>NC_139657.1:10696258-10954702 GCF_951799395.1 Argentina silus
ACATTCAGACAATGCGCTTACTCTGACAAAAAAGATCAATTGACTGTAATTGTTGATGATTGTGATGTCTCTACATAGCCAGATTTTGAATACAGACGGCAGAGAAATCTGTTCATTCCTTCATTATGCTGATATTGTCGGCTATATTTAGCTACATCTTGAATATCAAAGCCTCTTGTAAGGTTTTCTGTTCTTCAGGGAGAGGGCGTTACATGCTTAGGTACTGCCCCCTACTGGAGGCATGATAATGGAACAATTACTGGTCTTTTTACACTGAGCCACAATGAATTACACTGGCAAAATAGCTCATGTATTTACCATACTGTTACTGATATATTAACTTACAGCTTAACTTTAGCCCATATCACTATTAATGTAGCTTTCTTCCTTGTTTTAACTACCTCTTAAATCTCAATGAACAGGATAGACTTTTTTTAGAGTTTAGAGTTTTTTTATTTCCCTCCTGTTCCCGCTGAAGTCACTGCGAGACACAAATAAAGAGCATTAAAAACATGACATTTTCATGAATCGTTTTATAGGCTGTTATTTGCGTTCCCATTTTTAAACCTACAGTATTTCAAAAAGGGAAGCTCTCTTTTGACTTCCATTTTTTACAGATTAAATCACCAAAATGAATCCCACGGCATTTTATAGCTACAGTGTTAACTCTCTACATGCTGTATCTCCCTGTAGAATTCTCTGTGTTCACCTACAACAATGGCATGGTGATGTCATCCTGCCGTGAGCTGGACAACAACCGCAGTGCTCTCTCTGCTGCCTCAGCCTTCGCCATCGCCACAGCAGGAGCCAATGAGGGCACGCCCACCAAGGAGAAGTACCGCCGCATGTCCCTGGCCAGCTCAGGTACAGTACAGTACACAGCATCCTGGACCAGACCTGGACTCTCTGGCTCCCACACTGTGCATATGGCCCTAACACTATGAAACTCTGACATATCATACAACAACAGCACATAGGACCCACACTGTGACATTTGGAAATGTGTGAACACAACTTTACTTCAGGAGTCAGCGATCTCAAATGTGATTATCATTCTCCTCAAGATAAAATATCTATTTTGTGTTCCTTATTGTCTGTAAAAAAAAAAAATGACAGTATGTAATACCTGCACGTCATATTTGACACATCTTCTACAGGCTTCCCAACAGACCAGAGAAATGGAGACAAAGAGTTTGTCATCCGAAGGGCAGCAACCAACAGAGTCCTCAATGTCCTGAGGCACTGGGTGTCCAAACATGCTCAGGTAATGTAACACAACCAGATTCTAATCACAAATGTCTTGACTGTTATTTATTTAAATTCCGTACTTGTCTGGGATACAATGTCCAGGCAGCTGAGCCATACACTGTAGCTAACACCACTTACTTGTGTGTTTTCTATGGACTTGTAGGACTTTGAGAGTAACAGTGAACTGAAGCTGAAGGTCATTGCCTTCCTGGAGGAGGTGATGCATGACCCTGAGCTGCTGACCCAGGAGAGGAAAGCAGCAGCCAACATAATCAGGTGGGCCACCCACACTTACTAAAGCTTATGGACATACTTCAGGGGAGGCTGGTGGAGGTAGGAGGACAGGCTCATTCCATAATGCATGTAACGGAATGGAACACATGTTCGATACCATTCCTCATTCCATTCCATGCATTACAATGAGCCCGTCCTCCGATATCTGCCTCCACCAGCCTCCCCTGGCATACTTTGTTATCATTGAATACCTGAGCTATCACTCCTGCATGGCTGATTAGCATTTATGTACAGTGTGGTATCAACCTCAACACAAACACTATTTGACATACTTGACTGTGTGTTGTATTGTCTCCCAGGACCCTCACACAGGAGGACCCTGGTGATAATCTGATCAACCTTGAGGAGGTTAAACAATTGGTGAGTGGGACACCTGTATGCAACTGTAAACACATCATCATTTGCACGATATGGCCATTGTTTGTCAATGGAGGACAATCCCTTATTGATATTTCAACTTGTGTGTCTCTGTCTCATTTAAAAGTACCGTAACTCTATACACACGTCTTGAGAATGGTTGTCAGTGATGTTGTGTTCGATAGGCGGAAGGAGGGAAGGCAGAGCCGTTTGAGATCCATTCTGCCCTGGAGATCGCAGAGCAGCTCACCCTGCTGGACCACCTGGTGTTCAAGGTCATCCCATATGAGTAGGTGCTGCCATCACAAAGCTTACACTCTCAGCTTTACCATTGGGATACAGAGCTTTGGATAAAACAATGCAATACTGTGCTCACTGTTCATGGAGGTTCTTGAATGGTTTGTGGTTATTTCTAATTGATCTTCAAACATTATTATACAGAGAGTTCTTTGGTCAAGGTTGGATGAAGAATGACAAGAATGAGAAGACACCGTACATTATGAAAACAACCAAGCACTTCAATGATGTACGTACCCACAACGACCAACAACAACCAACAACATTTCCCTTCGGCGAATTCATGAGCACACATAAGTCATTAGCAAACATGTCACTCCTTCCCTCTGTCTTCCCTCTGAAAGATCAGTAACCTGATCGCCACAGAGATCCTACGATGTGATGACGTGATCACTCGGGTGGCGGTGATAGAGAAGTGGGTGGCTGTGGCTGACATCTGCCGCTGTCTCCATAACTACAATGCCGTGTTGGAGATCACCTCCTCCCTCAATCGCAGCTCCGTGTTCCGTCTCAAGAAGACCTGGATCAAAGTGTCCAAGCAGGTGGGCAGTGCCCACCCATCTCACTGTGGGCTCAGAATGGGCTCCTGGTTACTGCACAGTCCATCAATAACGTATACTGTACCATCCATCCTGACCTCAAACACCTTGTAATGGCATCTCAAGCCTCCATGTACCCTTACTTTTAACAACAATGTTTAAACCATGGATATCTACTTCATGCTTTTTAGCATCAAATCAATAGTATGTTTTTCCCTAGACTAAGACGGTGATTGACAAGCTACAGAAGTTGGTTTCATCCGAGGGGAGGTTCAAAAACCTGAGGGAGGCTTTAAAGAAGTGAGTCTTCCTTCTGCTTGCACAGAAACCAATGTTTTATATATGAGGCAAATCAATTTAAAAAACCTGGTCTCCCTGTGTTTTCTGCCAGCTGTGACCCTCCCTGTGTGCCATACCTGGGGATGTATCTCACTGACCTTGCTTTCATCGAGGAGGGGACGCCCAACTACACAGAGGATAAATTGGTCAACTTCTCAAAGATGAGGATGGTAAGCTGTCCCTGGCATGTAGCATTTAAGGCAACAAAAGATGTGACAACAATGTTGCTAATGTGAATTCTGTGTTCTTGCTCTACAGATCTCCCATATCATCAGAGAAATAAGACAGTTTCAGCAAACAGCATACAAGATTGATCATCAGCCAAAGGTAATCTTCGTGTTCTTTCATGCTTCGTCATTGCGAATGAGACCAAACACTTACATACAGTAAACACACACACTTTAGTCTATACACAGAGGAACAGATTCTTAGTGCCCATAAGGGAACTTCAGTTTAGGCCTAATTTTCTGTTATTGTCTAACCACACAGATGAAATTGTAGAAGGGAAACTGCTGTAACTTTGCATTTTCTCATGTCTAGGCAGCACAGTATTTGCTGGACAACAGCTCTGTTCTGGATGAAGAAAGCCTGTACGAAGCCTCTCTCAGAATTGAGCCCAAAGTGCCCAACTGAAGAGGATGACGGTTTCTCAAAGTCTACTCTCTGTCAAGAAACAATATCATACAGTAAATGTAAACATAAACAATAACTTGTTTTCAATCATTATTGCTCTTTTATGTGTACTGTATATCTTTGTTTTAGGAGTTACCAAGCATCTTACGTGCACAAGTTAAATTGTTTGTCACCTGTTGTTGAAATATTTTGTTTTCCTTTGCAACAAGGACCATTTCACTGGGCTCCTTAAAATGATAACTGGAGTCACAGTGTGTTCAAAGTTCATTGATTTACATCTTTTACACCTTTTCATACTGTGAACTTTGCACTCCCTGTATAAGCACACATGCTGCCAGGGTCATATTCATATGACAGATTGTTCTCTTTCGCTCAGTTTATTGTGTGTATCTGAAGCTGATGTGTAGCATTGTAATATCAAACCAGGTAAAAGAACAATATTACAATTTCAACCCAAAATGTATATGGCTAAACCAATGAGTGTACCTTGAATTGTTCTAAATCACCTGAGCCTAGCAGCACACACCCCTGATTTGTTTATTTGCTTCTCCTTTTTGTAACCAACATTTGGGACATCTTGTCACAGGTTGTGACAGAAAGGCTTTTGTGTCTTTTCATAAGAAGGGGTGATAAAGCAGCATGATACATATTGAACCAATATGGTTCATATAAGACGTTGCTGGCTTGTAGCACAGTACTGGATCTGCACTGAAATGAACAAGAGGTAACTACAGTAGGACACACCACACGTTGATTTAGGAACTAGTCTAATGCATTTAGTTATGAAAACTAGTTTACCATACGTCCAATGTGAATACAGTAAATCCTTAATTAGAATTTGATAAATTATTTTTTTGTGTTGCTTTATTTCATTACTATTGCATATCAGACATTGTAATGGGCCAAACCTGTATATATTTGCAAAAAGTAAGTAGGTTAAGTCAAGATGGTTATAAGGAATGAGCTCTTAATATCCATGTGATTTAATGGGCCAGTAATAAGCCAGTTTATATTCCCCATACGATACTTCCAGTTTAAGAATGATTTAGGGGTTACATCTAGTTTGATGATAATAATTTAGTGAGGGTTATGTTGATAAAATGTGCTGCTTTTCTTGGAGCATGCCATTGTAAAATGTACTTATTTGATTCATTTAATTGTTTCCCTTTTTATAAACCACATGTTATTTTGCTTTGAATTAGAAGTATAAAATGGAGCACTCACATTGAAGAAAACAAAACACTCTTGCAATTGTAGTATTTTCAGGCTTGGCAATATGTATGTACAGTACAAGGTTGTTATATGATTAAAAGACAATCTATGTCCTTTTTGCTGTTCCAGTGATTGTGGAACGTGACCGTATATCACTCTGTCAAATGCCTTGTTGTTTAAGAGTATGAAAAGTATGTGAATGAGTTACTCCGCCTGCAGCATTCAAAAGGTATTTTTGTAGGTATCTTAGTATAAGGGAAGGGGAAACTGCCTGGACTTTACAAGAACAAGGGAAAGTATTTTGTACTTTGTGGTTGTTTATTCACCTTGCTGAGTACATTTTGTACATGCAGCCCTACATATTTCTTAATGTGGAACAGTGTAAAGTACACCTCTGAAAAGCATTGTATCCTAAGCTTAAACACAAATGCTACAACAATTGTGATCTTGAAACCATGATTTAGAGGTAGAGGACAACTTCAAAATGTTTTGCATATATACTGTAATCCTGTCTATAATCATTCTTTTAGCAGGAATATAGTAATGTAGTGCTTATTCTGTGAATATTTGTATGTATTTTTACCATGTACAGCCTAGAAACATAAGCTCATGTGGCAGGCATGCAACACTGTATCAGACAGAATATTAAAACAAAACAATATATATACTTATATATACATAATGTATACACTTATACGTGCACATACTCTTATAAATGATATATTAACAAACAAACGTTTTGCTGTTAGCAATACCCAGTGGTATGAGAATTATCTTTCAACCCTTAAGTTTATTTCCACAGCTTGAGAAATATTTCCAGTTTTGTAAAAAATAAAATTAAAAAAAATGTATGTTTCCTGATTACCTCTTGCTAATAAATCTATTCTATCTCAGGGGCATTGTTGTCTCAAGTGTGTTTGTAGATTAATCATACATTCTTATTCCTTTATAAAGCCGTTTTACACTGTCATGTGGATCATATGTAATGCAGATTATACCATATGATCTCTCTCTCTCTCTCTCTCTCTCTCTCTCTCTCTCTCTCCACACACACACATAATAAAGTGTTGCCGCTTTACATGCATGAGAGTCTTTACCTTTCACTTTATGGTCACGGGGAAGTCTACCGGGAAATGAGCTGCTCTGGTATAAAACCCGCGCGACACATTCACTGGGCTCTTCAGATTGGTGCAAACCACGGAGTTGAGACTACTGTACTCATTGAAAACATGAAGATCTTAGTTGTATTATTATTTGCCATACCAGCTGCTTCTTATTCACTTAAGTCTGACGAGGAGGGTGAGTTGAGTTTGTACTCGTTCGACGTTTATTCTGTTTTAAATTGATACATTAAAACCGAGTTGGTGGTGCTTTCACTTTCTATGCTCTGATTGTTTTATTCATGTTCAAAATGAGTGATGGAACGGTCAACTGAATTCCCACTGTTATCAACAGTAAAAACAATTGTATTTGTACATTCTTTGCAGAATATCACTTCAAGTCATGGTTGTCACAGGTGAGAAAAAGCATTTTGAAATCCAATATTATTTGGCTGGAACCCAGGTACTTTCCCCCCCAAAAAAGCTTTTCAAAACAAGGACGTTTTTTTGTTTTGCTTTACAAAAGAATGTTGTAGTGATATGAACATTAAACCGTGTTAAACTAGGATGCATTAATACAACTGAAAGATATTTCACATATTATTCAATCACTTTACAGTACAATAAAGTGTACAATCTGGAGGAGTACTACCACAGACTTCAGATATTCACTGAGAACAAGAGGAGGATTGACCAGCACAATGAAGGAAATCACAAGTTCTCAAGTAGGAAGTATTACATTATGTTTCTTTGTTTGTTATTGTCGCTAGTGTCCATATCCAGTATTCATTTCCATTGTCAATATATTAACTTTGTCTCCCTCTGACATCTGAACTTACTCTACCTAGTGGGACTGAATCAGTTCTCTGACTTGACTTTCGGTGAATTCAGAAGATCTTTTCTCTTGACTGAGCCCCAGGTATGAAAGATCCTGTTACTGTAAACTGTAAAAGCTACTTCATACCTGAAAAGTGAATTGAGTTGACACCTTGTCGTTTTTAGAACTGCTCTGCCACTAAAGGGAGCCATGTCAGCAGTGATGGACCATACCCAGACTCTGTTGACTGGAGGAAGAAGGGACACTATGTGACAGACGTGAAGAACCAGGTACATCTTTTGAGTGCAAATAATTGCTGGGACCATAAATACTGAAAAATGTATGCACTCACTGCAATGTAAGTCGCTTTGGATAAAAGTGTCAGCTAAATGGCATATTTTATATTATTATTATTATTATTATCAATAAAGAGTGAATAGAGTACAGTAGCCCAAATAATGTGTCAATGGCTCAACTCAGTACCTGACAATTAGTTATCTGGCTCAAGGCAAAGATGTCTCTTGATACTACAGTATGTGGGTGAGGTCTATGCAGTAAGTGCTGACAGCTGTTTTTTTGGACTTTAGAAATCCTGTGGTAGCTGCTGGACATTCTCCACAACAGGCTGTTTGGAGTCAGTCATCGCTATTGCAACAGGGAAACTCCTACCACTGGTGAGATACTTTCACTTCTCCTCACACATATAATTTGCTTTAAAAAATGCCTTATTTTGTTCAAGCAACACATGCTCATTATTGTCCTTAATGCAAATGCAACTTTGTGGAGTTTTGTTTTGTATTGTTCCTGTTAATATAAAACTCTTGTCCTTCACCGTCTTCTGACATCTCTTATCTTGAATCACCCCTCTCCCACCTGATGTTTTTTATATTGTTCAGTCAGAGCAACAACTAGTGGACTGTGCCCAAGCCTTCAACAACCATGGCTGTGATGGGTGAGTGTCATATTAATTTTATTACACATTTACAGTCTCTGGGCCTAACACTGGACATGGTTTGATTCTTACAATGGTTCTGAATACTTTCTCTTTTAGCGGTCTCCCCAGTCAAGCATTTGAATACATCAAGTACAACAAGGGACTAATGACAGAGGATGACTACCCATACACTGGACAGGTAGGAATTAAGATACTGTAAGCAACAATACCATTATCAACATTCTAACTGTGTTTGTGCTAACCTTTCAAGTCATCATCATCTTTTATTTATTGCATTGATTTCGAAGGATGGCACCTGCAAGTACAAGCCGAAGTTGGCCGCTGCTTTTGTTAAGGAAGTGATCAACATAACAAGGGTAAGATCATGTGAATTGCTCTGTATTCTTTGGTGCCGTGACAACCCAAGTAGTCGGCTTAATTATTTACTTTTCTTATTCTATGACAGTATGATGAAATGGGTATGGTGGATGCCGTGGCCAGGTTCAATCCTGTCAGCTTTGCTTATGAGGTGACAGATGATTTCATGCACTACAAGGATGGCGTGTACAGCAGGTGAGAATCAGTCTCTGCTACATTCTCTAGTTTTGTCGTACTTGGAATTAGTACTGTGACAAGTGTTTTACTGTACATATTTTTCAATGGATACAGTGAGGAACTGGACTCACAGCTGTAGCACATATCCAGTGATGGAAATGAATCTTCCACAACATATACAGCATCATGCAGCTGTATATTTTGTCTGGGAGTGACTTTCACTTATAACTAAGTGAAAGTACAATTTTGTGTTATTCTCTTATGAAATATATACATGCTGTATGAGGGGTTAAACATACTCATATGTCAAGGTCATACAAATATAGGTTGGGGTTTTGCATTGTTTCCTCTGCCAACCTTAACCTTCTGTTTTCTACTTCCTTTTTTATAGCACTGAATGTCACAACACCACAGACATGGTGAATCATGCAGTGCTGGCTGTAGGGTATGCTGCTGAGGAGAATGGCACCCCCTACTGGATAGTGAAGAACTCCTGGGGAACTAACTGGGGAATAAAAGGGTAAGTTTGCTATGTTAAAGCAGTACTTCACGTGAGAAACAACCAGGGAAAGTTCTGCTTGGATGTCAAACTGTGATGTGCTCCTTATCACAGATATTTCTTCATTGAGCGTGGGAAGAACATGTGCGGACTGGCTGCCTGCTCATCTTATCCCCTTCCAATGGTGTAATTCTATTCTGCATTGGGACAACATGGCGGTGGAACAAAAGGGCTGAAAAAAGGGAGATTGAGCCAAAGATTTTCATAATTATTGGTATGAATTATACAGTTTGATTGTGTCTAATCTGTACACCACAGATGCCTGATCGATTCTCAGAGAAACCATGCTACTGTATCAGCTGGTTGAACATACTGATTAGATGTTGCACTTAACTGTTGACATGGATATTTTAATAATTGCATACTGAAAATGTTGTATTTCTTTCAGTTTCATATTTGTGAATAAAAAAATCTTGATTGTCTTCTTATGTATTTTTGATCAGGGTCTCACAAGCATGTTAAGCTCTTTCAGGACTGGTTATAGTTGGACTGCAAGACTATGTGCAGAGAACTGTGAAGTATGAATCATGAATTATATAGCAGCAAAGCTTTATTATGAGACACGCAAGTCCTGTTTCTGAACCTGAATGTCTGTATTGACCTCCCATCTTCGTCAGTGAAGCTCATAGAATTCATAAGTTAACTTCAGAAAATGAGAAGAGAATAAATAAAGGGCTTTTGAGTAAATAGTATAAAAAATATCTTTTTCCCATTAACTTTGACACTTTCACTACACTTCCCATGATCACCAGCTGTCAGAAAATACGTGTTCTCGACCAATGAGAAGCCGTGTAGTCAAATCGGCGCAATACACGATTGTCCCAGTAGCCATATCGTCTCCTTTATTTCAACATTTTATTTTTTCTGATGTTGAATGACAACATACCACGTTTATTTTGGAAATAGACCAAGACAAAAGACTGGCATTAGCTAATTAGATATTGTACGCTCAGACTGCATTATTTTAGACGACAATGACAAGCAAACAAGAAATGACAACAACAAACTCGGATGCTAGGATAGCCAGCTAACCGGTAGCTACATTTGGCTTAGTTTGGGTTTCTCCAGTTTGCTATGAATGTAACAACGTAATTTCATTGTCCACTCAAAGATATAGTTGGCACAATAATGTCCAGTCTTCCTCAAAATAATTTGAAGGAGCAACTAGAGAGGCATAGCAATGCTGCTCTGAGCAAATTGTCGTTATCTAAACCTAAACCAGGGTGAGTATTGCAGCTTCTGTTAATATATATCTCTGGTATCATCCATCGAGCATAGCAGTAAGCACAGTCTGTTACTAACAGTGTTAGGGTTGCTCGTGCCACCCACTACATTTTACTGCATATTTGCCCAACAAGTGACTAGCCAGCTATCCCTGCCTTGTGCTTCTTAATTGGAATATTGAATACTTGTTTAATAAATGTTTCCATACCTCACTTTCCTTTTCAGGGCATTTTGTTTCAAAAAGAAGTCCACATCGGGCATCACTAAGGTGGAAGTTCCCACTAAGGTAAACAGCTCTAATGTTTTGGCATACAAGAATGTCAATATTCCTTCTGATGTTGCAGTAACTAAACCTCCTTTGACATTTTCAACCAAGCCTGAAAGACCTCTTCCCAAAATCTACAACTTCTCAGTAAATCCCAAAAGTAAGTCTGAAGCCATCAATCCTACATTAAACCCCTTCTCAGTGAGCAAACCCACTCCAGCTGTGTCTGCTGCTACAAAGGTCTCCCCTGCTTTGACCAACTTTGACAGCACTTCTCTCACCAAAAGCAATGGCAGCAAACCCACAGGACTTGATTGCTCTTTTGGCATTCCCGTGGACGGATGGGATGATTTTGATGACTTTGAAACTCCTGTCAAGGGGAAGAGTGTTTTACCAAGCCAAGAGATCTCGGGGAAGAATGGCAATGCAACAGTTGCTCCCAACGCTGAACAACGGGATTTGACAAAGACAAATGGATTTGACAAAGATGCCACTCTCATAGCTCTGCGTACGAAGACGAACAGCAATGCTGGGAGTAAGGATAGTCTTGCCAGGACCAAACATTGTAGGACTCCAACAATGGATGGCCCGGAACATGCTGCAGAGACTGCCTATGCTGCTCCAAAAGACAGTGGCATCCAGGATCCAACCACATGGGAGCTGGAGGATTCGCCCATTAAGACGGTTAAAAGACGACCTCGTGCTAAGCCAAAGGCTGTATTGAGTGACAGCGAAGAGAGCATCGTTGATCTCCATCCAGTTGATGAAAAGAGAGGTGAGTAGTTATCCTAAGTATAGAAATAATGTTTTCTATCCAATAATTTTCCCTTATATGCATTTGTTGAATTATAGGCAAGTTGGATTGCATTGTGTTAATATCAATGACATCAGCTTTGAAAGAAACATCATCAAATAACACATGCCCCTAAATGCAAATTTACAACTGCCAAATGCGGGTAGATGATTAGGCTTTGGTCTTGTTTTGGTCTTGTTGATGTAGGCTTTGGTCTTGTTTTCCCCTAGATCAAAGTCAATGGATTGACCCAGATGTCATAGACCTTGATGCCCAATCAGAGCCAGATGACGACCTAGATGTCATACCCCCTTCCCCAAGCCCTGAGCATTCCAGTCATTCCATGTATTCAAAGGAAAAGAGGTGGGCTACATTTGTTCTGTGCATGTGTATATTCATGAGACATTTTCTAGTCTCTATGATTGTGTTTTGCATTTCATGTTTTCTTATGTGTATGTCGTATGTTTTGTATGGTGGTATTAGTGTTATGTTCTTAAGCAAGCTACAGTATATATCATGCCTTGGAAAGCATGATAACAATATTTATGATCACAACAGATTGAAATCTGCTGACACAGTCAGTCGAGACATCAGCCCTGTATCAACAAGGGGGTCGGTATCAAGCCTGCCGAGAGTCTCTGATGTCCATCCTAAAGAGAGAACAGGTCGGTTATCTTTGTTTTTCTAAACCCGATTTTTTAAGGGGGTCTAATTTGTATTATTTCATTCAGTTCACCACCCACAATACTAAACAATTGTATGGTTGTACTGTATTACCAATTGTCCTCTTTCATGATTGGGTTTGTCCTTATAGTCAGCAATCAGAAGTCAGAGGACCAGCTCTTCAGTCTCATGGAGTCAATCTGTTATCTGGTGGATTCCATCCCTGAGCATGAACTGATAGGCCTGTCCTGTGGTACAGATCTCTTATTGCAGCGGGCTCACAGGTTTGTGCATTTTGAGAGTAACTTAAACTTCTGATATTTAACTGATATTTATTTGATGTGTACTGATCTACTAAACATAAAACCCTTTTTGCCTTTCAGGAAGAGGATTCTTGCAACCTGCGATGACGCATCATTTAGGACTCAGCAGCCAGACAGCACCATGGTTTTAGAACCCAGATTAAACGAAAAACCTACTTTTTCTTTTGCCTCTCCTAGTGTCATGTCCTCCACTACTTGTCTGCCCACAGACAAAGGAGATTCTTCCAGAAAACCTCTTCCGTTCAGGAGGTCCTCAGTCATATCTGTAGACTATGACAGCAGTGTGTTCGAGGACTCTGACTTCTCAAGCATTATCAAGACTCCAGCCACCACTCTGAGACCCAGCACTCCTGCAACTCCTATGTTCACTGGAGACAAGGGCAAATGTACCAGAGGCCAAAGTCATGTTGACTCTCCATCAAACTCCAGCCTCTCAAAACCTTACAATGATGTCTCCAATAACAACACAGTGGGGTCAGGTTGCTTCTTCTCACCAAAGAAACCATCGGCAGCTGTGCAGAAGAGTGGGGAGAGCGGTGCCAGTGCTCAGGCAACCACAGAGCCAGATGATTTCTACATTGATGACTTTGACATAGATGACTTCAATGATTCAGACATCCCTGATTACTTTGATGAACCCCCAAGCTCCTCAACATCGAGGCAGGACTCTAGCACGGTCGCTAGACCAGTACGTGAGGGGGGACCCAGCAAACCCACATTCCAGAACAAACCAGCAACACCAGCCCCTGTCGCTAACCCTGCTAAAATCACCTCTCCAGGTAAGTGTAAAGTCATAGAGGTTGGGGTTTGATGTTTTTCATTTCCTGTTGAGATATTCAGATCCTGACGTCTTCCATGGACTACTCATCTTTATTTAATTATGTCTGATCTCATCTTTGTCTATTTGTTTAGAGCAAACATATAGAAACCCAGCTCATGATCGCTTTAGAGGGTTCAACTTCCCCCACTGTGCAGAGATGATGAAGATCTTCCACAAGCGATTTGGTCTACACCAGTTCCGGTTTAATCAACTAGAAGCTATTAATGCTACATTGTTGGGCGAAGACACATTTGTCCTTATGCCCACAGGTGAGTGATTAACACAAACAAGTACAACCCAAATATTCCAGATTCACAGATAATTGAGAACAATATAATTATTCAATAATCATTGGATTTGAATCATTGATTTGATTCAACTAAATCAAACCAGCCTTACAAATTTGGAACATTGGGAAGGTTTGAACTGAGGAGATTTGAAAATCAGTTATTTTCAGCCCATGATTAAATGTATGTTAAATTGTTTACTTCCTGTCTTTCAGGTGGTGGTAAAAGCCTGTGCTACCAGCTGCCTGCCTGTGTGTGCTTAGGAGTCACTGTGGTTATCTCCCCACTGAAGTCACTCATTGTTGACCAGGTCCAGAAACTCACCACTCTGGACGTAAGTATTCTTCTTACTGCGTCATCTTAATACCAAGGCTCACAGTGGAGCACTGTAGGAAGTCTGTACATATTTGCCACAATGTGAGTGGATTATGTTTGACGTGTTTTAGATTCCCGCCATAAGTTTGTCAGGAGAAAAGAGTGACAGTGAAGCTGGGAGGATCTACATGCAGCTGTCCAAGAAAGACCCCATCATCAAACTGCTGTATGCCACCCCTGAGAAGGTGAGAACACTGTTATAAAAGCTGTATATTAACATCACCTTGAAATAGTATTCACTTTATTCACACTATGACTATAAAAAGCCTAATAGGATGTGTTCTGTTCAGACCCGTGTTCTAGACCATTTCTCTTCCCCCAGGTGTGTGCTAGTGGCAGGATGATCAGTGCCTTTCAGAACCTGTATGAGAGAGGTCTCCTGGCACGCTTTGTCATCGATGAGGCTCATTGTGTCAGTCAGGTATGTTCCTCGATAGGGTTTTTTGTATCGTTATTACCTATCAAACAATTTGATTGGCGGAGGAAGAAGCTTTGGAGGAGCCTCACGCCCTGTCTTCTGTATTAGTGGGGCCATGACTTCCGGCCAGACTACAAGCGGATGTACGAGCTGCGGCAGAAGTTCCCCAAAGTTCCCATCATGGCCCTGACAGCCACAGCCACCCCCCGTGTCCAGAAGGACATCCTCAACCAGCTGCAGATGACCCGGCCACAGGTGTACGTGCTCTTAGCCTGGCTCTGCATTAGTTTTATGCAAACATACAGTACAACAGACAGCTGTTACAGAGACGTTGTCCCATTATCTCCTTTCAGGTTCACCATGAGCTTCAACAGACACAACCTCAAGTATGCTGTGTTACCTAAAAAACCCAAGAAGGTGGATGAGGACTGCATCGCCTGGATCAAGAAGAATTATCCACGTAAGTAGTAGCGCCTCTGTTTAGTAAGTGAGAGGTTGTCCAGTTGTGCAATGCCAGGGGAATGTTGTGTTTATGATTGGCTTATATTGACTCCCTCTTCCTTGTATGTAGGAGACTCTGGCATTGTTTACTGCTTGTCCCGTAACGACTGTGACAACATGGCTGACAGTCTCCAGAGAGCTGGGATATTAGGGCTGGCCTATCACGCTGGCCTGAACGACAGTGACAGAGAATACGTGCAGAACAAGTGGATCAATGCGGACGGCTGTCAGGTGAGGAGACCCAGCTCTATGCAAAACAGACCTAACGAGATACCTCATTTATACTTATAATGTTGGGGTCATTTAGCAGAAACTGTTATCTAAAATGACTTACAGCAACACAGTACATGAGTTTGAATGGTTGGAAAGGTTGCAAGTCCAAATTCTCACTCCGTTGTACTTCAGGTTACCCATCCTCCAGATATGTATCATATGATCCACCAGTCCATGACCTTCTCAATTACCACTCAGATATAATCACTCTACCGCTGGTCATGCATATGAGCTGTCACTAAACCCTGGATTAATGTTGTATCCTTGTCCACCAGGTCATGTGTGCCACCATAGCCTTTGGCATGGGCATCGATAAGCCTGATGTGCGTTATGTGATCCATGCCAGTCTCCCCAAGTCAGTGGAGGGCTACTACCAGGAGTCTGGGAGAGCAGGCAGGGATGGAGAGATCTCCCACTGCATTCTCTTCTACTCCTACGCCGACGTCATCCGCATCAAGAGGATCATCAGCAGTATGTATCTATCTGTAGGGCAGGGGAGGCTGGTGGAGGTAGAAATCGGAGGACAGGCTCATTGTAATTCCTCATTCCATTCCATGCATTACAAATGAGCCTGTCCTCCGATTTCCACCTCCACCAGCCTCCTGATCTAGGGAGAACCACTGATTTTGTCGAGCTTGACACTTATATTTCCACATATTGGGCACCCATTCAAATGTAACGAGGTTTCCACATTTTTATTCAAACTTTATTTAGAAGTCTGAAATTTCTGGTGATTTTCAAAGTGGTATTGAGAAAATCTCTCCTTTTTGACCACAGTGGACAAAGATGGCAACCATCACACGAAAGCGACTCACATCAATAACCTGCACAGTATGGTGCATTTCTGTGAGAATGTGATGGACTGCCGTAGGATACAGCTGCTGGCTTACTTTGGAGAACATAAGTTCAACCCAGGCTTCTGCAAGGAACACCCTGACGTCATCTGTGACAACTGTGCCAGACCTAATGTGAGACTTACACCTCTAATATAACCCCTACGTCACACCCAGACTTCACATTGCATTATAGTATTTGTCAGCTGTGCCCTGAGATATTTGTACATGTTTTTTTTTTGTGGCTTTCAGAAATACAAGGCAAGAAATGTGACTGAGGATGTGAAGACGATTGTGCGATTTGTCCAGGAGAATTGTGAAAAAGTTGGAGGCAGCAGATACAGCAAGTCTGCCAATCAAAACAGACTGACTATGAACATGCTGGTGGACATTTTCTTGGGTAAGCAGTAACTTAGGACTTGAAACACCAGCCCCACATGACCCACGGAGTGTGTGCGAGCGTTCCAAAAATAATGAAGGTTTGCCTTCTAATCGCTTCTGCCTTCCACATTTTCCACGTCAAGCGAACCTTTGGAAATCCTGCCTATGTCATGCATTCATCTGTCATTTTGTTATTTCGCTCACCTGTCCTGATCGCTTTGGATGTGGATATACAAAAATGATGGGTGATTGTAGGCAGGTAATGTGGGGCTGGTGTAAGACATTGGGCCCCAATTTGTTGGAGCAAGTAGTGTTGAGCAGAGCAAATAATACCAAACAACTCGGAATACTGTGCAGCATGATTTTTATTGTACCTTGTCTTTAACAATGTTTTTGAGAACTGATTATTGAACTGGAGTTTTAGCAAACAGTCTGAAAATGAATTTACATATCATGGAAACACTTTGTCTATTAGAAATATTGAAGTAAAGATGGCTGACTCTGGTCCCATTTTACAAATGTTTTCACATGCAAATTAGATCAACTAATCCCATTGACACCTTGTGACAGGTGCTAAATCTGCCAAGGTCCAGACAGGGATGTTTGGGTTCGGGTCGGCCTACTCCAGGCACAACGCTGACAGGCTGTTTAAGAAGCTGGTGCTGGATCACATCCTGATGGAGGACCTCTACATCACAGTCAACGGCATGGCCGTGGCCTACATCTCTGCTGGACAGAAGGCCATGAACGTCCTGGGGGGCCACATGCAGGTCAGCTGAGGAACTGATGCTGTTTTCACTTTTATCAGATGACTTTCGTAAAGACAAGATACTACCATGCAGTTCAGAGTCTCTCCTTTTTTTTTTTTTTTTTTTAAATCTTTTTAAATTATTATTAATCAATACTGTGCACTCTGCAGAGTCCTTAAAACAATAGATTTGTTTTTATTTTTTTGTATAGCTTCACGATAAACTGTTATCTGATACAGTAGATGTGATTTTTGTCTTCCATGGTTTTTTTTGTTGTCTCAGGTGGAGTTCCATGAGACGGAGAGTGCCTCCAGCATCAGGAAACACAAAGCTGCTGTGGCTAAGAATGTCTCCCAGAGAGAAGAGATGGTCCAGAAGTGTCTGCTGGAGCTGACTGATCTGTGCAAGGGACTGGGCAAGGTCTTTGGCATTCACTACTTCAACATCTTCTCCACCAGCGCCCTGAAAAAGATAGCTGGTGAGTCCTCCATAATGTGTATATATATGTTTTATTTATTTATTATTATTATTATTATTATTATTATTATTATTATTATTATTGTTATTATTAGCCCAGCCACCACCCACCCTCATTGGAGGACCTACGTACTTTATTTGTTGTATTAGTTTTTACGTATACAGTACATACCATAATGTATAGTTATTATAGTCCTGATTATTAAGCACAACTTTTCAAGACCAAGGGAGTGTTTCCTGAACGTACTCTGCAGCACCAGACAATAACCAAGCTGTGTTGTCAAACCGTTTCCTGTTTCTCAGAGACACTGTCAGCTGACCCGGATGTGCTTCTGCAGATCGATGGTGTGACAGAGGACAAGCTGGAGAAGTACGGAGCAGAGGTCATCGAGCTCATGCAGAAATACTCTGAGTGGAAGCTACCTGGTGAGTGTCCATTTCAACTCACAAGCTCTTATTGGATATGCTTGATGTGCTCTTTGGGCTTTGTGTTGTGCTGGCTTTCACTGGGCTCTAGATTTTAGTAGATCTGGTTAAATGCCTATGAGGCTGTTTAGTAATTACCATATTAGCATTGCTATGTGTCCATGCGTTAACCCCATCCTGCTTATTGGTTGTATGTAATGAGACAGTGGGAAGATTTTGTACAATCTTAGGTCCAATGGCCCAGAAGCCCTTGTGGCTGTGTTCAGCTGAGGTTTGTGTTAAGGCTTGTGTTTAAACCTCTCTGCAGTGGAGGAGGAGCCTGACAACCCTGGAGGTGCTAATGGGTGGATAGACACCACCCGGGGCAGAGAGGAGGATGACTACGAGGCAGAGAGCGCCTCGTCCGGCTATTTCAACAGCACAAGCGGCCGAGGAGAGAAAAGGAAGAAAGCCCCTTACTTAAAGAACTCCAAAAAGAGAAAAGGATATACTAACCAATACTCCAACTCTAAAGGGTCAGTGTTGTCTGTTACAAAATACAAATCTTAGATACGGTCATATTCTATGGTTTTTGATTCGATTTTTGGGTTTATTTTCCACATACCTTTGTTCTGTGTAATGATTGAAAAAAATAATGAATCAATAAAAAAGATAATTGTAGTTGGCTCTTAAGAAACAAATCAGTTTCATCAGTACAGTTACCTATTACCCACTGTTGCAATGTTCTCTTCTCCTGTTTTTCATGGTGTAGTGGGTCCTGGGCGTCGTCCAAACGTGGAGCTAAAGCTCGCACCCAGACTGGAGGCCGGGGCTCCAGGCCAGCAGCAGCAGCAGCAGCAGCAGCACCACCACCACCAATGGGAAGGAGACCAGGCTTCATGGCTATCCCCACTCCACAAACTAACAGACGGCCATTCCTCAAACCAGCCTTCTAACACAGAGAGTAAGAACTCTTGGTCAGACGCTGTAGCCACATTATTTGAGACAGGGACTCAATTTGTATACAATTAACTTGTACATACTGTAATGTGTTGTCTTTGTCTTTTAAAGTGTATAGTTTTTAAGTGTGATTTTCTTTTAACTGTTTGGTTGGTGTCTCGTACTGTATTTATATTCTGTTCTTATGTAAAGTTTTGTATTAAAAGTTCATTAAAATATGGTCCATAAGCAGGATACTGTTTCAATCTTGATCTGGCCTGTGTCAGTATCAGGGCCGGATCATGGTCCCGTGAGGCCCCTGGGCACATGTCTTTTGGAGAAATGTGCCATGAACACCATCTCTAAAGTGTCCAATTTAGCACATAGTCCAGCGGCCTCAATTTAAGTATCTCTTTTCCCATTATAAAATTGCACAAACTACCGAAGGCCTCTCTAAAGGTAATTATTTTTCTTAAAACAGTACGCACAACCTCATGAGGGTGAGTACAGTAGCCACTGCCTAGAAACCTTCTGCTCATTTGGCAATATACAGTTCAGAAGTTCATTGTTGAAACTTCTAGTCTTTCCACCAAGCGCTCTATCTCGGACTCAAACTGACTTAACAATGTCACTGGGAGTGCTTGGCCATAATGCAGCGTCAGTGACCTCATAGCACCAGGAATGGCTTGGTTGCTGATTTGATTCTTGTGAACTGCCCAACTGCTCCTGAGGTGGAAATTATGGCTCTTAAGAAATATTGTATACCATTAGCTGTTGAGGGTTCGCTTTCAAAGGATGGCTCTGGGGGAGTGACAACGTTACTGGAAACTGAAATAGTGCTAGTTCCTTCCTCACAGCTGGCAACAGTGCTGCTGTCATCATTATTACGATCAGAGGGTTTTTGAAAGAAGTTGGCAATGAGTGGAACACTTTGAAACAAAACTGCCTCTCTTGCCTCCTTTTCTTTTTTGGCTTTCCTTTTGGAAGCACCACTATTCCAACGTTTGTGGTCCATATTTCAGAACTATGTGGCTCTGGCTTTTCCTGCCAAGAAATGTCTTATACCTGCCTGACACAGAAAATTATGTTGCTTGAAATTCAAAAGAGAACTTTTTTCAACCAACAAAGGTTTCTGATAAGTCAGTGAAATTACTTGGTAGAGATTATGCACATAGGCCACACCCCATCGATGGGGAGAGGATAAAAAGACCTTGTAAGAGCTGTCGACAATTTGCATGTCAAAGTTAGCATTATCTACTTCCGTGGATCTAAAAACAGACAGTCTATGAAAAAATAAATGGGGTTTTCCTTAATCTTTAAGTATGGACTGGGTCTCTTATATATGCGTTAGTGAATGAAAAAATAAAGCTTTTGACATTTTTTTTAATGTTTCACAAAACCGCTAGCTAATAAGCTCTCAATGAGGTTTTTATTCCCATGGCCACAGCATCCCATGTTTTGAACTAATAGTAGTTTTTAACTAATAGCAATAATAGTTAGCTAGCTAGTAGCTTTCATTTAAGCATCATGACTATGGGATGCGGTTTTAACATTTATTCAACCCACTGTAGCTAGCTACCCTTTTATCTTATACCCCTTTCACACAGACGACCCGCGAACAAATGCCACCTAACTAACTAGTTAAGTTGTGTGCCACCTAACTAGTAGCTGAGTTTTAGGCCCATAGCTAGTTAACTAGCTTTTTAGTGCAGCTAATTTGGTTGTAAGGGCAGCTAGCTAGCATAAATGGCAGCTAGCTAACTAATTTCTGTTAACAAGGTGAATCATATGGGCAGCTAGCTAGGGTAGCTAGCTAAAATAAAGGGATAGTTAGTTACAATAAGTCAAATAATGAACAGCTTGCCATAATATACCGCCCTTGAAACTGTCCTGTTATGCAGAATGAACTGACTTGTTGGTGAATATTGTATCATGTCACAGCATATTGTAGCATGCCAACCAGTGACTAAGTTGTACAGAAGCACGGAGGGGCCCAGGGCTCACACTATAGGTGCCGAAGTGGTCAGATCACACTTTAAGCCCTAGGGGCCCTAGAGGTCAGCTTACATTTTAAACACCAAGGGGTCTGGGGGGCAGTAGTGGTGAGCTCATGCTATAAGCAACCAGGGGCCTAGTGGTCAGCTTGTCCTGTGCGCACTGAGGGCCCTGGCATTCAACTTCCTTCGGAAGACTTGGGCCGCTCAACGTGTGTGGCCTGAGGCTTGGAGGCCCCCTGGCAGTCAGAAGCCCCGGGGCACTGGCCCGGTCCATAATCCAGCCTTGGTCAGTATAGACAGTATGTCTTGAATCACCTACACAACTGTACATCCATCCAGAGGCATGCAATATCAAGAGGTTTCCTCTAGATGTCAGTATACCATAGTATTTTTATAGAGCAATTTATAGCATCTTTCCACATTCACTTGTGTCTTATGACACACCACTTATGTAGGTTATGAGTCTCATGTGAGAATAAAACACCCAATAAGAGATATGTCTGATATCATATAAATATAATGCTATTCAACTGCATTGATGTCAATTTGTGTTGAAGAACCATAAACCACAGGAATCCATGAACATTTTTATTCAATGTTTATTTTTCAAGTTTGAATAGTTTAATGGCACCAGTTACAAGGGACTATCGGAGAGAAACAATGTTTCATACTGTTTTGTACAGAAGGTTTCCTATCGTACAAACATGGGTTCGGAATGGATCGGACTGAACAAGAACTCGATTTGGCACATGAGATTGTATATATTTGTATATTTATATATTACGTAAATAAACAGCGACGTCCAATCCCGAGATAGAAATATGCAGAATACAGGAATACATAAGACACGCCTACAGACATTGATATGCATATACACTTATTTACATGTATATGCATTGATGTGTGAGAGTCTGTTCACTTGCAAAGGAGCAGAAGCAGTACATCAAGGTGACGGTGTAATTACTGGTTTAATTGAATCATTCAGCTCTATGCCTCCAGCTCTGTCCTCTCTAGATGTGTTACTGTGAGAAAGGCCCTTTAGGAGATCTGAGTCTGGACAGCTTGATTCCTTTTACCTTGTATTCAGCCAAACTAGCTTGTCTGCAGGCACACCATTATTTAAACTGTCATTTTATTTCAATGTAATCATATTTGTCTGTGGCCAAGGGCCAGTGTGTAAACCGAACCCCAACTCTGTACCATGGTCACACTACTTCGGTCAAATATCTTGGACTAAATAAGGGATGGAATAATTTTATTGTTGTTATTTATTATCTCCTTGCATCAGATAATGTTTTACGTAACTCTGTGGTTAAAAGCAAAGTCTACCATTCAAATCAATGTTGTTTCTTTTCATTTAGTAAAATGCCAAAATAAAAACATTCTAAACACACTGCATCCTTTTATCAGTGCAATGGCCATTATTTTGTGGTTTTCCAGTTCACTTATACTGTATGGGGATATGCCATTGAATGAGCATTTGAAATGAATGTATTTAGTTCAGTTATGTAATTATGGTAATTGAACTGGTGTTAATCTGCAATGTGCCGAGTAGTGTGTGTGGAACCCTCACTGCAGAATGATTGCCAACATATTGTATGGTTTGTAAATCATGGCTGATGTCCAAATAACAGCAGAGCTATTCCCTATTGTTTCATACACCACCAGCAAGAGTCAGAGACATCTACCAGACAAACAAGTACTACAGCCAGTTTCCATGAAAGACCAAAGAAAATAATGTAAACAAGACACCAGACCAAATGTATAGATTCAAGGTTGTTCAGAGGCGACGCACACCTGTACAGACAGATTAAGACAGATACAGAGAGCACCATCCCATAGACATATGGATGACTCTGCTGTAAGTGTCCACCATACAACATTACACACGGGATCAGTAATCACCGTACTGTACGTTAACACAACGTGTCGGAGCTACACAGCAAACAGTGTTTTCCCTTTGAGCCTGTGAAATTAAAGGGTAGTCCTTACTTGGTGAGGATGCTATGCCTCTGACTCTATCCCTTCACTCATCTGCCCCTTTGGTAAAATGCAGAGCTATTTGATACTAAAGAATCCAGGCACAGGGAAAGACCCTTCGGTCACATGAAAGCACTGTTCAGCACAACACTGAAGGCCAAACTCCCAACAAGAGCTCAAACTATGAGAAAACCCATCTATGGTATAAAATGTTTGAAATACTAAGAATAATGATAAATCATCACAATATTACTGTTGTTATAAAAAGGAAAAGGAGCGTACTATCATCCGGTAACTTGTTGGTATTGTAAATACAATGACAGTAAACTGATGTATTGACTAGACAATTTAGCAATCTGACACAATGTCCAGTGTTAGACTTCCATTCACATTTCTGTATTCATGATTATTTGCTCTTACAATTGTACTGATTATTGCTCATTGAAAGATGCTGCCTTATTTGTTGCATGCAAGGAAAGACTCTTGAGGCTACATGATGCTGATAGATCTGTAAGAAGGTAGATCATCGATTGAACCTGTCCACCCCCTCTTCTCTTTCCAACCGACTGACCTTTAAGAAGAAGTACTAACAGACTCTGCCTGGAACTGCTCTGCTTGATCTTAACAGTATTTACCATTAGCTTAGTAATAATAAAGAAACTGTGACTGTCGTAAACAATAAAACAGTACTGTTTAGTGTCTGTATGGGGTCTACGGGACATCCTCCCCACCTGGGCTAAGGGGAAATTAAACAGTTCAAGTCGTTCTCCATCCCAGCACCGTATCTACTGTTCATTGGAAGTGCATGCATGACACGCTGGCAGAAGGAGCATGCATACTTGACTCAGGAATTTGGGACCTTCTAGGCTGTGTAGATGTTACTGATTTCTTCATTTGGATTTGCTACCATGGGCCATTCTTGCCCCTACCTCTGCCCTTGGTATTGGTATACTGTACTGTACCACCACAGATGTCTGGCCTCTGCACTGTTGATGAAGGATAACAAACTGAAACACGAGACACCCAGACATAGCAGTGAGGTGCAGGCTGTGTTGTAGTGTGCCTCTGTTGTGAACAGACTACTACCCTCAACCCTATTGACTAATGACTGCCTTGCTCTGGTTTCATTGGGAGCAGACTGGGGCTACTCGAGTAGGTAGCAACGCTGGTAGATCAGTGGAGCAGCTGTGTGGAAGTCACGGTGTTAGATAACAGGCCAAAACAGGCGCTGCTGTACAGCCAATAGACTCACGAGTCACTGAGTGGTCATATACAGTGTGCATTCCCTCGACTAGGCTCGTACTGTACTGACCACATTCATGACGTGGTGGTCACCAGTACCTCACGACTCATCTCTTCTGACGTCCCTTGTACCTCTGCCTTTCCCTCTCTCTTCCTTTAATCTCTTTTTCTTTATAATTCTCTCTCTTTCTCTCTCTCTCTCTCTCTCTTTAAAAAATAAGACCATATATTTATCTCTGTCAACACTTCACATTATCAGCTGTTGTGTTACATTTCTACATACAGACACACAAACACACACTCACTTACACCTGCACCAGGTGCAGGAAATAGTCACAAACCAAAAACAGATTTTATCCAGAATCCAGCAGCCATGACAGCAGAATTATTGCTCCCTTGAGCTATGAGGCAGAAGAGTCTGCACAGTCACCTCTTAAACTCTAATATAAATAATTGACTGTATGCATTTGCAGTGATGTTTAGATGCATGTGAACACCTATTTGGACTATTAGGCTATTTGTGGTGGTTGGTATTGCAGTCCAGTCTACAATTTCAAAGATGTATTGTTCCTCCACCATCTGCCGTGCCTTCATGGCCTCCAGTGGGCATTAGAAATAGTTGTCTTGACGACTGAAAAGCGTGCATACAATGAGGGCTGCTTCTGCTGGTGGAGTGAGAGAGGTGTGATCTGTGGGGAGCGGATCTGGATAAAAGCCCTGTTTTTGAGTCCCCCCCCCCCTTCCCCCCTTTCCAATATTTCCCTAAATGCTAGACCTCACTTGAAACACAGCGCTAAAAAAGGTATAATTTAATCTTCAATAACAAAATAACATTTCAGTTCTGTTAAAATATACATGGAAAAACTGTCAATATATTAGGAAACAAACTACTTTGTACAAAAAGTACATCATTGTTAATCTTACGCTAACAATTAATTATAGTATGATATACACAAACTTAAGAGCAAGGTTGATATGGAACTGAAAGAAATCAATATTCTTTATACAAAGAAATCCTTCAATTTCATCAAATCTTAACATAACCAAGAAATGTAGAGAAAACTAAATTACGAAAAATATGACAAAACAAATCACATTCAAAAGTACTGAAGTATTAAAACCATAAGGGTATTGCACATCTATCTAGCCTGGTTCTATTGGTGCTAGTGAGTGTTAGCAAGAGGTTGTTGAACACTTCACTAACAGTTACTGACACTATTGGGTAACATAACACCATTGTTACTGGTTTATTTATCTGTATCCTTTATAAAACTTTTAAAAAACGGATTTCAACTTCACAGCTTCTACTTTGTACACGTAAAATTATTTCTATTAAAGTATAATTGACTCTCTTCAAAACATTCCACCAACTTCAAAACGCTCTCAATTTCATCGACTTTTTCTTCATAAAAGGCATTTGGTAATCATCCTGACTATACTCAATTTCCATAACTTGCACTTTCACAGACTCAATGCAGATCGTTCTAGTTTCCTTCATGTTCTGACCATTGAATGTATTAAAACCGTTCATAGTTTGACCATTGATGGGGATGGATGCCTCATCCAAAAGGCATGGACTGCATACATCAGTGAACACTGTTAAGAACTGCACTTATTCTGTCTAACTTTCTTCTTTCTGATCCATATGTTACTTCCCTGATTACCTTTCATGACATTCTTCCCTTATGCAAACTTATGTTCAAAACAATAAATAGTAATTAAAGGCAACTTTCATTTGTTGCAACAAAATGTCTCGTTCCTAAAACAGGAACTGTTTAAAATACTTCAGTTCTTTGATTTCAGTTTCATATTTTTTCGTTTATATTTTTTGAAAAAATAAAATACCTGAAATGACCTGAAATAAAAAAAGAAATGCAAAAATGTCTTCTGGCTTTGTAAAAAACGAACGGAACGAACGTAAAGGGAAAAAAGAGGGGGAGGAACTCAAAGTGGAGGATAAGACAGAACTCCTGGCACAGTGTTTCCAGGAGAGGTCCGAGGTGTATGTCAGCGGGAGTATCATGAGAGAAGCTGGGTTCATGGTTGGGACGGGGATGCCCTCTGCCATCTCTCTGTAGCGATAATCGTCTTCTCGAACCCCCGAATGGGCTTACGCACTCTACGACCTCACTCTCACTTGTTAATGAGCAACCCGCCCACCCAGCGGAGCTTGCAGGCAAACCACCGCCTGAGGGGACAAAAGTATTCATAATGGAACTGCTCAAATTCGGGGGTCTGGCGGATATCACGTAAAAATGCAACGTCAATGTCGGACTCGGTGAGGACGATGAGGAGGAGGAGCAAAACAAAGAGGAGTCCAATGGTCACAAGGAGCAAACGGAGAACACTTAAAACAAACTTATTCACCTGTTCCACCTCGCTGAGCGCCGAGCCCCCCCCTGCACCCTCTACCGCCGCTCTACTGTCTGCGCCCAAATCGCCCACGTCCCCCACCGAGGGGGTGCCCGCCTCCGACTCCTTCTCCTCCTCGATGCTGCAGGGGGCCCCGTTGATCTGGCGCGCGGCGGCCAGCTCCTGGCTGTGCTCGGCCACGGGGGTGGGCAGCACGCTGTCAGAGGGGCTGTAGTTCTCGTCTGAGATCACCGCCGTCCCGTCGCTGTGGTCCGTGGCCTGGCTGCGGGAGCGCGGCATGAAGTCCCCGTGGGACACGGAGCGCACGGGTGTAGAGTGGGCACTGTCACGCAACGACTCCAAACCTGGCCAGGGCAGGGGAGAGGAGGATGGTGGAGGGTGAGGAGAGAGAGAGAGAGAGAGAGAGGGGAGGGGGGTGGGGGGGGGGAAACACAACAAGAAATAATCACATACCAGAGCAGTACCCATTTACAGTTGGCTTCAGACCACAGCTCTTATCCCATCAGATGTAATGTTCAGTACATATCTCTTTTGTGTTATCACTGACAGGCAGAGACTGCCTGGGTGTGGTGTTTATACATTCATTCAGGTGTGGGTGTGGGTGTAGAAAGGTATATCTCCTGCTGCAGGACCTGTTACAGGCAGCAGACATTTAGGTTCCAGCCTGAGAGCAGAAACCTGATCATGGCTTCCCTAGAGTCAGGGCACGACCAGGGGATGTTCTCAGTGCTAATGTGTTGATGTGAAAAGAGTGCTTCATGTGATGGCATAATTCCTTATCCGTTTGCTCTGATAACAACATGACCCTCGACTAGACCATTCATCCATGATGCTTTTGTGTTGGCAAAAAACAATGACGGGAAAGGTCATATATGCTCCATTTAAGTTAGCAGCTTGTTAACTAGTCCTATATTACTGTAGCACTTTGAGAGCTACCAAAGCTTAACCTCAAAGGTCACAGTATGTGTTGGTATTATCTTTCAGTCACAAACCAATATAGTCTCTGGGGGGAAACTATGTATATGGACTCTTGGTGGGGCCTCAAGGTACAGTACAGCAATAATACTAAGTAGCCTATTGCTAATTTCAACCTACTGGCAGAGAGCTATAATTACCACATCAAATCAAGGATAGAGGCCAGTGCAATCACAGGGGAATGGACCATGTACTAGACTAGAAAATAGAAATAGGAAATGAGATATAGACATAGACATTAATAAATACTATAAACATTAATAAATACTCTAAATATAAATAATTGATAATCCATACAGTACGGTCATAGATAAGTAGAAGACATATTCAACAGCTACATTTGAAGTGATAACATATCAACTGGATTCCATCATATTTCATCTACCGCGTTTTACTAAATGATTACTGACACAGTATGTGTCTCTGGGCTAAAATAAGCTCAAGGGTGCGTTAAAGGTTGCTATGTAAGATCATTAATCTCATCTTTATTTTTCAACCTTAAGGATATGTAAATATACAGTATCTATATTCTGACATATTTTTTAAAGGAGCAGGGCGCAGTTTGTCAGAAATCTGCTAGCTCCGGCCACTGCGGTGAAATTCATGAAAACATCCTCCTTAATAACAATATAAACCCCCGAAATGGACTTGCAGTGTCGGACATTAGCTGTTGAGTTTCTGCATGCGCACACGATTTGAAGAAGCAGCCACCAGACACCATTGGTGAGTCCACTCCCCTAGAACACCATTGGCCAGTGACATGTTTGTATACAAACCGAGTGTCGGGTAGGACACTACATTTTAGAAAGCGCTTTCGTGGGACCAAAACAGTGTTTGTAAATGAAATACTTCGTTATATTTCTCATTCCCTGGTCACTATCGATTAAACACAGTAATTACAACAATTAGGAAGCTTTTAGAAACTTTACATACTGGACCTTTAAGAGAGCTACAGTATTGACGTCACTGCAAGAAGAGGAACGGTTAAGCTTGCGCTGACTGTCACATTCCTCAGAAAGCCAGAGCCGAAATATTACACCTACATTCTAAAGAAGGAGAGGGATTAACATTTTATCCCTCAATGATGAGGCAAATCTTTATGCTCATATGTGTCTGTATCATCCACGGATGGACAAGAATCCTTAAGTGAGGTAGAGATTATGCCAGCTCTGTTTCACCATGCTGACTGCACAGCTTTTGTGAAATCAAAAGCAGGATGCCTCTGTAGTGGGTGGCAGTCAGCAGCCATCTTTACTCATTGGTAATCTCCTTCAGTACATCCCAGGATATGCTTGGTTGCAGGGCTGATAGCAAAACGCAAGCTCGGGAAATTACATGTCACTTCACAATGTACCAAGCGACATTGGACAAAATGGTAAAACTTCCAAAATGTTATTCATCGTAAATCCAAAACAAAGCTATCATCACGCTAGTGTTTGTATCCAAAACATTGCAGCCAGAACAATAGGACCCACAAGTAGGCCTATAGACAAAGTCCTCCTCTGGATGACAGCCAACATTTAAACAAACCAACTCAAAGAAATGTCCATTCACAGGGATCACCGAGGACTGCATGATTTAAAAGCACAACAACAACAACAACAACAGCCATGGTGCCATTTCCATTCTGTCAACATTGATGAGGTCGGAGTGATTTAACACACGAGAGGCCATACCTAGCGCTCGTAACACACACTACAAGCCGGGGCGGTGAACGATAAGTTTACCTGTCGGGGTGCCGGGCTGTGGGCTGCGGGGCGGGGGGGATACGTCCGACACACTGACCGGCTCCTGCTGCCCTGTCAGGGACGGGTAGAGAGGCAGGACCCCCAGGGCCTTGCCCAGCATGCGGGGGCCCAAGCTCAACACGCGCACCTTCACATCCCGGAAGCAGTGGTTGACCATGCGCAGGTGGACGTTCA
The DNA here is from genome assembly GCF_951799395.1 of Argentina silus. NCBI lineage: Eukaryota > Metazoa > Chordata > Actinopteri > Argentiniformes > Argentinidae > Argentina > Argentina silus. The sequence continues at coordinate 10,725,358 of NC_139657.1, forward strand.
CCCTGGTGGTGATGCGGATCAGACACTTCACCATGGTGGCAGCTTCTAGAGCTCAAACATGCGCGTATGTGTGGCGTCCCGGCGGTCCCCGTCCCTGAGCCCGGACGGTGGTCTTGAGGTGTGTGTGTGTGTGTGTGTGTGTGTGTGTGTGTCTGTGTGTGTGTGTTAGAGCTGATGGTTCCTGCCTTGGCGTCGGTACAGTACGGTGCGAGAGGGGAGTGGTGTGAGAGGCGGTCGTGAGCGGGGGGCTGCAGCAGTGTTCAGACAGCCAGCGCTGCTCCTGGCCTGACCAGGCCCCACCCAGGACAGTGACATACATGGAGAGGAAGGCCCTGGCTATTTACAGCAGCGGTATTAATACTCCTGTAAGACACCCAGTCAGCACAGGCAGGGGGGCGTGCAGGACTCATCATAGCTCTCTGAGACACACAGCACCAGAACATCTCTCACACACGCTCAGCTACAGTAAGAGCCTGTCCTGTGTTTAGCCAGATGCACGGACAATACTTGTACAGTACAGTGTACATGGGAGGCAGGGACTGTGACTATAGATATACAGTAGAACTTTTCTATCTCCATGGCTGTGACAAGGACAGGTGACCAGTGACCCTCAGGTGTCATCCTGCTCCTGTTCTGCAGTGTCAGTCTGCAGGGTTGGCCTCAGGGACGGAGGGACGGAGGGACGAGGGACAGTGGCAGGCCAGATAGAGTCAGAGCGTGTGAGAGGAGACCCAGGCCCACCTGGAGGCTCAGGGCAGAGGGCTCAGGGCAGGTGGACTGATGGCTGAGGGCTCCAGCTGGCTCTGGTCCCGTCTGCTCACACACCCAGCACTGAGAGAGCTGGCACTGAAATAGAGCAGCCAGACTGACACACACACCTGTGGCCTGCCCCCCACCCCCGTCCCCACCCCCATCCCCCCCTCTCCCCCACTCCCACCAGAATGGACAGGGCCGATCTCAGATTACAGTGTGTGTGTGGGTTTGTATGTGTGTGTGTGTGTGTGTGTGTGTGTGTGTGTGTGTGTGCCTGCGTGCGTGCGTGCGTGCGTGCGTGCGTGTGTGATTGCGTGTCTATCTCTAGTGTGTTTTGGAAAGGGTCAGTGAGGGCTCCCAAATAGAAGCAAAGCCCTGCTCCATTTAAAACTCTTTGGATTTCACACCCTCCCCTCTGTTGTTTCTCCATCACGTTATCCAGATTACTTTTAAAACCGCGGATCAAAACTAAAAGCATAGTGGCACACTTCCTTTATACCCACAGGAGTTGTGCTCCTTTCCACAGAGCGACAACAAAGAAGCTGTAGCATTCCTGTCAACATTCCTGAGGTCTATTACCGCTAATGATTGATCTTTGGCCCTGACACCACTTTGGGTGGGATAGAAGGATTAGTTTGGGGGTTCTGCTGCTGTATGAGAGGACTGGTACAGTAGGTCAAAGGTCAGGTTGGGGTCTTACCCTCCATGATGGATATGTGGACCGCTCTCCGGCGGGTGCGTGGTACACTGCTGAGGCGGGGGCCGTGAGTGATGGACGGACAACTTCTGCTGGGCACCAGACCAGCCCTGTGGACACACATACAGACACACACACACACACACACACACACACACACACACACACACACACACACACACACACACATACACATACACGCGCACACACACACACACACACACACACACACACACACACACACACACACACACACACACACACACACACACACACACACACACACACACACACACACAGATCAGATCATCATCACCACCATCAATCACAGTATGCCATAGGATGGGAAGGGGATAAATGATGAGCAGTGAGTGACATGGGAGACATAGTGACACGTCCATACACTGTACACTCTATACTGTACACTCTATACTGTACACTCTATACTGTACACTCCATACTGTACACTCTATACTGTACACTCTATACTGCACACTCTATACTGCCATTATATTCATTTAGCTTTTGACCTCAGTTGATCCTCTGTAGATCAGGTCTAGTGAGGGTGATACAGTAGTGATTATTACCTGTGTATCTCTGGAGGCTCTCGTTTGATTTTGGCACTCTGCTCCATCACTTCTTTTGCCACTCGCCCACTGTGATACAGCATAGAGACAAAGCTCAGAGCTCAGGCTCCCCCACACACACACACATGCGCGCACACACACACACACACACACACAGCCTCAGGCCCCCTGGTGCCACACAATGCAGTGAGGGGCATCGCTACAGTACATGAGAACAGAGATTGGATTAACCCGGTGAACTGAACTCTCTCTAACTCAATCACAGTGAGCCAGACAACGCTCACGCACAGGCTTAAATATCAAAACAAATAACCAATGATTGAAAAACAAGCTTAACCTTTCATAACACACTGTACTCACTCACTATAATAATTTGAATCCATTCAAATGTTCTGATTTCCATTTCATATTGTGGCGAATACTGCGTACAAGGGCTGACGGAGGCTAGGGGAAGGGACTGAGAGCCGGATATTGAATGGGTCCTAAGAAACCTTTAAAAATGACTTAAAAAGTGGTTTTAAAGCTTTTCTTACAGTATTCAGTCGGCAACTGAAAACCCTCTCCCCTTCACGCCCCCCCCCCCTCCCTACCCGTGTCCTCTAGCCTATCATGGGAGGTGTCAGCCAGCCAGGACAGGGACTGTAGGGTAAAAGCAGGCTGACGTTATAGCAGGAGGCAGGAGGTCTCCTCCTGAGGGAACACCTCTCCACAACAGCTGTGGGGCTTTCTGCCGTGCCCTCTACACACGCACTCATCAGTTACTGCAACGCTGCAGTATCACCTGAGACCCCCCCCCCCACTCTCCACCTATCTCCACCCACTCCCCCCCACTCTCCCCCCACTCCCTCCTCAGGAACCTTCACCGCCAACTTCATCCATTACGTGACGACCCCCATCTGAGGACACTGTGCTGATGTACAGGTACACTCATTCATCAGTTACTGGAGTACTGTACCTGTAGCGGAATCGGCTGCCCTTGAAGAACAGGTTACTGCTGGACACCGTACGCACCTGACTCGACTTGTCAAGCCTGATGGAGGGAGAAGAAGAGAGGGAAGGGAGTTTGAAAAGGGAGAGAAAGAACAGGTGACTTTTAGGAGTTGTTACTGTAAAGGGGATGATACTGTATGAGCAAAGAATATGGAAGAATACTTCTTACTAATTTACATAATGAAGAGGCTCACCAGGTTTAGTGTGGGATTATGTCTGTGGGCACATACTGTGTCATGGAGCTTCTGCTTTTCTGTTGTTTTGCTTCAGGTATTATTCCAGCCCTATTATATGACATCCACAGTGTTTGTTTCTCACCACACAGAGTGTACTGGAGAGTAAAATTTGTCTTTACATTATGCATTTCGCTGGTCTCTAGGGCTCCAATGCATACATATGGGTATATTTATGTAAAGATGTAAAAAGATAATAATAATAATTACAAAAGAAAGAAATAAGTTGATTACTGTGAATAAATTGATTACTGTTGATTACTGTGAAATTAAAACAAATACGATGCGTATATGTTGTGTTGTATATTTGTCGATTAAACTCATATGTCGTATGTGTGGGTCATTTCAGATCGATCGGTCTGTTGGTTTGGGATATATGTATTTCACATAGACAGACGTAGCACATACGAACGGCAGATTGTAGCTCTATGCCAATGACACAGGCTTCATTGAAAATCTATCAGTCCCCACGGAGAGTCATCCATGGCCGGAACATCCCATCACCCTAATTCCATCTCCGCAGGTGCTGTGAGCCACCCTCTGTTTGCCCTTTCACTCCTCCACCCACCACCCTCCCCCCTTTCCTCTGTGTCCCTGCGTCACCTGAACCCTCCCACTCTCCACCCACTCCCTCCTCAGGAACCTTCACTGTCAACTTCATCTATCACGACACCTCTGAGGTCGTTGTGTTGATGTACCGGAGGGGGTGGGGGTGGGGGTGGGGGCGGGGGGGGGAGGTGGGGGGAGGACACACATACGATCAATCATGGAGGCAGAGGCAGAGAGAAGCCATTTCTCTGGAGAAGCGATGGAGTGCTTATGCTGAGTTCCTCGCTCCAGCGCACACTCACCCACTAAAGGTCCCTGCTGCCATGTGCCCAGTCCCCTCTCTGAGTAGCAGGCAGGCAGGCAGGCAAAGGCAGGCAGGCAGAGCTCTCAACACACCTCAGGGTGAAAGCAGCACCCACTGGGCAGCTCTCACTGACACACTGGAGGAAAGTGCGTATGGCTCAAGGAAATAGAGAAAATGAGTAGAAAATAGAGTAAAACGGACTCACTTGTAGAAGGCTTGGTTCTCCACTCCACACTTCCATAGGTGCTTGCAGGCCTCAGGTGTGGGCGCAAAGTACGTCAAGATGATCTTTAAATCCTGCACGTTGAAATAAGAGGGTGTGCAGGAAAATAAAACTAACTGACAAAGACTCTCTGAGATGACAGTCACTGCTATCACTACATTGAAAGAGCATGCTGGGGTACGTATTGTATGACAAGAACATGGTATATCAATGGTGTGGTTTTCAAAACATGAGGGTCTCAGAACGGTCCCGCAAAACACATTAAATCATTCATGCTCTCACCTCTCTCTGGTTTGCATATACATGGAATGTTTTTCCCTCGAACTTCAGTTTGGTCACCTCGTTCCTGCCCACAAGAAAGAGGAGAAAGAAAGAGAAAGAGGAGAAAGAAAGAGGAGAGTTACATGACTCGAGAGCCACAAGCTCTTTAAATATTCATCACAGCCACTTGCAGATCCCACAAACAGCAATGGAGCTCCATGTTTGGCTGACAGCAGCACATATCTGATAATACTCTTAGCTCACTGGGGACTGGGGATGGGAGAAGCTCCGCTCTACGCTCCCAAGGCAAACAAACAAAACAGCCATAAATACTGTAAACGTGCAAATTGCCTCGGCTACCTGATCTGAATCACTATTATTATTGTAGACCCACGGATAGCAAATTAGGTGGTAGGGTAACAGGAGTGAATATCTAACTCCTAAAGGCCTGTTATAGTAGGGCTACAGGCAACAACAAAAAGGAGAGGCTGTATGAAATAGGATGTCCTAAAACTGGCCCATAGTCATATGTTTTTTAGCATTTCTCATTTCTTCACGCATGCATATTCATGTGTTCTTGATGCTGCATTGAGGTTGAGCGTTTCTTTTATGCTGCCAACCTGAGGACAAGTGGACATCAGTTGACGTGTTACCAGGCAGTCCTCCAGAGTGGTAGAGACTACCTACGGTAGGATAATGAGCCACCTGTGTGTGTGAGAGCACGCTAGCCCCTGGCTCTGGTCACAAAGAGCGAGGGGCAGATGGCCCAGCTCAGTAGAGACAGCTGTGGTGTCTGTGCTCGGGGATACAGAGAGCCCTGCTCATAGAAAAATACTGTTTGTCAGATCCATCTTCTCTCCTCACCAACCTGGGACTCTGGTCTGACAGAGCGCATATGAGGAGCTCAGCCCATGTCGTAAGGGGTCAAAGAGGAAAGCGCCTCGACTCACCACTTGAGAAAATGAACTCTCTTGTTTCCCTGAAGCACGACGAACCCAAACGGTGTGAAGGCGAGGAAGGCAGGGTTTCCGGAAACATCCTGTAACGAGAGCAACAGCGTCCTGACAATGTTGTGGCATGCATGCGGTGTCTATGACATCTCTGTATCTGTATCAAATACAAAGTAACTGGAGTTTATATTCTTCCATTTGTTTGTCTGTTTTAGCAAATGTGTTGTCGCCCCTGTGACTCTGAGCTCGTGCTGAGCAAAAAGCATAATTAAACATACAACATGTCTTAAACTGAAACAGCAGTGTGTCCAAATTGGCCACCCAACCTTGCATGGATGAGGATCCACACCATATGTCTCCAGCATCTGGGCTTTCTGCAGGAAATTCAGCTCTGATTCTTCAGGGGTCTGTCCACTGGGAGAGAGCAACAACAACAACAGCCCACACATCTGGATATCAGTAACATGGATTAACATTCATCCATTTCTATGCAAAACAGAACGCAAGGAAAGACAGCAATATATTGACAATGAAAGCCTTTTCCTTAGACATCAGCACAGATCACCAGACTGATCTGGCAGATGGTGAACAGAGGAGAGAGAGAGATAGAGCTGAATAGATAGATGGCGTATCAATGCGATACCTTTACCAATTAACATTTAATCAAGCACCAACCATTGAACATTCGACAGCCAATGATGTAATGTGAGTATCAGTCTGCCCTCCCTCGCAATCAGACCTCCATCCCCCACAGGTTCGATTACAGCTTCATTGTATCCACAGACACCTGTCTCAGCGTTCAGATATGGCCGATATTTTCCATGATCACAGCAGCATGTTGTTAGGCAGGTGCTCTGTGTTGGTGGTGAGAAGTGGATGATTCACTAGGGGGCAGCAGAGGATGTGATCTGAGTTGATCCACCTGACAGCTCCTCATTCTACTACATTCCTCCTCACAGTACAGTACACTCACACTCACACCATGCTGTCCTCAGTGTGCAGCAGGGGAGGCTGGTGGAGGTAGAAATCGGAGGACGGGCTCATTGGAACGGAGCCCATCCTCTGATTTCTACCTCCATCAGCCTCCCCTGGTGTGCAGTACTGTTACTGTATCTCCATTGACCAATTCACAGAGCTGATTCATTCCCTCCCTCTAAGTCTTAAGCTTCAAAAAACCTTCAGAACACCTCTGAGGTAATGTGAAAATGGGAGGCCCATGTTTAATGCATGGCGTTAAGCATAACAATGGATTTTGACCGTGAAGCACATTAGAAATGCCCTCACATTATGGTTTAAACAAAGGAAACATGTGATGCCTGAAGACAAATGGCCCAACCATTAAGGCAAAACCATTATCTATTTTGCTTCCATCACATAACCTTCAGTTAGAGTGTCTGTCATACCATGCCTATCATCACGAAGAGACCGTAAGTGATGCTTTATCTGCTAGCTTACTGGCAGAGCGTGTGTGTGTGTGTGTGTGTATGTGTGTGTGTGTGTGTGTGTGTGTGTGTGTGTGAGTCTCTCATTTCATTATGTGTACTACACTGCGCTGCCTGTCAGAGCTTGAGCCATGACCCCCACTCTAATGACTGGACTAATGAAAGGTAGTCAATGTCCTCAAGACAGTGCAGCCACCTCAGCCCCGCTCTCTACAACCCCCTGCAATAACAGCAGGCCATTAGCCCATCTACTGTACCTGACTAATTCTGGCCGTTGGCAGCTCCAAAAGGTTCTGCTTTTGTGTCCAGTGAATGAGATTGCAAAAGAACTGGTTTCCAAGGGCTGTTATAAACAGTGAGGAGTGGCACAATGGTGGTATAAATGTGTATTCAGTGAAAATATTAGGTGTTGTCTGTGTGTGGGTGTGTGTGTGTGTGTGTGTGTGTGTGTGTGTGTGTGTGTGTATGTGTGTGTGTGTGTGTGTGTGTGTGTGTGTGTGTGTGTGTGTGTGTGTGTGTGTGTGTGTTTAAAGATATTTAGAGAAAGAGAGATAGAGAAACAGTGCTTAGTCCAGCATGGGAGATCCTTACATCAGCTCTGTCTTGTGTATGTCTGAGATCCTCCGCTCAAGCTTCTCAGAGTGCTTTGGGAAAAACTGGAATTTGGAGCTGTACCCTTCAGGATGCTTCCCAGGGTCATAATCCCCAATCTCAGCTGGAATAAAGGGATAGGAGAGGGGAAAATGTCAATTAAATCTTCTACATTCCACTGCCCCATGCCATAACCATATACTGTACAGCTAGAACTGTAAATCATATCTCAACGGCATTCCATACAAGAAGAAACAACAAAATCACAAGTTGACAGAGAATAAATTAATAAATAGCTTTCCAGGTCCTGGTGAGTGAGGGTTACTGAGGGATAAGATAAGCGGTTAAATTGTTCTACATGTGAGCCAGGGTGGTATTAGTTCACAGTCAGTCTACTGTATACTGTACATCAGCAGAGCTCTTAGTGGCGACAGGTCAAACAGGCACACGGTTGTTTATTTTTGTGACTTCAGCTTCCTCAGGCGTCTCTAGAAAGAGGAGACCAAGCAGCCCATCTTTAATTTTTAATTCAGCAGCCCCTTCTGAACAGAGCCAGTGCCAGGGCACCTGCCAAGGGACATGCCTTCCTCTTAAAACTGCGCTTTTTGCGGCATGCAGATCACTCACCACACCTCCCTAAGATACAGCAGCCAGGCTGCCTCTGAAGGCTTGGCTGTGTGTGTGTGTGTGTGTGTGTGTGTGTGTGTGTGTGTGTGTGTGTGTGTGTGTGTGTGTGTGTGTGTGTGTGTGTGTGTGTGTGTGTGTGTGTGTGTGTGTGTGTGTGTGTGTGTGCACCATGCTTTAACAGCTTCCAGGCCAGAGTCAAACAATAGAGCTGATAGCAAGATGCTAGATGATAATCAGGTATATGACCTTCTAATCTCGCATGACTTGCACTTGTTTATAAGCACATGCATTATCAGGCAACGCATCTCTTTTTTGTTAGTGATGGTGGTACCGTGTAAATTAGTATGGGGATGCAAGTGTTGTGGGCATGAAATGCTTCAGCTTCCCCAAGCGTCCTTGACAATTATTTCCCAATAGGAAGGGGAGATCAAGCAGCCCATCTTTAATTCAGCAGCCCCTCCTGAACAAAGCCGATACCAGTGTTGTGGGCATGAAATGCTCACTTCATGCTTTTTAATACCACAGAGATCAATCAATATGAAGGTTATAAAAACCCCCAGGGGTATAATTTCGCATGCACACAAATTACAATGCATCCTTATCAGGTGATCCAGAATTTCCAGATCATTTTCACCAAACCATTGTTTCTCTGAGGAAGGCCTTGTAAGAACATAAAAGGACAGTGATAACTTCTGTGTTTAAGGGATATTTTACTTGGTGTAATCGGCAGCAGAGCAGTCCATGCTCTGGGTCCAGCCGTGTGATCTGAGCCAAGAACTGAGTTTTACCTCAGCTCTTGTCGTGTTTTACCCATTTGATCTGTCACTCAGTCTGAAGCAGGATACAAAGCATTACCATCTTAATTGGTTTGATAGTTCTTGTCACACCGAACATCATCACTCACCATCACAGGATGTTGTGAAAACCAGTTCTAATTAGCATGTCTCCTAAGAGTCTACATCTTACAGCCTTCTATGGTGGGGCGAGTGGGGCAGGGAGAAGACATGTCAGCCTGTCAGATCCCATTACCTTGCAGGATGTAGGCAGCCAGCATGGCAGCATCCGACGTCTTACACAGGAGGCGGCCGTGGTACAGATCTCTCTTGATCTGTAGGAAGACTAGATATCTGGGACCAGGACACAGGGAGAGAGAAGAAGGTCAGAGGGCAAGGAATTCTTCTACTTTAAAACAGCTTTACTTGAATGAGATTCATCAATATTCCAAACCAGACTTATTTTTAACCCAAGTGCAAAAAACACAAAATGGCAAGACATCCCATCCTCACCGACAAATATCAATAGAATATTGATTTCCCTTTGGGCGTTTTGAATATTTCTTTTTGATTTGGTTCAAATGCTTTTTTTTTTTTTTTGGGAAAGGAGGCTTAAATGAGAATGGGGACAGGGTTTGGTAAGGGGAGAGCCTGAGGCAAACTGTTGTTATTGTCAACTGTGTTTCTGTTCAAGCCTGCAGCCTGGAACGCAGACAGGCCGAGAGGCTCCAAGAACACAGCAGCAGCCCTGCCAGCCAGCCAGCCAGCCAGCCAGCCAGCCAGCCAGCCAGCCAGCCAGCCAGCCAGCCAGCCAGTAGCTCCTATAGGTTTGGCTGGAGACTTAGAGGAACACCTAAAACAAATGGAAAGGAACACCTAGTACTGTGTACTATACTGTAGGTCTGCCGAAAATGCTGTACAAATATAAGCTCACTTGAAAGCCGAGAAAGAAAACGGTCCAACTCCTCACCACAAACAGCAAATGAGGCAGTTTCATGTGTTCCTCTACCTCCCACCTTCAGCCCAGGGGATCCCAGGGGGGATAGAGGGAGATACATTTGCTTTAAACTTTTTAAATGACACCAGCTCCACAAGAGCTAATAGCATATCACTTACGGAGGCATGTGTTAAAAAAGCAATTACGCTTTCCCTGTTCTATCTCGCTGACTCCAGTTAAATGTCTGGCTCTGTATCCAGTCAATTTCTGCCCTAAATCTTTCTTCCATTATTATCAGACCTGCCGCTCAAACATACAGTACAGTATTGCAGATTATGAGATCAATCTTGTGGATTTAGTTGGGGACAGTCTTGAAATGAATAAATGAGCCATCTTTTGGATTTGAGGTGAGAAGGAATCTAAGGACAAAATTTGTTTTTATTTTGATACCATTCCTCATTCCATTCCATGCATTACAATGACCCCGTCCTCCGCTTTATACCTCCACCGGCCTCTGCTGAAGTGTTGTCAATGGGATAATTTCCCTCAGGACGTGGTGTACAGTACTGTATCCTTTCAGTATTTAATGAATGGGACATTTACATTAAATGAAACTTCTGTGTAATCAATGATTTATTCTCTTTTCACCTTCCCTCTTTCTGGCCTATCTCTACCAGAGAGGTCTCTCTCTGAACTCTCCAAATCACTCTCTCTTTCTCGATCCTTTCGCTTCTCTTCTCCACTCCCCGTTCCACTCCATCATCCCCCTGCCACCCATCCATAATCCACACACTTCATTATAAGCACTCTGTGTGCTGTGTTCATTTCATCACGGCTGAGTGGATGGAGTCTCCTCTCTCTCTGGACAGTAATGAATATGAGTTTTGGAACACCTCTCGTAAACAGCCAGGTGTGCCTCCTTTCTCAATTCATAACAGTATGAAGAAAAAGCAGTACTGTAGAGAGAGAGATGCAAGCAAACACACAAGTGCCAATACATCGACACAAGGAAACACACTCATATGCAACAGCATTGGAGAGCATCATCAGGTGGTAGAAACCAGAGCACACTGGGGGTGGGGTGGGGGGGGGGGTTTAAAGTCTATTGAGAGCGGAGAGTGGCTTTTCTGGGTGACCTCATTGCAGACTGCAGGGGGGATGAGGAAGTCAGGCAGAAAAATGTGAAAATGTGATCCCAGTCTGAGCTAGCTGGGAGCTAATCATGTATCATTTAGAGGAATCTGCTAGTAGCCACTGACCCTCTGTTCTCATCCCCTCCGCAGCCAGCCAGCCAGCCAGCCAACCAGCCAGCCAACCAGCCAGCCAGCCAGAACAAACAGTGCCCAGCTACACAGACTACCAATTTAGATCCCAGGCTATTTCAGAGAGCAGGCTTGGAGTGGCAGCTTTCTTTGGAAGGCTTTTTACATATCTCTTTTTACATATCTCTTTTTACATATCTCTTTGCAAGTCCTACTTCAAACAGTGTCTCTTTTTTAATATTTATCACATTTTTACACATTTTTAATTATAAAGAACCTTCAATGATGTCTAGAAAATAGGTGTATTTCACCCACAAATCTTTCCTGAGCACAAACCTTAACACTGAAGACAGACTCTGCTTTGAACAGGTACAACATTCAGTAGTGTGATAATGGAAAGCATTCTATTCATAAAGCTTTCATTCATGTCTACGGTCCAATTGTTTTCCTGTGGTACTGGTTATAGGCTGGCTATGAGCTAGAGAGATTCTGATTCTGATTTTGATTCTGATTCTGAGAGGAGTATTTCATTGGTCTTCCTCGACTCTGAACAGCATACAAGGAGTTAAAGTCCTTGAAAAGAGTGAACAAATTCAGCATGGGTCGCCAGGCAATTAAAGTCCTACTGTACCTGGTGATTTCCTCTTTCAGAGCAGCAGGGTCAGGAGGGTAAAACTTGACTCTCAGACACATGGTGAACGGAGGCTGGGCTGGGGGGGGGGGAAACATACGAGTCAGCACTGGAGAAATACTGCAGAAGAACACTTCATGGTCACAGTTAAACCATTAACCAAAGAAACGCTCTAAAAGCACATCGTTGCACATGTGTAGCACACCGTTAGTGTTAACCTGAACTGTGTGAGATTAAAACACCACCAATGAAGCCAAAGATTTAAACACAGTATCAGTGAGGTGGGCACTGACAGATGATTACCATAAACTACTGTGAGTTTCCACCTTTGTTTGATGCCATCACCATGTGTACAGTACATTAGATGAAAGGGAATGCATCTACTATATCTATATCTACAATTAGAGAGTGTCACAGTTCATGATTTACGAAGACGAGAGAGTGGAAAAACCTTTTTGGGTGGATTATCTTCCGCTAGGCTCTATTAGAGTTTTTATGAGGGACAGATCATCTGCATCAGCACAATTGCTCTTTTCTGTCCTTAATCACAGTCAAATGGAGAATCCAGATCTGTGAAATCATAATAGAGTTCCTACCAACTGCATTCAAATGCACACTCAGTCAGAACACATGCGTCATTAAGACACCCCATGGTGATGATAACTGTAATTGCTCAATTTTCTAAAATGGGATCATACATTAGCATGAAAAGGAAGAGACTTAAGATACTTACATTTCATTTGCTTGGCAATCGACTTTGTTACCTCCAACCAATGCTGAATAAACAACAAAAAAAGAGTCATGAGGCTGGTGGAGGTAGAAATCGGGGGACGGGGCTCATTGTAATGCATGGAATGGAATGAGGAATGGTATCAAACACGTGTTCCATGGATTACAATGAGCCCGTCCAATCTCTGCCTCCACCAGCCTCCCCTGCCAGTATATGATTAAAATGTGACAAATGTGAAACAGGTGTATCAAAATCCATTACCGTGCTACTGCCTGATACTAATGCATCAATTAGTGCCGGGCTCTAGTGCATGCTCATATCTCTCCATATCATTTGAATAGGTAGAGAAGTGCAATACAAAAATGACCGTTAGCCTACTCTCCTTGTGTATAAATGTCAGTTAAGCATCTCATTTCAGATAGCAGAATTTGGACACAATTCGAATGATTAAAATGTTCCCTTTCTACTTTTTTTTCCTCATTAAATCACTGCAGAGCACACACAGATCACCTCTCTGCATTAATAACAGGAAGAGGAGGTGTTTCAGATGGTGCTCTGCATGCTTGCTAGACACAGGGCTCTGCTCGAGGACTGCGCTCTAGGCTCCCAGGGCTGAAGGTGACTCTGCCTCTGCCTGCCAGTACAGTACAGTACACCTGTACTGAGAGCCTGACCCTTCCTCCTGTCCTTCCGGGAACTTTCACTCCATCAATTCCCACCCCACCAACGGGTGTCTCCTTCTCCTCCCAACAACAACCACTAAAATAGCCCTGAGTGGCAGCATAGGAAACGCAGTATCAGCAGGAACCTGGGTCTTGTCTCCAGGACTATAACACGCTCTGAGCACGTGAATTCTTCATGAATTCTACAAGCTATCTCTGAGAGGGAGTAATAAAACCCTTCAGTGCACTGCTGTGGCTGATGGGATGGGTGTCACTGTAAAAGGGAGTGTGAGTGAAGAGAGAAAAGGATGTATAAATCTTCAATCTGGTCTTTCGTCTCTTTGGACCTCCATTGCAGCAACACTCATCCCATACATGCTCACACACACGCACACGCGCACGTGCACACGCACACACACACACACACGCACACGCACACGCACACACTCACTCACCCGCTGCTTGTCTGGGTCCACATATCTGATACCAAAGTAGTCCTTCTCCAGTAGGTTCAGGTGGTGGCAGATCAGGTCAAACAGATACTGTCCCTTTGCATCCCGCTGCAAGAGAACAGGAAAACATTAAGTCAAGGAGCTTAAAGTGAACACAAAAAAAAACATACAACTCAGAAGGCAATTTCATGGAAATATCCCCTCTCAAATGAAAAAAGAGGACAGGCCTTGGAACTTAACTCCATGAGGACACGCGGGGAAAAAGACACTGCCAATGTGTAAGACTGAGTGGATAAGAGAGATACTGTAATTACTGATACCAGAATGCGGTTCATATTTTCCAGACCCTGCGGATGTATTCATCCAATATTAATGCTCAGTCTCCCACCGCCATCTGCAGAGTCTGAGCCAAAACCCCTTCCTTAGCTAGAGGAAGTGAGACTGTGGATTAAAAGTGCTGAGATCTGGTGGAATCTGTCACACAGATTCCGGACCATATATACTGAAGATGTAATCTTACAATGTAAGTCGCTTTGGACAAAAGCGTCAGCTAAATGGCATATATATAGATAGTGTGGCATTCTAGAATGATATGATACTGTATGCCATTTCTGAAGATAAAGATTAAATAAAATGTTGGTTTATTTTAACAGGGAGTCCCATTGAGTCCCATTGAGTCCCATTAAGTTATTTAGTCATGTGCACACTATTAGTGCAGTGTGTGACTGATTACAGTGGCAGTGCTGTTTGATCTCCTATTGTAAATAACTTCAGGTTAACTTGTGTGCCACTAGGTCATGTGACCACTCTTGTGTAGAGTATCTCCATAAATGTCAGAAGCTTATCAGGGAATCAATGTGTCGTCATGTGTCATGCGTCATGCAATACAAGTATGATGATTGGTCAAACCCTTCATCGACCATGCTTTGCTGGGAGAAGAACTGCATCGCTCAACAGAACATAATGTAGAAGGGCATTTAGAGTCACTAAAAGGAGATCAAAGTGAAGGGAAGGCAGAGAGAAGGAGAAGATAGAAGAGGAGAGGAGAGGAGAGGAGAGGAGACTCTGCCCACCTGCAGAATCAATCGTTCCCCTCCCTCTCTGACACACTGCTGAAAGCTCCATCGAACCCCAAGCACTGATTACCATTTGAAATGTCACTCAGGCAAAGATGTTTTTCCACAATAATATTCAACCTCCTTGAATCCTTCCATTTGAGTTATTTGAATTTTCAGGAGATGTTGCACCCCACAATAATGAGTTGTTTTCCTCTGGTGGAGCTTTAGGCATTTGTGAGGGTGGTGGGTATTTGCATAAGTACACATCTGGGATGATTACAGCTTGTTGGAACAGTGTGGTAAAACAGCAGGCAGCTAATACACATCTCCACCTCCACCGAGACCTGGGAGTGCATACGACACACTGAGGCAGTCAAAGTGAACTGTACTGCCCTTTACCCTACTGTGCTGTACAATACGTGGCTGGACTCGTTTCCTCACTCAAAAACATGTTCCGATACCTACTTCTAACAGTATATTTGCTAACATTTATATTTGTACAGTTGCAACATCACAGAATACAACATCAGGCAAAAATTACAAACTGTATAATTCATAAATGTAGACACATTTGGTTTGTTTGAAACCCTGAAGAAGACAGCTTGCTGCTGAAATGTCTGTCCACTAAATAATTAGTATCGGAGCAAGAGTGTTGAAAGAGTGCAGCTCTCATTCTTTCTTTTTAATTTTACCCGCCAGCCTGCATTTCACCAAGCCACGGTGTGCGTTTTCATAACGTTTGGTTTGTTTATCACTCCATAACAATGGGTTTCATCGCTGAAGTGGATGCATCCAGGTGCTGATGTGAAGATTGACTTCCTCCGTCTGACGTGTGTGTTATTAAGAGATTGCATTCACCAGTTTTCCTAATAAACTTGATGGGGATGAGGAGGCTGCTGGTGATAAATCAGTACCAGGGGGAGAGAGAGCCCAGATAAATGGTTGTGTTGCTCCACTGCTCTTCCTCTCTGTCCCCATGCCAGGGACCAACAGGGCCCACGTGCCACCTCACCTCTACACTGTCTCACGGGCGTTCAATAGACTAGTGTAACAGGGTTAGTCAAAACACAGGCTTCTCACCAGCACCCTCAGCTCATGAATCTTTCACACAAACTGTCAAAAAAAAACACGCTTCAAGGTCAAATACATGAAACAGTGCGTCAGAAAGATCAGCCAAGCTGCTGTTGACAAAGTCAGCATTCAGACATTGTGCGCGGCTAGACTCCTTCCCTCACTCAAAAGTGCCCTGTTTCGATACCTACTTGTTAAAGTATATTTGCCGAACGTTGCAGAATGCAACATCATTATAAAATGTATAATTCATCAATGTTCATTGTGCTGAATCTTAATTCTGTGCGAAGTGGCGTGCTCTTTCGTGAAATATGAAAACATCAGCCTTAGTTCCTCTCGACTCAAACGACCCGGTGTCTGCTTCTATAAACCACAGCCTTAGTAGAGGAATGTACCGAGGTGTGTTGAGTGGCCCTGAAGGACCCTCTAGCAACCTGTACTGCCAGGAGAAACAGCGGGTGAATGACAGCACAGCACTGGTCAGCACCTCGTCCCTCTCAAGACCCTTTAGAGACAATGTACGCAAAAACACACATTGAAGACCGACTCAAAACATAAAGGGGATACAGTAGTACTGTGGTCAATTCACAGACACACATCTACCGTCCCGCTGTCCCCTCTTGCGTAACAATAAGAGACGTGTATGGGCTCCCCAGAGCAGTGCTCTGCATGTCTATTTTGGGTCTGACAGATGGAGGGCAGCGGCCCTTGAATGCATATTTGACGCGTGCCAAGCACAGTACGGATGTGATGTGGTGGGTGAACAGCAGAGGCGGAGGATTCCCCTAGATGACCAAGAGAGCTGCTGAGGCCTCTTGTTCTGCTCACGTGTGAGGAACGTGCTGCTGGCCACAACCTGATGGCCTCTGCTGCATGAGACAGGGTCCTGCCTGCACCCTCACCATGAAGAACATTGTCAGCCCCTTGTCTTGAGCTGTGATTGGACAGAGAGTTCACCTCAGGCCAGGGCAGCTTGGGCTGTCACAGTCAGTCCTCAGTCCCTCTCTCTCTCTGTTTATTAGTCTTATAATGGCAGGAAGGAACTTTTCACTGGGAACCACTTTCCTCTCCTCTCCTCTATTTCATTACTCAGGCTCCTGATAACACTTCATTAGAAGAGTGGCCTGTCAGAAGAGGCTTATTGGGTGGCAGGCTGGACTCTCTGGCCAAATGTCGATGCGAGCTCAGATCGAAGTGTTTGACCTTTCTGCAGTAAGACTTAGGCTTGCAGGCCTCCATGGGCGCTCCTTACTGTCACTTCTACACCACTCATCCTCATTGTAGCCACACAACCCAATCTGACATGCAACTATTCACACTGAGCCTGGGCATAGAAGCACACAGGCTATTGCATAGTGCTAGGACAGAATGATTGACACACACACACACACACACACACACACACACACACACACACACACACACACACACACACACACACACACACACACACACACACACACACACACACACACACACACACACACACACACCCACGTTAAAGAGCCATGTTAAAGAGGTATTAAGACAACACAGAGGCAGGGCTTCATTCCACCACCTAATTTGCATATCGGCACTATATATCATGTCATGAACAAATATTCTACCTCATCTTGAATACATATGAATTGATGAATTGAGGCATTCAACTTCAATAACCTACAGAAGTTTTGGGGCCCTAAAGCGAAGAAATGATTGATCTGTGAGGCACTGTCCTCCAAAAACTATTGGGCAGCGCACCATTTCAAGGAGAGTCAATGACAAAGCGAAAAACACTGGGAGACATTGATGTTCTGTATATATATCGGGGGGAACGATGACGCAGTGAGTCAGACAGGATGCATGCACTTTAGTTTCACACAGCAAGTGTGTTTTAGTTTACCAAAGCACTCCTCTATCTCCCCCCCCCCCTCTCGAGTTTTCTCTCTCTCTCCCATGCAGTGCACGGCTGCATCATTCCCCACCAACATCCTCCCTAATTGCAGATCTCTGTGATAGTGTAGCGGGGAATAAAAGGCTGTAATGAACGACAGTGTTAAATTCCTAGTTAGAACTAATGGAGCATCTGGGTGGGAAGGTAAATGCCCTCAGGGAATCTGTCACTGGAAACCACTAGTCTGACCATTGACTAATAAAACCAAATAGGTAGCTATCCCCTACGCCCGATTGCCCCATGCGGTTAAGGATGGGGGAGGAGGCTGGTGTGCTGGTGTGGCCAGTTATCCACTCTCTTACATTTCATGGCATTCCCATTGTTGGGACAGGAAAGAGAGAGACTTCATTCTGCAGCCATTCAGAGAAAGGAGTAGAACATTAGCAAAATCATAAAGACATTCAGATGAATAAAGCACTGTGTCAGAATGTCCCTCTACCATTGCTGTGCTGTCAGCACAGACGTGAAAAGGTGGGCTAATTCTATTAAATCTCACACTGCTTCATAAGCGTTTTCCTCCCATGCTGTTTGGAGGGAACCCTCTTTTGGCAGTAGTCTTAATTTTGTAATTTAACTGTAATTTACAGAACAATTGCTCATTCTGGGGGGGCTCTTCTGTGCCAACAATAACATATCTTCCATTCATGCCCTTACCTTCAAATCTTCGGAAATGGTTTGGTTGGCTGCTTTAACTTGTGACTAATGAAATATGAAGCGCCGACTCCTTTAGTTTTAATGTCTGTGTATCGTACAGACAGCCAGCAGTGCCTCAGGCTATAAGGCTTTGTACCAACAGGACATAAACGTGATAGATCTGCAGCAGGATACAGTGTGTCAATGAGGAGCTTAGCCATCAAGCTTATGTTGTATTATGATGCTGAATGATAGAATGGGAAAAAGTCTCAGTCTGATGTGCTTATGATTGATTTGAAAAATAATCACCAGACCCAAAAGCAGCCTCAGTGTTCCCCTACTTCCTAAGGGCCCCCTGGAGGACAATGCACACTTTCCTTTCAGATTAATCATTCAAATGGGCTCCATGTCAGCACAGGAACACAGACCATTAATAAAAGATGCTTCATTTTATAGAGAGGGGGATGGAAACACAATGCTGTTGGCTTAGTGTGCTTATGTGTGTGTGTGTGTGTGTGTGTGTGTGTGTGTGTGTGTGTGTGTGTGTGTGTAGTTCTGTGTGTGTAGTAAGCAGTGTAAAGTTCTGAGTTCTGGGGCAGTAGAGCCCTGGGGTGGGCAATTGGTTTAAATATTTGGTTTCATTAGCAGATGACTTTCCTCAGCCAGGGGGTGAGTAATTGTAGTGGTTAATGTACAGTTGCGACGTCTCTGCCTCTCGCCTGTGTGAGGTTAAGGCTAAGACTCAAGATGCCACCCCAGCCAGACATCAAGCAGTATCTCAGCCTAGGGCCAGGAGCTCATACAGGGCAGCCCATTCAAAAAACATTTACACACAGCTCTACTTGCCTTGAAAGAGAAAAATCAACAAAATTGTCAAGCCCATTCCAACAGCAATAAAAGCACAATCCACCACCACCCAGGAGATCCACATGTTACTTTAAACAGTAACATAACACCATGTGGTCATAAAGAGAAGGTAATTACAGGGTGGATTTATGGTATGAATTGTCAGTACCCAACACATTTATCAAGCGCTTAAGCTTTATTGATTCCAGAGAGTGTCCTCCAGAGAGATGCAGTGTTTTGTTACAATGGGAATGTACAGTAAGACTTTAGAGATACAGAGCCCATTCTCTACTCATTCACCTCAGTTTTTCTGAAAATCCTTCACCTGCTCTTAGGCTGGTGACGCTCATATCTCCCAATTAAGGCACCCACCTCTTGTTCCCACTAGCAGAGGGGCAGACAAATGAGGGCTGAATTTCAAAGGGATGAGCTGTACCGACGTCGTGGGACAAGAGCCATGTTGGAACCTGTGGGTCAGGCTCAGGAGCTAATTAAAAACCTTAGAGAGTCTTTGGTGAGGCACACTCTCAGGAGAGAAGCCCAGAGGAAATAGGAAAGCCAGATTAAAGATGGAGGATTTAATGAGCAAAATTACAAGAGCTCTTACATAATTTTTAAAGGCTGGCCATGGAGAAGCAGCAGAGAGCCACTGTTATGATGTCATTATCAGCTATGGCAGCTCTCGCCCAGGAGAAGTGCTGTATGTGCCTGGGGGGGCAAGGCATTGAGAAAGGTAACATGATTAAGCAGTGGGTGGCAGAATTACTTTGTATGTCATCAGACTACCTCGCTCCGCATCCAGTTTACACTTTCATAAATAACGACAAGATACTAAAAAAACAGGCAGACATCTGTAAAGACAGAATGCCCAGTGGCATACAGTATACACCTACAGCACCGTAAACAGGGTTTATGATGTGTTATGTTACAGCTAAACAATGTGCTGATATATTCTGTTTATTTGGCATCTAATGTTTCTTGCAAATACTGTAGCTGTACCTATCTGTAAAGAAAAGGGTTGTACAGCGGGATACAATAGCCTCCAGCAGCACCACCCAGGAGTTCCACCAGCAGCATAATGCCATGCAAGCTTGTTCAGATTCACCAGGCAAAAAGTGGGCCATCAAAACATGCTGGGAGTGAGGCAGAGTATGGATGTGCCCCAGAAACAAGAAGAAACAAGCAAAGCAACAGAAATATGGAGATAGACTAAAAGCAACAATGTAACCCGTGTAACCCTAAAATACAACGCGCAATAGTCTATAGAAGCTTTTGCATGTTAAATTGAGCCTAGAATTTCTAGAAATTGTAGCTGATTGAATGTGAGTTAGAATGTGTAGAACACTCATGGTAGATGAGTGTTTCAGGTGCAGATTATATACCGTAGCTAAATGCCAAAGTATTACTTCAAATATTTGAGTGCTTCAAGTTCAACAATTATGCATAATTGGCGAGTTCATCATAAGCTCTGTAAACAAGAATTAATTAGACTCAATGTGTTGTATGTACTTCTACTAATATAGTCTGTGACAAACAAACAGACCTTTTGAATACAGACTCACCTTTCACGCAACTATCCAGACAGATTCAAACAAGACATTTTTCAGACATCTTGAATCAGCTCCTCAACCCTCATCTGTAACCTTACGACATACAGCATCATCATTCTGTCCACTCTCTGAAAAGTCAGTGAACAGATCTTGGATGAAGCCTTCAACATTGAGGAGGAGGAACCGGAGGCAGGTCCCTGACCTACCATGGGCCAGATTTGCCCTTGTCATAACTGAGTAGAGCTGAGTTATGTGAAAGGCTGGTCTCTCTGAATCATTTATTGAGGAGATTGCGTCTCCCCGGGGCCTCCATTAAAGCGTTGACACGTGGAGCTGCGGTGGGCCTCCACACGCCTGCATGCACATGGAGACAGTCTCCAGGGCCAAACAGCTTTCTCCATTTTCATGGCTGGATTCACCAGTGGTAAGTGATCTCTCCTGGGGCTGTAGAAACAATGAAGGGGGTAAAGTGGCACCACGGACCCCCCCCCCCCCCTCCCCCTCCCCCTACCATCCCTAGCCATTAAAGGGCTGAGGTAGCCAGGAGGGGCTCCAGTCCTGAGGCGGGAGATCTATTACACCACGTACTGTACTGTTACACCGCTTTTCTCCAGTCAATGACTGTTCTCTACATCTCTCCTGCTTGTGCTGTACCAAGGGCCACAGAGACATCCACTCGATTGGAATCCAAGTGAAAATTCAAGTCTGCAAAACAATAATAATAATAATAATAATAATAATAATAATAATAATAATAATAATGATAATAATAATGATAATAATAATGATATATTTATGGAGAAACGTGGACTTCACCATATCAGATGTAGGACTGGTGGGTGGATTAATATAATACACTTTGTAAAAAAGAAAAAATATATATATTTTGTGAAGTGAGGCACACTGGGTGAAATCCATCCTGCACCACAGTGAGTTTCTTGCTACAACTGCAGGTTGGAAACAGTCTAACCCTAACCCTAACTCTAACAGTCTAACCCTAACCCTAACCCTAACTCAAACCCTAACTCAAACCACAGTGAGATCTGAATTACTTTAACATGACATTTAAAGGGATGGTCATCTCACTCAACATGGTAAAAAGGCTGTGTCAGGTTTTAACCTTTAACTTCTATTTTTGGCAGTTCTTCCTCAGTGGGTCCACTATACCGAGTTGCACAGGGAAAAGTGTGGATCTATCTGGCTGCCCTCATGCTAGGCAGAGGTGACTTAATCAGCATAGCCAGAGAAACCAAGCATTCCGCCCACTCACTACTGAGAAGCTGCAATTCACGCCTGAGCTTTCTGCTGCCTTCTGCACTTTATTGTATGTCCCCTTCTTAAGATTAAAGCAATAATAGTATCTTATCCCTGAGAAACAGCACTGACAGCAATGTTCAGCTGGTGAATGTGCAGTTTAGAGTGTAATGGATCCTTTGAGGTGCAGTGGATGAATCAGAATGTGTGAGGTGGAGCAAACGGCTCTCTGTGGATCTCATGACACTAAATATTTGACTGAGTTTGCATTTTGTGGAGCTGTTTACTGTAGTGTCAGGGTTGTCTTTGAGGTTGTGTCAGTTAGAGTACTGTATGATGGTAAAGACAGAAATATTTGTCAATATGTGATTTTCCATTCATGTACAGTATGGAGTGTGGTGAGTGAGTGTGCTGTGTATGTAGGTGTTTCTGTGGTGAAAAGGTTAGAGAAATGACTGCAGCAGCTGGAAAGTTAGAGACGCATGTGCACTTGGCAGAGTATACCTTATACATATGGATGAGCTGGAGGAAGATTTAAATTCCACTCCGCGAGGCATGCATTGGCATGGCACCCACAGAGGTATTAAAATAGCCAGAGCTGCTCAAAAGCTCTTAATAATTATGTTCAAAGGAAGAGAGCCTCCCCGTTTTGCTCTGACCGCAGTGAGTGGCAGAGGCTGGTGACATCCATCTGAAGTTGCACTGAGAGAATACACACATCAGTGGAGCCAATACAAAACAAGTGTCTGATGAACACAAGAACTATGATTGGCTCAGTGGGGATCCCTGTGGCATTCCCTACAGGGATCAGTCAAAAAGCTCACAGGCTGACACAGATCTTCCCTTCTGAGAGTGTGTATATAGTCAGGAGGAGTCTATGGTGTTGTGAAGAATGTATCCACAAAAAATACCACCACAGTATGCCCCTTGTGATGAATATACTGAGACAACACACACAGTGCACTAGGAAAAAAAGAAAGACACAATCTACTGTAGGTATTTTGAAGCAGAACGTTGCTTGGCCTCACCTTGTGTCCGTTGGTCTCAATTGAACCCATCAATCAAACACCTCAAACTAGGTGATGCTTCTGTCACCACCTCTCTGTTCAGCAGGGCCCAGGCTCTGGGCAGGTCTATGTTGGACAAGGTGGTCACATGTTAAGACTCTGTTAGGTAACTTTATGTGACAAGTGAGAGGCATATCCCCAAGAGGGAACTCTGTAGGAGGGACCCAAGGCCATGTCTATCAGAAGGAGCCAAATTGCCTCTGAAATCTACCACAGTCATACGCCCTCATAATATGTAAAGTACCCATCAAAAGCTTTGTCGGAATTCTCTCCTTCACATCAGAAATGTTTGGAGGCAAGGTTCGACCATTCGTGGAACCGTGTACTGAGAAGCGATAAGAAAGCCACAAAGATGCAAGAATGTGAAATAGCCTTGTTTGATAAACACATGCTGAGACTATCTTTTCAGAGAAGAGATTTAGGTTGTTCAACAACCTCCTTATGATGTTGTTCATATAAACATACTCACGCATCAGTTGACCTTAGCCTTCCCTTGATCCATTTCCTCTAAGGGAAAAGAATGACTGCTAAAAGGCCCATTCACAGGTATTCTCTGGTGGCCTCAGATTCAATCAACGAAGGAGACAAAAATGGAAGTGACTAGGAAGTATTTGTCTTTAACCCAAAAAAATGATGTGAAATTCCAGGGGGAAATGACATTCTGACAGTTAAAAAGATACGCCCTCGTTCTTCGGAAAGCCGCTTCTCACTGCCCTGCTTCTTGTGCGCTCTCTTTTCATGGTGAGATCTGACGGCTCCGTTTTATTGAGGGAGACACACAATACCTTCACCATCTGTTTTATTTGTGTCAGCACATTCTTAAAGTGGCAGCAAAAAGGACAGTTTTGCAAGCAAACCAGCGCAGAAAAACAAATAGATTAAAATGTTAAATGTCAAGAACAACACAGATGAAAAATACATCAACTCATCAACAGGACAGCAGGGTGGGCTGGGGGAGATGTTTGAGAAAAGAAGCAGGAGAAGTTAAATCTATACAGCCTCACGGGGGGGGGGGGGGGGGTCATCACATTATCTGCTCAGTGAGAGTGCCAATTATGCAAAACAGAGGGTGCTATGGAACTGGAACAATTAACAACAGTGGGTGTCTGCGCATATTTTAGAAACAAGAGGCCAAATTCAAAAAGGCCGAGTGGGGAGGACTGCCTGTGTAGGCCACAGCTGCCCCGGCATGGAGGGGATGGAGAAGAGAGGCATGGCTCAGCTAATAACCCCAGCTAAGCGAGGGTTGTCCATTGTTTACAAAGGGCCAAGGGCCGAGGCAGACTGTTGGCTTAATCTGTACCCTGAGACCATCTGGATCCTGCGGTACTGATCACACAGGGAACATTTCACATGAAACCTGTCTGACATAAGGTTCTGTTGAGGTACCCTGGGGATGTTCTACAATGCCATTTATGAAATGGGGAGAGGCAAGAGAGAGAACACTACCAGGCTCAGTGGTACATAACATCCACTTGAGAAAGAAATACAATAACATGAAGAGGTCTACGGAGGCTTATGGCTAGCGCACTGACAAATGGCAAGGAAGCATTTTTCAATGTGTAAAAGAGCTCTCACCAGCAACACTAATGTGTACAACTGGTAATGTGAGGTCAGGCTGAAAAACACATCTTTAGGCCAAACATAGATGTATTTATGATAATACAGGACTTTGGGTTGTGTAAGGCAACAGTGGAGCTGATTACATGTCAGGACTTGGGGGGCTGATGCCGTCTGGATTAAAGACATTGAGTCATTGTCCCGACACCCTGACAAGACATAGTGTGAGACAATATTGGCGCATCACTATCAGGCCTGTGCAGATGCCAAATAATGAGTTATTGTTCATATGCTAATCCTCAGAATAACACCAATTGTGCTGCATGTATTCTGCTCTGAGGGTATTTGCTACACTTTCTTAGCGAGCAGAATTAACTATTGTACAGTGGAAGCACAACTCCAACCACAACTAATGCATTTACAGTACAGAGTGAGTTTAGCAGAGAGACAAAGACCAAAGAAAGGGCCACCAACATGTGCATCAACTCAAGTGACAGGTGCTACACAGTGCAACCGGCATAGGCACATTTACAAAAACAAACAAACACAAAAAGAGTGGCAATAAACTGTAGAGCTTTGTATAATGGGATGCTTAGAAAGTAAGGAATATATCAATTTTGAAGTGTGTCATACAGCAATTTTCAGCAAACATCCAAACTGTATCTCTTGTCACACCTACAGACACTTATTGAAGCCCTCAGGGGCAATCAACAAAGCTGAACCGAACCAAATATGGGGCCAATATCGCTATTAGAGCTTTAGTTATTCATAGAATACCAGAGGTGAATTATGAGCAGACCGAAGCAACACAGCACCCCCTGACATTCTGTGAAAATAGAAATCACTAGTCCTTGCACACAGTTTGTTTAACAATCATCCTTGTAAGGTTTTTTTCCACTCTCAATCAAAACTGCTGGAAGGAAAGGTGCTATTCTGATTCCAAACATCAAAGTACCTGGGATTTGAGACAGAATCCCTCAGGAAAGAGTTATAATAACCCATCTCTTTGTGACCCTCCTCACATACTGTAATCTATTTAGAAGTGACCATACCCACAATGCTTTGCTGAAGTCATCCCAGAGATGAGGGAGAAAAGCTATTAGGGCAGCAGTGGCAGAGAGATCCATCACTGGTGGTTTCTATACGACTCATGACTCATAAATCCTCTATGAAAACCATGTTCATTTCCCTGAGCCTGCGGGTGTGCAGGGGATCATTTACGGAGATGTCACCCCTCCTCAGGAAGCAGCTGTTCTAAGGCCAGATCCTTGACTGGGTAACTCTGTCCTCTTATCAGAACAAGGAGAATAATACAATATGTGATGTTTCTTACCATGGTGCTTCGGTACAGTGCAGTAAAGCTTGGGGACTTGGGGACTGATGAGCTTGTTAAATGCTTTGCATCATTACTCTTATGATATTACATACAGTATTAAAGATAAGATCTGAAGAGTAATGGCTGTTATGTAATTGCTCTCCTGTTTCAGTGGCATTGGACCAATAGTAAATCCCTCTCAAATGATGTTTGGTCCTGGGTCACTGAACCAACCAAAAGTAATCTTGCAAATCCAACCCCAACAGTCAAATGTGAGATTATTATGTCAGTGGGCACATCTGGGATAGCATATACTGCAGCGGAGGCTGGTGGAGGTAGAAATCAGATGACGGGGGTTTGATACCATTCCTCATTCCATTCCATGAGTTACAATGAGATGGGCTCATTGTAATGCATGGAATGAAATGAGGAATGGTATCAAACTACATATTTGATACCCTACCTCATTCCATCCCATGCATTACAATGAGCCCATCCTTCCAATTTCTACCTCCACCAGCCTTCCCTGATATCCTGTAGCTTTACTGTAACGAGAGAGTGTACACAAGATTAAGTGAAGAGAGTCCTCATCTATCACCACACACAGCAAAGCGCTTCACAGCCGAGGCTGATACAAGAGGCTGCCAAATGCCAATTGCCTTGACAGGGTGTTTTCTCATTACTGGAATTTGTCTATCACATTGAGGGAGGATGTCATTTCAAAGCCTGCCTCATAGCATCTCTCTGCTGGGTAACACTCAAGAGAGCATCTGAGGTGACAATTATTCTCTCAAGAGTGGAAAAATGCCAAGCAACACAGAAACTACCGATATCTACACGCAATAGAGTTTACGCAGGTGAGCGAAAGTGAGAGGGATATTGAAAATAATGGTGTTCCATCTGAGAGAGAGGGTCCATGTGTCCTTTAAAGTGTGAGATATATATTTGAGAGAAAAGTACTTTAATGGGTGTTACTGTGTATCAGCTCATTGGGAAGCATTTCCGAAAACAAACAACAAGAGTAGCAACATTGACCATATATGAAAAAGACAAACTGTCAGATAATGCTATAATGACATGCTCATGAAGTAAGGCACATTTTACAATGTGTCATACAGCAATTTTCCCAAACTACCTGAGAGGCTGACCACTGAATGAAACAATGCAGCAGGCTATACAGTACAGAGTCTGGGGGAGAGAGAGGGATGGAGGGGCTTCATGATTCATCTTTTCACCCCAGGATGATAAATGTCAGCCCTGACTCTAACCTTCAGCCTCAGGGTTATGCACTACTGACTGGAGAACACAGACGCCGACACACACACACACACACACACACACACACACACACACACACACACACACACACACACACTTCTGCTCAAAGAAACAACACCTAAGACGAACGCTTCGGTGGACACTAAATTTAATGAGGTGTCAACATTTCACAGCTGAAATTTAGAAGGCTTATTACCAGCAAACAACGATATGAATGGAATTTCTGAGGTACTGTTCTTGGGACGTGCGCAGAACAATCACATGTTGTTTATACTGCACTTGTATAAAATATGCAGAGTTGAAACTGGTTGACTTTTTCATCTCACATTCTAACGTTTGTTCTGCTGCCAATAACAACTCTCTCTAACAACTCTATAACAACTCTATAACAACTCCCTCTCTTGCTTTTGGAGGTTGTCTTGTGATCACGTGACCTTTAGCAATCAGCAGTTCTCCTTAGAGATGAGCTTTATATTGACTGTTCATAGCTGGATGCTTCCCCTGTGCTGGGAAATTAGGAAATGATCTTATTGGTCACACACAAAGGGATTGGCTACTGTGAAACAAAGGGCCACTTCAATGCCTCCGAGTTCTTCCAGTGTCCTCTACAACTGTGCCCTCTTTGATAACCACCAACGGACATTTGTGTTGACTCATTAGATTGTAAGAGACAGGGTGGCCCAGTGAAAATGCAACACGATTTGTCATCTGCTTCATAACATTAGGCCTTCCCCAAATCACCAGTCCAGTCAGCTTAGCATGCCGTGTCACCGCTGCAGAAAATACAACAGCAAAACTGCTCTGATACATCTATACTGTATGTGGCTGCCACAAACAAATACAACAAAAACAAATAACCTAATAGAATTCATGAAATAATTGAAAAGACTACTGGTTAAATTGCAACATGCTTTTGTCATGTTATCCTCTGAGGTAAAAAATTACATTTATGAGTTTTAAGGGCTTAATAAATCCTAAGGCTCTCTCCTAGTCTAGAAAACATGGTTATGATCATGCACAGCACTTAAAGCCTCTCAATAGTAATTAACATAATGAGATTCAATAAAGCAATATTTCTGAAATATGTAAAGCCTCATAGCCTAATCTGATCTGAAATTACATAAACTTTGGCTATTTTCCACAGGGCCGACAGCAAACTTTACACTGACAGCTTGAGATGGTTATGGACTTGAATTGGGGGCAAAATTGCTTTCTGTCATCTTTCTAGCACTTAGTTCTCTGAGAGCTTTTTAGGACACTTGTGTGTAAAATGATTTCTTTCAGACTATATTCCCGTTGGTGATTCAGCATGAGAGCCATGAATAGTGTTATTGAATGGGCGAGTGGGGTAACTGCTCTCTTGCATGGACGCATTGCATTGCTGTTCATAATCAAATGCCCAGGCAGGACAAACATAACAGTCGTGTTGAGCTGGATGGTGAGCATTGGAATGACAGTCTATTTGAGAGATTTACTGTGGTGTCACCTATGATGACTCCAGGAAGAATGTCCCTATTGCTTGATTTCTGACACAAACATAAATTGAGGGGGCAGATTAAAACTATAGCATTCTAAATTTTAAAATATGTACATGAGGTACATTATAACTGGACATAACATGACTACATACTATAACATACCATGTCCACATTAAAAACAGCATTCTTATGGTTGGAGAGGGGAATCTGGATGTAGAGCGTGCTCATCTCCATAAAAGATGAGACTCAGTCATTTGAAACCAATATCCTCAGATGGCTGCTTTCCATTATTTGTTTCTGCAGTGGAAGCTCGGCTGCGCAAACAAATCCAGAAAATATATTCATTTCAATGGAATGACATCTCAGCCTCATATAATCTTCTATTTTCTCACTGAAAAACATGTCAAGCTCAGAATGTAGGCTAGATCACATTTAACCCACAGAGTCACAAAGAAGTAGCATGTACACCGATTAGTGGTCACAGAAATGAGTGATCACAGTCATAAGCGGTTCAGAAATGTTAAAATCTAAAGGACAAAGGATGACGTACAGTACATGCAGTTTAAAACACAAAACACCACTAAAATCATGAAAGCAAGGCAAGAAGCATTAACCTTAAACTATACTCCCGCAATAGAGCTCTGTATAAGTCCCTTCACTGGGTCAACATCATACTGCATAATCCTTCATCTAGCGTGGTCACCGCAGAACACTTCACAGGAAGTTTTTAATGAATTGAAATCCAGTCACACAGCCAGATGAACACTGATGTAATAGATGAGTCTGATGTACCAATCTGGTATACATGAAATCTGAGGAGGTCTTGAGACCAGAGGGCCGGTCCAGCAGCCACAGAGCGGAGCAGAGCAGGTTGTTGCGGTTAACCTTTGCTGAGGTTAACCGCAGGCTGAGAACATCGAATGCCAGAGCAGAGTGCCACTTAATTGGTTGGTGTACTTAATTAAAAGTGGGTATTTTGAGGCCAATCTGATTATAGAGCTAATATAAATTAAGCCTCTTAAAATAGAAGCCCAAAAAGGGCAGCAAAAATAGATCTTTCAAATGCAATTCTGGGAATTATCTGAGCAGATTTCCAATTTATTTCTGGGACAGCTTGGCTTCATCTCCTCAGAGAGCGGCGATGACGACTGTCCCATTGTCCCAGAGGCAGAGTACGGTTCCGACCTTTAAGGACATTTGACATCTTTTCACATGACAGTGGCCATCATATAGGATTTCAATCAGGATTATCTCGATTTAAAAAAACAAAAACATGTTGTGTCTAAAGCAGTTAGCGTCAAGGTGTGGAGCTCACCTAAATGCGCATCCTCATCAACCTTGAGAACAGTCTCATCTATATGCAAACCTGTGCAGTCTCATACAACCATTCGGGGAAGATAAGGGAGGAGACGTATAACCTCTCTTCCATATGATGTCATTGTCAGAGACCCAATAGGACTCCCAGAGAGGACATCCACTCCGGGGGGTGCTGACCAGGTGGGAAGATACAACACACACAACGCTGACTCATCTCCATTCTGACGACCCCACAGTGTCCTTCCGCTTCCAACAGAGTCAGTCCCACAAACACACGCTGTCAGGTGACCCTGGAGCTGTGACCTTCCCACCAGAGAGGCCGAGACATTTCAAAAACAATCACTGGAATACTGTGCGTGTCCCTTTACCTCGTCCTCTCAACCTCAGACTCAACTCAACCATAAACCCAGGGGGACGGATATGGCCTTTTCTCTCCCTGTTTCACTCTCTGTAAAAACATTTGTCTCTCACTGAGTTGAAGAGACAGAGAGTGAGAGAGAGAGAGAGAGAGAGAGCGAGGGGGGGGGGGGAGTGTGAGAGAGAGGGGGGGTGGGAGAGAGAGAGGGGGGGTGGGAGAGAGAGAGAGGGAGAGGGAGAGAGAGAGCAAGAGAGACAGCAAGAGAGAAAAGCTTCAGCTTCAGTCCTGCCTGTCTCAGAAACACGCACAACATTCTTCCTCATCATGCCCTCAGTGAAAACATTTGTCTCTCACTGAGCTGAAGAGACACAGAGAGAGAGAAGCAGAGGGAGAGAGAGAGAGAGAGAGAGAGATAGAGAGAGCAAGGGAGACAGCAAGAGAGACAGGAAAAAAACAAAGGCTTCACTCTAAGTCCTGCCTGTGGAGAATCTCACAAGATTCTTCCTCATCAAAGCATGCCCTCAGTACATAGGCACTTCTCATCGAACACACAGTGTAAGTATAGCACTGAGCCCTAAGCTATGGGGGCTCAAAGACACCTGCACCTGTTTCCCACACAGTTTACATAAGGTATTGATTTAGAAGAACAAGAAGTTGTTTGGTCAAGTTGTGCCATTTCCCATATCAGAAACTAACTGTCTTTAGCAGACAGATGTTTTTTCTCCTGAAATGATCAGCTAAATGCTATTTGCGTCGGGGTATTTAGAAGTAACAAGATCATGCTTGTTGTACACTTCACCCTCAAGTGACAGTGACTGCACCCCCCGCCCCCATCTACATCGACTGCAGTCTGTCTGTTTTTCATCACGATATCAGATGGACAACTGTAAAGCCATATGGGCATATTTACAGCCAAGACAGACAGCAGCATTTGTACAGACTATCTATCTATCTAATTCCTCTGTAAATTAGTTTCGATTCTCTCATTTTTCTCAGAGCGTGCCTAATCTAACATCCCTAATTAAGAACGTGCGTCACCAGCTGTGACAGCTTCTTCATTTGCCTCTGGAGCGGTGGTGAGAGGTGGGGAGTGGTAGAGAGCGACCTCCACTACCATAGATGTAATGAGACTCTCTGGATGCGCCACCACACCATAAAACACATTGAAGTGGTCGCCTGGGATGTCTGTGTGACACTCTGCTAATAGAACAAAGCTCCTTCCTGATCTCTATACTAAATCCCAGCCTGCTCCGATCTCCCACCTCTCTCCTCGCCATGCCCAGTCTTGTCCTCGGGGGGGGCTGAGGGGGCACTCCAAAAAAGTGGCCTATGTAAATACATTTAGAGGTACAATACTGTATTTTACCACCATACCATACTGTACATCATCAGATTTGACAGATCTGTGTGCACTTAAACCTCAAGTCTCCACAGACTTCATTCATACAGATTTGAAAGCATCCATCACTAATTCATAGTAGGACCTGTCCTGATTTAACCACTTAAAATAGTCTCATTACATCATTGCTAATACTCAGCAGAAAGCAGAGGGCGGGATAAGCATTGGGCGAAGTCAGGGCTTTCTCTATCTTTGCAATTTGAAAGCTACGATCCTTTGCTGATGAAGATAAAGAGAGAGAGGTGGATGTCGAAGGCCAACCAATCAATATCCTGACAGATACATCTTAGTCAGCTATTACTTTACTGTAACAATAGATTTAAGGACCTACTGTAACAAGAGCACCAGCACAATTAGTCTCCTGAAGCATGAGGTTAAATTCAACTGACTCGTCAAAAGGAACGCTTGTCTGTCCATGAAGCAATTGGAGGGCTATGTGTTGTAGCCGTACAACAGATGTATTGATTTACCTGCTTTACTGCAGCCATCTCATTCAATAAAGCATTCATAAACACCCATCTGCTTCTCTTTACCCCCTCTTTACATGTCAACTGAAATGTCAACTGATGTTTACATGTCAACTGAACTTTCTACATCTAATAGACACATTCACTTTGATTTAAGTACACATTATGTTTCCTGATAAAATATAAATAATATCATACTGCATTACTAATTTATAACCCCATAATGCTCCCCATTCTACTCAAACATCTGTTGAAATGTAAAGGTTTGTTTTGTATTCAGAGTGCAGCGCTACTTGTCTCTGGGTACTCACAGAGAGTGAGAGAATCTGTTTGCACGTTAACGCGATACAAGGACAGTTGATCACCTGAGAATGTGACAAGACTGACTGAATCAGGCCAATGGAGTCAGGCGGCAGGAAAGCGGGGAGGCGGTTGGCTGACAGGCAGTGGATGTGACATCGCCAGAGCAGGCTGAAAGGAGCACAGGTGCATGCAGGTCCAGGGAGCCCTCGTTGGCCCACATCAATCACAAACACAGCAGCCAGGCCCTGTAGCAGCTCAGGTCATCAGAGAGGGATTGGAGTGGCCACGCAACACTGCCAAGGAGCTGCAACATCCTCCATCTGCTCTCTGTAAGCATCAACATCAACATTATTATGTCCTCCATTGGCTCTGGAGCACCATGGGAGCCTCCTTCCCATACAGTAGTCCATATTAGTAGACTTCTCTCTAGCTCTCCAGGTTTATTATGAACCAACAAGACACGCCTGAAACCTGTCAAACTGATTGGCTTCAATCACATCAAAATGCTATGTACACTAATGACCGTGCTGGAGGAGGCTTGTGGTCGACTGTTCTGCAGCCGAACAACAGAGACTGGACTTCTGAAGTGTTTTGTGATCTGTATCTGCTAAGATTGTTAACATACAGTACAGTCCTGTGATCTCTGCTGCCTCTGTTCCCTAGGCTTTAGAGCATGTGCCTGCCTGTGCCTCTCAAATCAATGACCACAGTGAGCATGGCGAATGCATCGCTGCAGAAAGTTGGGTTGGATTGTTCAGCTCGCCTCTGTGCCCTTTACTGAGACAGACCGAGCAGAGAAATCAAAGAGCCAAATCAGCCTGGCTGGTCGAGCGTTCCACAATGCAGCGAAGTAGTAGCGTGGAGATGCCGGGTCACTTCACAGGGAGCAGCCAAGAGGAACAGATTGCTTCTGCTCTGCATGATCACAGAGGCGACGGACAGGCCTGAAAGGGGGCTTTGTTTTCCCCCGGGGGAGCTGGAGTGGCCTGGCTTGGCTGGGCAGCGAGGAGGCATGTGGTCAGCCTGGAACTCTGGTGGTGGCGTGGGAGGATGTGCTGTTTGCTGTGGGCCCTTTAGCCTCTCTTTCCAGCCTCCTCTCAGCCAGCGCCGGGAGGCTCTGGGAGCTACAGTATGATGTCATGCAGCACTGCAGAGAGTGGGAGGCCTCTCTAGTGTGACAGTGCATTGGGAGGTCTGAGCTTGTCTGAGGTCTTGGGGTTTAGGAAAGTAAAGCTCTAACAACATCTGCTATTAAAGTACTTTTAGATACAACACATTACAAGTGTAAATGTGTGAAGAAATGTAGTCATGTTTGTGTTGTTCTGATTATGATGTTAGAATAAAAGAATGCTTCATGGATGCTTTGTGTCTTTCGCTGGGCCCACTGGTGACTACTGAGTCCTTGCATGTACCGACTCCTGTCCTGTCTTGTCACAAATCACTATGGAGAATCACCAGGAATCAATTAGCTAGTGCTATAAACAGAACATAATTAGCCTGATATCTGTGAGGGAAACTCATTGTTCTATGATCTATTCAAATGCTCGTTTTTGGACTGTTTAATGTGTGTGGTTGAGGTGCAAGACTACCTTGGAAACAATGTATTTCCCACATAGTTTATGAAGACACACACTGGGATTCCAAGCTGGGGATGGTGCCACAGGGTGGTGGTTTTAGTGGGGGGCCATCGATCAGCTCAGACACAGGCAGAGCGGGTGGAGGTCCCAGGGTGAAGCCTATGTGTCAACACTATCATCTCCTTCTTCATTTACTGTCACCAAGGACAGGATGGATGAGTTATGGTGAAGTGTGGATCTTGCGGCTCATAGGGAAGTGGCAGTGCACTGCAAAAAATAGCACTGCTCAGCAAAGGCAAGCTTCCGACCAGCTGGAAAATCAGGCAAACATCACAGTAAGCAAGAAATTAAATGGCTCCTGAGTGATTTACATTCTACAACATCACCACCTGCAATTAGGAAGAATAAGGAGGAAGAAAATGAATCCACTTTCCATAATGTAGCACCATGTACAAGTCAGGTGCACCATATGACAATGTTATAAGAGGGTTTATAATGGTCCCTCATCTTTTTAGATAGAAATAGAAATGGCAAGCCACCATTGACGTCTACCCCCTGTCCTCTCTGACAAAGAAAGAAAGCATGTTAGAGATGTAGAGAGTGAGGTGCATGAGGACTAGCCTTCACCTTTACTCGTAACATTTTTTAATGAATTAATTGATTTAAATTTTTAAGCCTTTCACCGCTGCATGCAGCTGTGCGTGCTGACACCGTTGTTTTTATTTTAGGTTCCGCACAGACAACAGATTCAAGCTTGCATAACAAGGATAGAACCAGCCTCAAGGGTCTGTCTAGCCTCTCAATGTCTCTAATTGCAAGGTTGGGGGTTCAGATTAACATCTGTGCTCAGGAGAGAGGGCCTCCAAAGGTTTCTACCCCCCCACACTCTCATCTGTCATCCCTAAGTGCCCTTCCATAGGCTAGGTTCATTCAGGCAGCAAGGTTGTATAGTACACCAGAAGGTTAGGGTGGACTGGTTGGCTGCTCCCCAGATACTACCTCTACCTGAGTGCCTTTGGAGATGAGGAGGGACAGAGGTTAGTCATACGTACCAAAATGAATAACTGAGGTGAATGGAAAAGGACCCATGAGCCCAGTCTTTACCAACCCACAGAAACAAGGCTTCTAGTAAATCAGGTTTAATCCTGCCAAATGAGCCTCTTGCTTCCATTTAACTTCCATATTAAAGCCATAATTGGCAAATACTTTTCATCAAGTCTTAATCCCTGCTCTGGGGTTGAAGAATCTGACACATTACAGTATTCTCTCTGACTGATCTCAACCACTCATTCATCATTCAAGATTTTCATTATTTTGTCAGAAATCATGGAACAGTTCAATCCCATGACCATAAACCCAGCCAGACATGTGCTCTGTAATATTCTATCATGGCACACATAACTGTACTAGTTGTTGCATGATACCTCACCTCATGTACTTCCCAACTTCATGTACTGAATCAGAAAGGGCCAGAGGGAAATGGCCCATATGGATATGTTTGGTTCACTGGAAGTGCAGTGAGTGTTCATTAGATACACACACACACACACACACACACACACACACACACACACACACACAGTCCGTCTGTAGGGAGGAGGAGCACTGCTGGCCCAGTGACAGTGATTAAAGTGCAGATCATTTCAGTCCTAACCTTCCCCCCGGCAAGAGCAAAACTAGGCTAAAGAGGCACCTCTTGAACTTCCATGGTGCCAAACCCTTTTAAAACACCAGTCGCAAACCAACCTTTGGAGGGTGACAAAATGTCTTTAAACTTTCCTAAAGATAAACAAAAACAACAAAACACCATTCAGTGGATGTCACAAGCAGTGTCTTTGAGATTCAAGAACTGTCTAAACTGCCAGCCCTGAAAGATCCCCAGCAAACCACCAACCTTGAGCCCAAAACACTGATCCAATTAGCAGCGTGCAATCAACCTTTGGATGAGCCGCAGCTCCTTTTCAGACTTCCTCTGATCACGTCACCCATCTGGCCCAGTGGGAATCAGCCCTCCTGTGAGTCCCGGCGCCTGGATTAGCAGGATGTGCTAGCTACTATAGCACTCTGCTCCTCAGGCAGTAATTACTGTACAAGCGTATGTGATTTAATCCACAGGCTGCGTTGTTCACTCTGGAGTGAATGCCCCTTGCTGTTCTTCACTATTTATTGGCAGTCTAACTTGTAAATACAGCCTAGGAAGCAGGCTCCTGCTCAGGGAGTTGAGATGAGAACATGAGGTGTGACAGCTCAAGATACCCTTTCCAGGGGAAATGGCCACACTGGGAACACTTGAGTGCCTCATTGAGAAGTCGATATCAGGTTGCACCTCAATGTTGAGGAAGAGTCACCCAAGAAGGCCACTGCCAGAAAACTAAAGTGAACTCAGAACTTAAGAGAACACATTCATGGTATAGTGACAGTATTAAGTAGGGTAATAGTATATTGAGTGTGATGTCTGAGGTGAGTCATTGTAGCCAGAGAGGTGTGGCACGTAGTAGTGACAGAGTTTAGGCATGCATTATGCAGCACAGCTGGGCGACGATGATGAAATAAACCGTTACCATGGAGACAAGGTGGCACACAGCATCTCAGAAATCCAAGGACGGGGAAATGTAATCTTCTCAGGCTGCTGAATGGGGGGACACCAGACAAATGAGAACACTTGCCCTAGAGAGTGAGTTTCATTGGCCTATTGTAAGCTAATTTCAATAGCGGTAATAGCTTATTTCTAAAGTTCAAGCCAGGTTTAAGTGAAAATATTTTCAGATACAGTGTACTGTGGAGTACTTTATCATTTGTAGCTGGCCGCACATCAGGAGTAATCAATCAATGCATAGCCTGTAACGAATTTCAAATCATGTTGACATGCTGTAACATACTGTTTATCTGCCCAAACTAGAGGGATAGCTTATCTGTTCAGTGGGCTATCCTACTATGCTGTTATCCATAATCCTCTCTGATGATGGTTACATAAGACAGCTTGATTGAGAGGCAATAATCCACTACAGGGTATGAAATGGGGTCAGAGACAAATAAACCGGCATGGACAACCATGGTCCAAACATGATGTTCGATAGAAAACACATTCGATTTCAGTAAATCACACAGTGAAAAAGCCATGATGAAATATGTGAGAGCTGAGACTTCACTGCTATTTCCTTGTGAGTCTGAGCTAATTATCCCAGATTGACCAACCATCCTGTTTAGAAGACCAGTTTCAAATGCCTAAATGCAAAGTGTAACTTCAAGTGACCTTCTACCTTAATATTTAAGGTAATAATAATAATAATAGCCATTTTCAGGCACCCGTCCATCCTTTCAGATGTTGAAAATCTGCCAGATGTGTGACAGAGCCTAAGAGTATTGCAATTTAAGTTTGGCGATGTAAATAACTGTGCCCTTGCTTCCATGCCTCTCTCTGTAAAACACTCATATAATTAGACTCATCAATCAAAGCTGTTACTTTGACTGGTTGTATCCTTTGGATTACTGACCTTAAAGGTTTATTATCAGTATGGCCAGGCATACAAGATTTACAGAGCTTTTTAGACCTGGCCTTCACAATCCCTATTAATCTTGATCTCCTTCATGCCTTTTTTCATAGATACCTGAATCTACAGCAGAACATCTCCCGAAAGCCTTGTCATTCTGCCATTTGGTTGTCGTAGAGACTGTCGTAGAGAACATTCACTGACACATTTATTCAAATTTATTGAATATTGTTTATCAGACGCTGTATACCTGTCTCGTTAGTTTTGCTTTGTTCCCGCTGATTTCTGATACGTACATGCTTAATAAAGTTACGAGAAGCCATCTGCACCGGTTTGTTTCTATTCAGTTTGAAATGAATAGTAGATCAGTGTCAGTCAGAATGAAAAACAACACCACCAGTAGCAGCCAGGACTGTACGTAAACAGGAAAAGTAGAGCAGAGCAATCTGCCAAGCACTGCCCTGGGGGAGAGATACAATGTTCAGCATGGATATAATAACTGAATAAATAAAAATCTACCCCCCTATGAATGGGACAGAGGAAACATGCTGACTGGTGTCAAACAGAAGATGTAGTCTGGAGGGAGAGCAAGTAATGTATTTTTATGACCAAACGCAAAATTGTGGTTGCAATATCTGGTGATCCTGATATGGCAACAAAAAAAATATTTTTGTTTTAGTTCTTTTCACTTTTGAGGATCTCAGTCATCTCTCCAAAATGTGGAAAGTGTGGTCTTCTGTAAGCGCATGTCATGCAATTCTACATACAACATTTTCTACTCGACACAGCTTCATATGACAATAACATTTGTCCAGGATTTGAAAAATGTTATGAGTTCTTTTCACTTTTGAGCATAAGTCATCTCTCCATACGCGTTTCTTGGATTTACAGCCGCAGGGGAATATTATGAGAGTGGAGGGTCTGTCCCTCTCCTGGCAAAATGTGGCCTTTTAGAAACACATTTAATGTAATTCTAGTTTCTTTTACATGACTAATTGTGGTTACCAAACTGTACGCAGCGAGGGTGACTTTAGGCGTAGTTTAACTGCACGACCGACAGTCATGTCGCATAGTTAATTCTTTTCATTTATCTTCCTTTTAGAATTCTCGCGGTTCTTAATCCTGCCCTATGCATTATCACTATTATAACAGTATTGTTCTCAATTCAGTCCTGTCCTTATGATTGTGTGTTTGGCTATATTAGTTTTGATGTGAGTTTCAATGGTCCATTATCATCAGTGAGACAGATTTGCACTTGGGGGAAACTAAGGTACTGTTTCTTATAAAAGTGAGGCTGAACAATAAAATAACTTCATAAGATATTTGATAGTCATCAAATACCCTTCAGACAGACATAATCATACGTGTTATCTCCTTTATATCTTAGTGTTTATTAATCATGAAGTTAATTGTTGATTATGGGTGGTACCCCTAGGTTATATGATCTGTACTTTGTGTAATACATACAGTACTGTATTTGGTAATGCTTCCATATCCTTCCATAAGGATTATATCTTTAATATACCTCATATAAGAGTGAGATGATTTATAATTTGCAATGTGGGTATTACTGTATTAACTTTCAAAAGCTGTCAGTTTCCAACAACACCATAAAAGAGACGCGTCTTTCCAGCACAAATTGCCTGCTGCCACACAGGCATCAACAGCTCATGTATCGGAGGGCTATCAGCATTCTGGTAATGCTCTGTAACGTCTCCGCAGCAGACGGCCTGATTGAAGTATCAACAAAGGCATGCAGTGTGTCTGTTGATGTGCCGAGACAAACATAGAAGAGATTTGGCCTGCGTTATTAGATAAGGACAAACACACCAAGACTGTCAACATAGAGATCTGAACACAGGCTCGTAGAGAGAGAAGGTGTGAGGATTCTCATTTGACCTGAGAAGTTAATAGAAAAGGGTAAAAGAAGGAAGCACACCAGCTTGAGTAGATCTTAAATCGTATCAGTGACTGAACTACAGCCAAATACATAAATATGTGCAGCATGCCTCCCCAAGTTCCTCCTCTGATAGATGTGGTTTGATCTCTCAGACCTGTGACGGAACAATAGCCATGAGAGTCTTGGTAATAAATTGAATGAAGGTGATGGTGGAGGGTCTGATTTAAACAGGCCTGTGAGGTATTGACTCAGAGGTCTGGGCTAGTGTCTCCTGCAGTCACAGTCGAGAGGTCATGACATTTGGGAGATAATTACTGCACGAAGACTCTGAAGGGCAGAATGTTGGCCACAACTCAAACGCCCAGAGTTTGCCCACGCTCCATTTCAGAGAGCTTTTGAAGAAAATCAAGAAACAGAAGTTCAGTCCATGAAAGGTTAGAGAGACATGCAATATGTTGATTTGGCAAAATGTGCTATCCTCCACGCTGACTTTGTAAAAGCAAGAGGACGTTTTAAGTGAAGTCATATATCATCAACTTCATAGTTAGCACATTCATTTCCAAGAAGTCGTCTTTGTCTTGTTTTGTCATACACAATTCAGAATATTTTCACAGATCTATAATTCAAATAGCCTGCTACTTTTGAGAAGTAGATGCAGATGTAATGATGGAATAACTTTGGCATAATAGTGGGCACACCAAATCACTGTTCCTGTATGGGCCAAAAACCACGTGGTGACTTTCATCCCCAAAGGTGGTCACTATGCTCATTGCGGATTATCAATGTAAACAAAATGTCTTCATCCTGAGTAATATTCCAATGTATACAATAAAGAACACACAAACAACACTCATCCTATGCGACTGACATCACATATCATATGATCACACAGGAGCAACAGTGGGAAGATCGACCCCACCTGAGGAAGTCTTAAAGGGCACTCCTGGGGGCTTTCCACAAATCTGAGCCTCCACTCCTCTGTTATCCACTCTCATTAATAATGGAGGACAGTTAATGCCTGCAGTATGAGAGCCCTCACAGGAGAGCCCACAGGAGGCAGACAGAAGATCAGTGGTCAAGGAAAAAAGTACAACATCAAAGCAGAGATGATGCAGACTGAACTGTTTTGTAAAACTCTGTTTATTGACATTTAATTCCACATAGAGTGTATATACCTGTACATAAACAAACAGTGCAGTAAAATACTGCAGATATCCGTTGATCTACCACCTGAGTGAACAACCTGTGTAACAAATATAGCTCAACCTCAGAATGTCCCGTCAATAAAGTCAAAGTGACAATTCAGGTTGGGAGTGTAAACACCTTAAAAACAAGTGCCAGATTCCTGGAGCGAGTGAGTCAGAAAGCAGGTATGTGTGTGTGTGTGTGTGTGTGTGTGTGTGTGTGTGTGTGAGTCATGCCTTGGCCTCCACCAGTCCTCAGGATGAGCTCCCTCAGGCTAGGGTCTGAACCAGCACTCCTTTCATCCCTCAGCACACCTCATAGAAGACGTCGGCGTGGCGTGGCGTGGCCTTGCCTTGGTAAACTGAATCACACTAACGCAGCTCGGAATAACACGGCCGTCAGCCCTCGGGAACAGAATCTCTTCTGGTGGAGGAAAACCACCAGAGGCACAGGAGGAGAGCTGAATATTCAGATTTCAGAGTAAACAGTGGATGCGAGTACAGAGGAATGGAAATAGTATGAGTACAGAGGAATGGAAATATCAGGGGAGAAAAATGTAGTCTAAAAGAGAGGAGAGAGAGAAGACGAGCAGGAGAGAAAAGCAGCGTGTGTCACAGGAGGTGAGTAGAAGAGGCAGCTTTGACGAAAAAGATACCTGAAGGAGTCAGATATGGACACAGAGTGGGACACAGACCCAGGCACAGTATGGGTACGTACGGTGATTCATTATCTTGGCGTAGCGCACGAGCCAGCATGCCGACGATGGAAGAAGCGAGGCAGACTGGTCTACATAGAGTTTCATCTCTATAGGCCCACCTGCACTGTGAGGATAGGCTGAGGCTAAAAATAGTCCCACCACAGCCTAGACCGCATCATGGCATCCACACAGCCTGCGGAGGAACTATTGATCTCCGTACTGATAGGACTGATCTACTCACATTGAATTACGATTAGGGGAGCAACAACGGCACTCTGTATCACGGTTCGAAGCGGTGTATCGGGAAAAAAACAAGCTCAATTTACAATTTACATTTCAAACTCAATGTTACGATCATCATACTTAGCCATCATCATTTGATGTTGTTTATTGGATTGCTTTCATGTATAACATTATGTGCAATAATCTGTTGTTGTTTTGTATCAACTAGAAATTAGGGTGTCGTGGAAATCTATTACTTAATCGATAAAGAGAGTACTGACAAATGACTTGAAACTTCTAGAAGCTTTATTTTAATGCTGCAGCAGAGAGCCCCGTTAAGACACGCTAAGTAAGCATGTGACCCCAAATGACCCCCCCGAACATCAGTGGCACGCCTCTTTATATAGTTAGTTCTGCTCATACAGTATTTTGAGATACAACAGGATATTAAAAACAGGTCAGATGGTTCCCAGCACTTAATGCTAGCAGTTTATGATCAAACGTATCTGGTTGGACAGTATCTTGTTTTGGTTGGACGGTCTCCAAATATTAATTAAGGAGACCTTGAGTGCTTCCAGTCGGACAGTAAGCACTTCAAAGGCCATCTTTTGCACACAACCTTTGCGCACAACTTTTGCAAAATTACAGCAGTTCAACAGTCCAGTGAAAATACAGTACAGTATAAAGTTATCTATCACACGTGTGCTAATTGAACACACATAGAAAGTAATGAAAGCTAAGGATACATGGGGAAATACAGTACATTTCCGGACAGTGTTCTCTCTTTCCTTCTTCAATAGCCTACCTGGGCTGTATGTTCAGTAGATCTAATAGACAGACCTGAGGCGAATAATCACTCTTAACCTCTGAATGATTCAGAGAGATTGGCATGCTGGGAAGCTAGCTAAGCAAACTGCCTTTTATTTCCCCCAGTGACACTTGACTCCAGTCCTGGGGATCTCCATTCAGTGAGCGGGAGAGAGAAAGAGAGGGGGGATAGGGTTTTAGCTGCTGTTAAAACAATGCCTCCCAGACTCCCATTCTCCTGCCATATGGCACACCTCTGCCTCTCTCCTCAGCCAATGCCTGCAAACATACCTCCAGTGTGTGCGCAGTTTAAAAACACCACACTGCCATCACTACGATTAACATGCTTGACAGGCTATATACCAACAGTGATCGGTGACTGCCTTCCTCATCTGTGTCGATGTAGCAAAGGTAAGCTAATCTAAGCTAACACAGCCTCACGTTCTAACGTCACCTTCCCTTTCCAGGTCAG
The DNA here is from genome assembly GCF_951799395.1 of Argentina silus. NCBI lineage: Eukaryota > Metazoa > Chordata > Actinopteri > Argentiniformes > Argentinidae > Argentina > Argentina silus. The sequence continues at coordinate 10,768,250 of NC_139657.1, forward strand.
GCCAGGTCCATTACTCTGTTTCATCAGGTGGCATAGCTAAGCTCAGCTCGGATCACCAGAGGCAGCGTTGGAGCCACGCTTTTTACCTAAAGGGCACATTTTGTACATCTGTTTCTCTCTTGTTCTCTTCATCCGGAATTGGCACTCAGGGATGTAACAGTGTTGGCATCACAAACCCATTGAATCATCATGTTGGCCTTTGACTTCATTTTCCAGAGGAAAGTCCAATTGATTTGTCAAAAAACCCAGGATAACATATCAGTTCAGCACAGTCAGCTTAAACGTAATAAACTAAGTATGAGCATGAATCAGTAACATTACTTTTTGTGACTAAATTGAGCAGCTTGTTTGGTTCTGGCAGAGAGACGAGGGGCAGCGCAGCTGTCTGCTTTTGTGCGTGTCAGATGCTCTGTGTCACAGCACAGACACCCCCAAGAGACCCCCCCCCCCCTCCACACACACACAAACACACAAGCAGTCACACACGCACGCACGCACGCAGCCATGTTACACAGTTAACCCTTCTCAATTCACATCTGCTCACGCCTGTTCCAGGTCTGGGCCAACCTAACCAAATATGCTGCCTTTTAGCCAATACCCACGGATAAATATAACCATCATAAGGCTGTAACTCATCAGTGGACCATTATTGAATCTGGGCACTGTTCAGGACTAGGCACATGTCATCCATCGGCACATATTCTATTTACATATCATCATTAGAACAACCGCTGTAATGTCGTGGATGAAATTAGCTGAAAAAGATGCAAAGACTGAGTGCACTGCTTTGTGATTGTGTCCTCTGTGCTCCTACTCTGCCATTATCCAGTGAGGCGTTCGTCGGCACAGGCAGAGGGCTCTCCCTCTCTCTCCCTCCCTCTCGCTCCCTCTCTCTCCCTTCCTCCCGCTGTTGTCTTCCTGCTACCTCAGAGGACAAAGACTGCAGGCTGAGACAGAGCGGGAGACAGGTGGGCAGGGGAGGGGAAGGGGAGGAGAGGGGAGGGGTATGTGTGTTAGCCTCTCTCTTAGGACCCAGACAACAGGCCTCCCGTGGCCAGACATCCACCATCAACTTCATGAATCACCTGCACTGATCTCTGGCAGGCAGCTGGCGGTGGCAGTCTGAGATGTTGTTCGAGGAGAGACCAGCCGGCACTGACCTACCTGTGCTAAAACATGTTGTATCAATGTAGTAAACAGCCTAAGAGGCAGAACACTAGCCCTATCTCTCTTCAAATTCCTGGAGCTGCAGTATGCTTAGGTTAGAGCACTAAAATGTGTGTGTGAGCAGCCTCTCTGCTCACACACAATGTGTGAGATGAATCACAATAGTCACCTCTGCACACATATGTATATATATATACATATATATGAAGATATATACATATATCTTTATCATTGTTCTAGCTCCTTCGCTGTGTCACTGTTATAAGGTGGTTGCTGTTAGTGTTTGTCATTTAACATAGAGTAGCTTGTTGGTCCTTGCTCCAGCCTCTCTCTTTGTCTCCTCCATGTGTTCATCCTGATGCTCTCCAGAGACACTCATCTCATCTCATCGCTGCACTGACACACACACACAAAGAAGGGAGACTGATTGCACGAATGAATTGCTGCTGGTGCAATCTGCAGGCCCAGCCACACGTGTGACAACAGGAGGTATCCAATCACCAATCACCACGGGAGTAAGATGGAATAAATAAATACTATTAACTCCAGTGTCAGACTCATGGCTGATGTAACACACAAGACACACATACACATACATACATACACACACACACACACACACACACACACACACACACACACATAAACAAAGCAATGCAATTCAATCATCCACCCGGCGGAAAACTAAAATTATGCTCCAGTGGAACACAGCCAGATGGGAGTGGCAAATTAGACTTAGATGAATTAAACATTCAATGGGAGATTTTTAACTCAGAAAAAAAAACAATAACAAACCCGCCTTTGTGCAGTGCAAATCCATTACACACAGCTCTTCAAGCTCTCTCACTCTCGGCCTTTCTCAGTTTTCATAAGAGGATTTGTTCAACTGTGAGCCATGGCACACCTGAGAGTAAGAGAGCTTTGTCACTCCTTTCAACTCAAAGATGAAAGACAGAGTGCACAAGAAAGAGAGAGAGAGAGAGAGAGAGACACACACACACACACACACACACAGAGAGAGCTATGCGAACAGACAGCGAACAGACGCCATACTCTCACCACAGCTCAAGTGGCCCTCTTTGCTGGCTCCTGAGCTACATTTGCACAATTACCACAGGGTCTTATGTTTCTCTGAGAGCAAGGCACTGATTTGGAGGAGTGCAGATAGCTTTCCTCAGTGGCCACCCCCAGTAGACTCCTAGAGATCAATCCACAGCGGTAAACACAAAGAAAGGAAGTACATCCTAGCTCAGTGTTCAGTGGAGAAAACATTCACTTCACATCACACCACACCGTCACTCAGACAAGAGCACAGTAGCCAAACAACACATCTTCATGTTACAGTGTTTTGCCTGGTATATGGAGCGGAGCGGTACGCCTCAATACACAAGTGGAATAAGAAACAGCTCTTACTTCATTTGTGAAATAATACCAACTGCTCAACTGTATTGAAATGCAATGACTAGTGTCCTTTGAAACAACATGTTCATTCAATAGAGTTACTAGATTAATTACACGACACTACAGGAGTACAGTGGCAACAAACTGTTAAATGTGACCAAATGGGAAACATGATTATGCTGTAACTAAATCTGGGGGACTGGAGTCTGTTCTCCATTGTGTGTGACAGAGGACAAATTAGGGGATCATTTTGATTCATGTCACATCTTTGTGAACATGCTGAATCCTATCAGGCTCCATTCATCAACTCCTACCTGCTTCTTCCCAGAGCTGTTCACCTCCAGCAACAGAGCTTTGTCTTGTGGACGCAGTGACGGCATTTTGCCCACTGTAATGCAAGCCTACGTATAAGTTTGTAGGAGGGAGAAAAATACACAGAAATGGAACGAACACCACTTGAAACCCATTTCCTGAAATAGGTCTTGGGACAGAGGGAGAGCTGAGGGCCAGACGACGCAAGTCGTCCACGGTGTCCTTCTGCCTCATGGACACAGGACCTGGTGTGGGATCGGTGCTGTGAATGAGGCTGCCCTCTTGAATGAACCTGATGAATGAAATTCAATGAAGCGTAAAAGCAGGCCATATGAAAAGTGATCAGTCTACAAGCCATGACCACCCCTAGAGAACCCCCCTGGAGTCCTTAGGGAGAGCAGTGGCCATGCATAGTTCCCGGGTTAGGGCTGTGACGGATGGCCTCTGTACCAGGAGAGTGGGGGAAGGGGTTCAATGACAGAGGAGAGAAGGAGGAGGCCATTTCTATCAATGAAGATATGAATGCTCTCTTTAGAAATACATTTGTGTGTGAGGGAGAGAGAGCGAAGAGAGAGAGAGAGCATGCATGCTTGTGTGTATGTGTGTGTGTGTGTGTGTGTGTGTGTGTGTGTGTGTGTGTGCATGCGCGTGCGCGTGTGTGTGGTCACAGCAGGGGACGGAGTGGTGTGAAGTGTGCTCACACAGAGACGATAGAAAGAGACTGGCTTATGTCATTAGCCATCAGAAACAGCAGGACGCGAGGAGGAAAAACAGTCAAATGAGCAGAACAGCGTGATAAATGTCCAAGCTCTCGTCTCTCTGAACAGCAGTGTCCACATTAAAAGCCTTCGGAAGAAGAGAGCCCACAGAGGAGGTGGGGAAACAAACTCTGCAGAAGACTCAATCAATAACATCTAGAGAACACGGAGACATTGAGGATAAGAGAAATAGCCAAAGTGGAGAGGGAGCGAGAGATCATTAGCTCAAGAAACCCTGCAGGGGAGCGTTGTGGAACGAGAGAGATGCTGTAGAGGAGAGGAGTAACCTGCAGAGAGGAGAGATACGGCAGAAGAGAGACAGAGAGAAAGAGAGTTAGGGAGTGAGAGAGAGAGGCGGGGGAGGGGGAAGAGGAGGAGGAGGAGAGGAGGGGGCTAGTGATGCCTCAGCCAGATAGCCATGGACATTAGAGCCAGCTGGGCAGAGCTCACGTGACGAGGGGCGTCTTAGCGCCCGGTCGGCACTTAGCTGTGCTCTGAGCCGCTGCTGCTCTGGCTCTGCTGCCTGGCCTGGCCGTCACGCCTGTCAGACCATGTATGATTTCATGTCTGTCCCCTGCCTGGCTTACATACCCATACCACTCCGATGATAGTCCTTAATCTCCAGCACAGCAGTACCTCTGACCTGGCCGGAGGCACCACACACGCACACAGGCATAATTCAGACATCAGAGAGGGGAGGGGTGAAATCATGACTGCCGGCAACCGTACTGGAATGTCTTTACTGTACAGATGACGGAGAGGGCAGGCGGTTGAGTGAAGATAATCTCCTCCAGACTCCCGACGAGGAGGAAGACAAAGGGAGGGGGGGGTGTCTTCACCTCAGCAACATGCACTGTACTGTACATGAGCCATATAGTCAGAGGAGTTTTCGCCATGGACAGTGAATGGGGACGAGCTGTGTTGTTCAGTCATTGTGGGCATAGCGGTAGCAGCATATCTCTTGTGTTCTCTCATTAGTCTGCAGAGGCTCAGGGCTCCGGAGTAGAGAGACACACAAAGGCTGGATTCTCTCCTGCAGTAGTAGAGAGCCCTGAGGCCCAAAGACCAGCAGGAGCAGAGGGACGAGGAGGAAGAGAGGTACTATAGGTCCTGGGGGGCGGGGGGGGGGGGGGGGGGGTACGGGACATTGGCACTAGGACATTTCTAGTCTGCCAATACACATGCACCACAGGGGAGGCTGCTGGAGGCAGAAATGGAGGAAGGAGGATGGGGCTCATTGTAATGCATAGAATGGAATGAGGAATGGTATCAAACACACTAAACCCCCTGCGTGGACACAGAGACACTAACATGCATATTATATCCCAAAACACACACAGCGAGGATAACACACTGCCTGAAAAATACTAAAAAGCCCCGACCCAGAGAATACCCCATTGTTGAACGTGTCAAAAACCACAAAAGGAAACCAAATCCTATGGTAACAGATACGTTGAGTCCACCATTTCAGCTATAATTGAGACCAGAGGCTGATCACAAACTGCTTTTGAAGCTCAGATATGGTTCTCTCTATATGGCTTGAGGCAGTGCATAATACAGTAGACGGTAGATAATCATCTACCTTTCCAGTATTTTAGTATTTACGTGTCGTCATCAGAGAGCAGAGAGGTTTCTTCCCCCCCTGGAGTAGAGTAAAGGGCTGCCCTGGCCCTTTCCTTCCCTCTGAGGGTTTCAGTGCACCATGTTAAGTCATTTATGATGCCACTGGAGCATATAAACATCACCAACAAGCTGTGCAATCTGTTTGTACTTCCATGGCCAGAGGCACTCTCCTATTACTCTGCACCTAGGCCTGAGTGAAGCTCTATAAGGCTGTTAGCCCCAGCTATGGACCATCCCTCTCATTCTCTCTCTCTCTCTCTCTCTCTATGTATCCATAGGTCCTAGTGTTCTGTTGCCTGGCCTCTGTAGAGCAGAGGAGGATTAGTATTCATGCCCCCAGCTGGAGCTTCACCTCTGACCCCTCTGTGATGTCACTCTCACACAATGGAGGACACGCCAGACCATTATCGATACACTGACAGTGTGTGAGAGTGAGCTTCATGCCTGCTGTCCATCCAGCCCACATACACACACACGTTCTCTCATTGCTGCTCATTAAGAAAGCTGCCATTTGTGTATGCGACTAGTTCAGTGGCTTGTCTGCCACTAAGTCCTTTTATGAATCCCCAATGCAGGTCAGTCAGAGTTTCATTCTCCTACCACTAGAGTAACAGAGCCATATAAGAGTAATGAAATTATCAGGAGGTTACAGACCCCATCAGAACACAATAAAACATTTTTTTTTTAAAAAGGCACGCCTCTTAACCCTGGCATGATGCGTCGAAGAGTCTCCCATTATCGCCTCTGAGTGATGATGGCAAGTGGCTGCTGTCTGGGATAAAAACACATGAAATCCAGATCCGCAGAGCCTGCATGCTCTTCCCCCTGTGTTCCAATGTACAGGCATTCCAATGATGTCATCCTGGAGCGCACGCAGCGCCAGGGCAGCCAATGGCAGCGCCGCTGCACCATGACGCTGGTAAACACAGGCGACGTACTCCCGAGGTTACTCCTCATGCAACATTCAGGCCTAGCACACATTTTAATCTTTAATACACAGCATAGCAACAGTGTGGCAGCGTGATCTCTCCAGTGATCGCTCCTTCATCGCTGGCTGACACATGACTATCTGGCAACACGCTCCTGAGGTCCTGACAGGAGAGCGTGAGAGCAGACAGTGAGAGAGAGAGAGAGAGAGGGGGGGGGGGGGGGCAGTCTGCTTCAGCACTGCACCACAAGCAGCATGAGCGGCTTGGAGTCACCAGAGACTACCAAAGTGTCAGACAGGCCAGAGAGGAAGCAACTCCAGCACTAGAGAGCAGGGACAAGGCGTCTGGTGTGTACCGTACAGAACCAGTGCTGGGATGACAATGCAAAAATGCTGACCCGAAATATAACGAAAAAACTGTGTTGACAATGAGTTGAATGTATTAAAGACATCATTTAACCTTTCTCTTCCATGTAAAAAGCGCAGGCCAGGTCCTGGTGCATTAGTCCACAAGCAGAAGCGGTGATTTAATGACTTGAAAATATGATATCAATTCAATCCTCATATGCAAAAGCCATGTGAAACAGTGACAGTGACAGAATGAGCTTCTTAGGAAGCCATTCCATTCAAGGACTTCCAACCCCATTCACACGTGCAGACTGGTCACTATAGTGTCAAAGCACAAACAATGCATGAAAGATAGAAGACAGGAAAGCGATTTCATTTTTCAATCACAATTAGCTATTCTTAGGCTTATAAAAGGTTGTGTTTCACAGTGAGGCACAGATGAAAGCCTCTTCGGGGTGGAGTACACAGAAGCCTTGGACGTTTACCATGAGAAGCCTTTGTGAGGGAAAGGGAAACTGGGTCAGGGGGATAGTGGGACAGATTCAGGCTAGCAGTGGTCTCTAATAAGGGGGTGTGGTATTAGTCACCTCAACACCAGCATGCTCAAATATCATTCAGGGAGTAAAAAAAACATATTGTCTATGTCACTGTGAGCAGCCATGGTTCGGTCATTGTTGGAGCTTCTGCAGTGGGACATCCTGACTGAAGTGATTTCACATTTTGGCCGTGTTACCGGGGAGTCACCGTAGCAACAGCTGAGACGCTGGCACCATGTTTAAATGTAAACCCCCCAATCCCCCTGCCTGCCTTATCACCAAGGAGACAGCCCACTGGACAGGCTGTGCAGCAGCCTCTTGGGAAAATGTTCCTTTCACTCCCAGGGTCTCTTGTCAAGAGAGTCTACCCTAATGCTTCTACAAAGGGGTCACTGTATGACATCCTCTGTCATCCAATATTGTCTCACCGTGTTCAGTGCCAAAATAGTCTAAGCAAATGATTACTGGTCTGGATTATTCAGTGGTAGTTGCAGTCAGGTTAAAACTGATCTATCATGTTGTTGGTCTATGTCTACGCCTGATTTAATCTGATAATACATCTGAAAAGAGTTGTTTGTCTCAGTTACGTCGTCCATGAAAGTCTATCCAACATTTCAATTTGGAGTTCAAATTAACAACTTCTCCCAGACCCAGACACAAACCTGAACCACTTTGTTTTTAAAGGAATAATATAGTACTACACATTGCTCTGAAAGACTCTGTAGGGTTGCAAGAAAATACTAAACATCTATTATAACACCAGGACCAATCATACACTGACAGTGTGTATAATTAGCTATACACGTGGGATGGAGCACAACCATCTGGGCATTTACCAAATTACCAATCACATGTTAAGAACGTTACCAGTATACTACCGTTGCTGTTTCAAACTAACAATCTTCTTACTCTAATTAGAGAGAAATAGTAACAGTGCCCTTTATGTATCACACATTCTCTTTCTCCGCCGTAAAATTGTGATTATATGAAATGTTTTGCAAAGTTTTGGTAAAGCAGCCCCATAGAGACATTAGATAGGGACAGTTTCTGGGATGCAACCATGCAATATGCACTCAAGGTCTTCGTGTCTGTGCGCAGATTCACCTGGGAGGGAAACAACTTTTAAAAAGACAGAGTAAACAACCTGAGAAGAAAGTAACAACCTGAGAAGAAAGGTCCTCGTCAGGGTCTTAAATAATACATCTGCCTGCCAAGACTAAATTAGAATAATGTTGCTATGTTTTGCTTTATGACCTCAGCACACTACTTTGAATTTCATTACATCTCAGTTGAGTATACTCTTACTCTGCTCTTGTCCAATCTAAATGCTAACAACTACTAGTGTACTGAAGATAGTGTTTCAACAAGAAAGCCTATTGGACAAACATGTATGCAATCCAGGTGTCACTGACCAAAAGTGTGTGTGTGTATATATATGTACACTGGTTGTCTGCGTCTCATAGATAAACATACTCCCTGTCTCCCTTAAATCTTCTAACTTCCTCTTGTGTAAAAGTCCTGCTGTCTGCCTGATGTGGCCTGTCTGCTATTCAATATGACCTAGAGATGTGAGGAGCCTTTCAATTCCCAGCCATCACCGGTGCTGCAGTACTGCATCAGAGAGCAGAAGAGGCCTGGGGCAAGGGGGATGGCAGGGGCTTCCGTCAAACCACAGCTAGATCTACAGGCCTGTTGGATGATGAGCACTCACTCTCTCATCCCACAAATATAGAGGCGAGATCCATTATTCATTGGAGTAAAAGTTAAGGTCATGCATTATGGCTCTTAATGCTTTAAAAAGATGGGAGACTTTTTTTACATCTCCATTTGAAGGGCCCATCCTTTCCCTAGTTCAGAACTGGGAAAATGACATTGGTGATGATAGCATCCAACACACAGGTAGCAAAACTCAAAGCTGCGATGGTTCACCTGTGCTACCTGGATGTCAGAGGAAGGAGGCCAGAAGCAACCCTGAATTTGGAACAGTTTAGGGATACGATCAGAGTGTAATGAAAACAGGTCCATGGGGGATTTAATCTCAGCACAGAGTGGGAACGGGATATGTGCAAGGGGGTGAAAGTGAAAGAGAGAGCGAAAGAAAGACAGAGAGAGAGAGAGACAGTGACCTAGTTACGCCTTTCACTGCTCAATGCTCATGCACTCCCCAGCCTAGGTGTCCTGGAATCCCGGGTGTCTTTGGCAGGCTGGCAGCCTGGGAGGAAGGGCAGAGTGAGAACTAAATGAGGAACATGCTCCCTGGCCTTCCACTGGCATGGTGAGTCAGGTGGACGACTCCTTTGCCACATCCTTGCTCGGCCAGGTTAGAAAGGCACTTTCTGCTACATCACTCCTTCCCTTCATCCCCATGACGTCACTGAGCCCCCTTGGCACACAGCTCTGCTGCATAACGGCACACCTGCCGGCTTCACATCACAGCCCCCCCTGGCCCAGCTCCAGCTCAGCCCCCCACAAGACTCTAGAAGGAATACAGGCGGCTTTAACACAGCCTGTTTAAGCTGGTCCTTCTGGAACCGCTCTCACTACACAGTGTAGTTTGGAGACTCTCTCGTATCATCATTTCTAGCTGGAGAATATTAGTCCAAAAGAGTTACTGTATAGCCAAGTGAAAAGTCAAAAATAAAAAACTGAAGAATTACAGCAACCAGGGATTTTGCTGGAACTTTGTATGTAAGGTGTCCCTGAACCTTTGTTATTTTGTCCTTGATAAGTCTTCAGGAGCATTAGTTTGATGTCTTTATGTGTTGGAAAGTTTTAAGAGGGCCCACTAGGGATTCCCACAGTCCCGGAGACAGCTCTCTCCCACGACTTCAGAGGATCCAGAAACGACACAGACGTACTGTAATTGATTCTGATGGGCCCTCCCCCATATCTTTATTTCAAGCTGAACATAAAATGGAGGAACCATCAAAGCAAGACTAGCAGCTGAGAAACAAAGGAAGAAGAAGAAGCCAGTGCCTTACAGTGTACTTCTGTGTTTCCCCTTTCATGAAATCAATCTCCCTTTACTTTGTTGCAAACTTTACGTGGTTTTTGTTCCCGTTCTATATCTACAGTGAACTGTACAGGCTCATATCTGTTGCAGTTCAACAAATCATTCCTGAGCAACAATATAGCTTATAACAATATGTTCTGAGAAATAAGAACAGGATTCTATTGACAGATCTACCAATAAAACCTGTAGATTGATGGCCCATTGCCATCTACATTCATTTGATTGTCAGATGATGGAATTAAACCATTATAGCAAACACACTCTCCAGTGATGTCCATAATACAGGTATGATGTATTCCCTCCTCTATAGTGAACTGTTAATAAAAGCACATCATTTTTTCTACAATAGGTGGGCCTACATTCTACTGTGCCTACATTGACTCATGGTCTCTTCTGCATGTTACTTTCTGACAACTGGGTCAGTCCACGTTGTTTAAATAACAAAGGAACGTTTACAAAATGTGCGTTACCAAAGTCAAGCACTTGCCGGTGTAATTTGGAAATTGCATGCGATAAAACCTTTGAAGTGAATGTTAGTCAACTAAGGTTTGGTTGCCTATTCATATCAATGGTGGTTGTAATAGCCATAATGTCATTTGGAAATATACTTCGTGAAAATTGTGGCTGACAAGCTATTCTTCACAACCCCACTGTTGCACTAAAATCACGTTCACTGTTGTACTGTAGAAAGAGACAGTCTTCCCGAGGGTTCAAGTCACAATACAAGATTCGGAAGAGTAGCATTGGCTTGTTACTCTGTTAGTACCTATTCTTACCCCACTTGTAACAAACCGTTAATGTTACGACCTCCTAGCGAGAAGGTCTGGTGCACGAGATTAGCCTCTACATTGTAACAGGCCATCACATCCATTTAGGCTTGGCTACTCTCAAACTCCTGTCTATAAAAAGACTCAATATGGAAATTCTATGTTTTTAATTACCAAAACAACCAACCAACAAACCACGTTATGTCATCCAGGACTTTTCAATCCCATGTTCCAGCGCTGGTGTGAATTGTTATTCTTACTGTGATAATTCTGCCCCGTTTAGGTCAAACCCTTAGTGAGGCTGTCCTCTTGATCAATACACAGCATCCTCTATTGCATGAGTGACCGGACAGTAGCCTACCAACATCATCTAGCCTATAGGCTACACATCAACTCCTAGCCATAAGTGTATGACTGAGAAGAGCAGGCGTTCATTACGACAAATAACGAACACCTGCTCTTCATCCACGTATGGCTAATCAACTCCCAAATGTCGCTGGTAAAGATGGTCAAATATGTTTAAAGAAATTGTTCACGCAACAATAGATTCAGGCGGTCACTGTCGCGGGACCTGCTGGATAGGCGCTTGTCGCCTATGCTGAAACACTGCGCGCTTTTCTTGCCCCATGGCTCTGCCGCCGGAATATGAACAGTACATAGATAGTGACTGACCTGAATTGTGCATGTATATTCCGTATCATCCAGGAGTCTGACGGTGCAGTCGTATTCTCTATCAAGATTTCTGATGCTGCCACTCATAAATCGGCTCAACATCTTCTCATAAAATTGCAGGTCTGCGTCTAGGACCAGAACAATAAACTGAACACAGCATAAATGTCACATTTACCACATCTTCTGATCACCCAATCGAGCAGCAGCGGAAGATTCTACTGCCAGGACGCAGAGCATTGTTATCCCATGAAGTGAACGCACTACAGCCACATGCGACAGTGCAGAATCGCTGAAAGGATGCCCGCATCCAGACGACGGGTGACCATTCACCATTCTCCGCTGCAACTTGGGCTAGAGGGCGGATCCCTTTGAACAGACTGACGTGAATGAGAACCAACCGGAATTATCCTTATAAATGGGCATTTCTTATGAGCAATGAGCAAATAGAATATTTCATTCTACAAGTTTGGAAGCCATCAATCGGCAGCAGGCCTACATATTTTAATTGTAAGTGTCCCCTGTGAGTTTCATTCCCTACATGAAGAGCACGAACAGCCTATCATTTAAGTTTCATATCTACCACCACCATCGTTCTGTTATGTTATCGGTTATGTTATCTTTCAATTTAATCACGCCTAGGCCTAGCGGATGATCGTTCAGTCTTTGGGTCTACATGACCTGGGGATGATAAGTCTGCCTAACAAAACATTAGGTCCTAATTGTGTACTTTCAGGCAGCGGCTACGCGTTTAGGCTATTATTGCTTACATTCTATAGCAGGTCAGCCTACACCCTAATTATATCCCAATTCTTCAATTAGGACATTTGCTTTTTAACTCAGGGACGCTTGATTAATCTTATCATCCATCCCAGCCTGGTTCTATCTTGTTATCTACATGTGTACATTTGTGAGTCGGTTTCTCCCCCTGGTGGTCACCATGACTTAATGGATAATACTTCCTATATATGTGTACAATGTACAAAATGTACAATCGATTAATGTATGAAAAGTTCGCGTGAGAAAAATGATCTAAGTGAGAAAAAAATCAGAACCCTTTTGCCGTGACATTGTTCCACAATGCCGTGACCCGGATTCGAACCGGGGTTGCTGCGGCCACAACGCAGAGTACTAACCACTATACGATCACGGCGAGCTACCAGGGCTGGTGAGCGTTCCCCTGTTTTTTTACCTAGTGATCACTGTGACACAATGACTATAAACAACATATAGTAGTGACTATAGCTGTGGGATCTGTCGTTTATGATTTCAAAATATGTTGTTCAACTAATATTTTAAAGAATGAGCATATCAGTGCGACCGTATTTTTACATGTTTGACATTTAGCAGACGCTTTTATCCAAAGCGACTTACAAAAAGTAAATTTGTCTACAGTGAATCATCTATACATCAGTCATCATAAGAAACACAATCTATGCTAGGACCAGGCCATTGGCAGTCACAATGCTAGAAGAAGGAAGGATTTTTAGTATTATTATTAACGGTAGAGGTACTGTACAGAGGGGTAGTGTTGGGTGAAGAGGTCTTTAGGATCTGTATGCGAGTTATAAGTCTATAGTTTTTCATTTAACCAAATATAGCCATTGTTTTTCAATGTAGCCTCATATATCATAGACCATTCCGAGTGGAGATAAGACGTTTGTCATGATGAATAAATACATTGTACAGTGCATTGTCAATATATTTTTCTTTATCACATACAGTGATAGTCGGGAGAAAGATGATTGGTTTAGTCAGGGATAGTTGGTGACAGGCCAGTCACCAGGGCTAAAGCTGGACTGCCTACTAATAGTGGAACGTACAATCGGTTTCTGTATGCTCTGAAAAACTGATCCGAGTGAGGAGAGAGTCAAAAGCAACCCTTATGCCGTGACATTGTACCACAATGCCGTGACCCGGATTCGAACCGGGGTTGCTGCGGCCACAACGCAGAGTACTAACCACTATACGATCACGGCGAGCTACCAGGGTTGGTGCCCAATGAGTACTTTTTGCCCTTAATAATCAAAATAGCTAAGCTGGTCAAGTTGGAGAGACTACAACAAAGCGACTGCAAATCTGTAAATAATTGTATATGTTATGTTATATATTATTGTTATTTTTGTTTTACTTTCATCTTGTTATATTTGATCTTGTTGTCTTTCTTTTTTTCTAAAAAAAAACAATGGCAGGAGTGTAATGTATGTAGCAGCAATAAAACAATGACAAGGATGCAATGTATGTAGCCGCTATAATAATTCACAATAGCTATCAATTAGTTGGCAATAGTTGTTATTTTCTTATTTGAATGTTCAATGGGATTGGGACAAGCTAAAGCATTGTGGTGCAATGCATCTGGCTCTTGTTTATTCAATGTGCCAATGTTTTAACTGTATCTGTCCCTACTGATATAGACTTATTATTATTAAAAACAACCCTTTTGCCGTGACATTGTTCCACAATGCCGTGACCCGGATTCGAACCGGGGTTGCTGCGGCCACAACGCAGAGTACTAACCACTATACGATCACGGCGAGCTACCAGGGCTGGTCTGCATGGATCGTTTTTTCCCTAGTAGTCACTACGACACAATAGATAGAGACGGTAAAGATAAAGGTATCCGAGAGAGGATATAGTCAAAAGTGACCCTTATGCCGTGACATTGTCCCACAATGCCGTGACCCGGATTCGAACCGGGGTTGCTGCGGCCACAACGCAGAGTACTAACCACTATACGATCACGGCGAGCTACCAGGGCTGGTGGGTATAACTGTCTTTTCCCTAGTGGTCAGTTACACAATGGATAGGGACGAAAGTACATTTGATCTCTATATATCTGAGCAAGAAAAAAAGTTGTCAGATTATTATAATGATATTTAACAATTTCGTGAAACACCTAGCAATCAAAAAGAGCCCTTTTGCCGTGACATTGTTCCACAATGCCGTGACCCGGATTCGAACCGGGGTTGCTGCGGCCACAACGCAGAGTACTAACCACTATACGATCACGGCGAGCTACCAGGGCTGGTGATGAAACTGGCGGAATATAGCGATTATAAAGTAAAGCATGGGAGTTGCATGCATGGGAGGTGTTCCCTTCTTATAGTATATCATGTTAAAGGGGCATTCTGGGAGTGGTACATCCATTTATAGCTATTGATTCTTGAAGAATATAACTTATAAATGCCTTATGAGCTTATTTCAACTTTCTTACCCCGTAATTAGAACCCAACATCTAAGCTTGTTTTACTCAATTTTTATAAAACACTGTATAGCTTCAAGACATTTGTTGTTCTTTGTTGTTGTTTGATTGCCCTTGTTTTTTATTAACATATATTAAATTCAACACTTGTAATAATTTCATCATACATCAAAATGGTATGATCATTTAAATGGGTATTTTCTTGCATGTCTTCCAATTGCAATTTACAACGCTATGTAAAAAACGTTGTACTCTGAATATATAACACCTAATAATTATAGATAACTGCTTTAAAATCATTTAGGATATAAAATAAGTGTAAAATAACTTTTATACTTATTTTCTTCTTTTTTTACAATAAGCTCACTGAAGAATGAAGCTCAGTGAAGAATAAAAAGGTTTACAGATCATTTCATATTGTGATCATTAAGAATAAATGAAATACATATATCAAATGATTAATTAATTCATTTAATGGTTACAGTACTGGTACAATTATTGAAATTGAAATTGTATTCAGATAGACTATTATCACAAAATGATAACAAAGTTGTCCTATAGTTTTATATTGTGATACTAATAAATAATGCTTCTTGAGTGTCACGCTGAGAACTAACAAAAACTGGTGTTTATTAGGAATAACAGGAACATACGCGCGTGCGCACACACTCACACACACACACACACACACACACACAAAACCACCATTAAACTGATGGAATTTAACAAGAGAAAATGGAATGTCTTGTACTCCTGATTTCAAATTTACATTGATTTACCAATTACAGGCTTTATCAACACACTAAAAATCAAGAACTAACATTATGCAGTCATTCATAATGTGGACCGGTTGGAGAATTCCGACATGGTCCATTTGGGTGAAGAGTAGGCTTTCCCACAGACGGAGAGGGAATATCAAAGGTTAAAGTCTCTCATCATTCTCCTCTGGTTCGTTGCTCCTCGTGGTGGTAACTTTGGCAGCAGCACACTCTGCCTTCCTGGTGCAGGGGCGTCCCGCGGTCTGACGCTGAGGCGGCCTGCCGTACGGAATGTGGCTTAGACTTTGACCCTCTAGCCTCTCGGCCTGCTTCCTCCTGTAGAGCTTAAAGGACGCCACCAAAGGCTTCCCTATGTCCAGCTGCTTGCTCTCTTTCAGGCGCAGCTTGCTGTCTGTGTGAGTATAGTGTAGCTCCACCTGAATCACTAAGGATCCCTTTGGAACCCGGGAGGGAGACGGGGAAAAAAAAGCACAACCGAGGAAGTCATTTTCCACACTTTCTTACCATTGCATTCATGTTAGGTTGGTATCCTAAAACCATCTAGCAAAACATTGTTGGATCTCCCAGTGACCCATCTGGCTCTTGTAGAATTACAAATCAATGTCCCAGTCTAAGTAAACCTACCAGGAGCTTTTGAAGGCCACAGAGTCTGAGGCTGCAGTCAGGACTATCAGAGTTGTTTAGCAGCAGAGACTCCATTTCACCTGACCTGCCAGGACATGAGAATATGTCCTCCATTGCCTAAAGACAGGGAGAAATGAGATGGAGATACTTTCCATAAGGCAACAATAACAAAACATGTTTTAACACACTGTATAACAATGTATATGTTTTACAACTAATGAAGCCAGATACTGTTATGTATAGGGAGAACATAATGCTTTCAGCCACTAGATGTCAGTATGCTACAAGGAATTGTGTGTAGCAGAAGAAGCAGAAGACTTCAAAGCTGATGTACTACAGGTTCCTGTTCTCGTTTCTCAGTTCAGCCACCGAGCAGCACGAAACTCTATATATGGACACAGCTCGACATTCTGAACGAATGTGAACATGTCAATGACCAATAACCACAGTGTTGAAAACCGAGACAAGGGGAAAAGGAAAATATGCAGAGGATAATGCCATTGATTGTAAAAGAGTACAAAGAAGGGATGCTTGTAAACATGTGCACTCTTTGTACTTGCAGCCTTTGTACTTGCATGCATAGTACATATAATTGTTATATGAGCAATAAAGTTAGGAGATTATATAGAGGGTTCCCATGAAAAATAAATAAAAGAACATGATATGCAGTCAGGTCAATATAGATATCTTTACAACCAGACAGCCTTGAGAGCTGAGACCGCAACAGGAAGTCAAATGTGTTGATTTACATCCTCCTGTTCATAACCATGACCAAGGTTTTTTTCTTGACTTCAGACATGACATTTGTTGTAAGGGTTTCCTACAGTCTAATACACATATAATACTCAATGCTAAATCAAAATGCATGCTTAGGACTTTTCATCATCCATCCTGCCCCAAGCAAGGTTGCATAACAACACCAAGTAAGAGTGAAGATGGAACTCACAGGTGTGCTCCTCAGGCCAACAGTGCAGTTTTGGGCTTTGGGACCAGTGGTTTTCACTGTGGTAAAGGCAATCATGACGTTTGAGAACAGGGCTGAGAAGCTGATCTCCACCTCGACTCCGCAAGGAAAAATAAGCAGCTTCCGATGCGGTAGCTC
Source organism: Argentina silus (assembly GCF_951799395.1). Taxonomy (NCBI): domain Eukaryota; kingdom Metazoa; phylum Chordata; class Actinopteri; order Argentiniformes; family Argentinidae; genus Argentina; species Argentina silus. The sequence goes on from NC_139657.1 coordinate 10,785,479, forward strand.
TGCGGGTGACATCACATACAGTTATAAGACAAAACCTACGCCAGACTACATATGTGATATGAGTTGCAAAGCACATTGGGTTTTCCTTTTTTCTTTGTTCCTTTATCAAGTAGCCTACAAAGAAACTTCTAGTAGAAACATTTATTTTCCATTTAATCTGAGACAGAAATATGTGAAATTCTTTAGCGATGACAACATTATATTTCAATGCAAAAAAGTTTCTTTGTGAGGAAAAAAGTGAAATAAGCTTGTAAGTGAAATAAGCTTGAAGACTTGAAATGGTCAAACCGGGTTCCGTTTGCTTTAACCACTAACAACCAGACAGTTCTTGAATGGTGGTGTAATGGCAGTGACACATGCTAAACCACAGTGTCAGAACATGGTAACAGCCACTGTCACATGCTGAACTGTGGGATGAATCAGCACACTGCTTTTTCCTCTCTTTAAAGGGGCAATCTGGGATTGGTACAATCATTTTTTGACTTTTTAATTAATGATATACAGCCACTGATTCTTGAAGAATATAACTTATAAATACCTCATGAGCTTCGTTAAACTGTCTTACCCCATCAGAATGCAAAATACAAGATTGTTTTACTCCTTAATTGTAAACAAACACTGTATAGCTTCAAAACATGGTTACAACTATCATTTTGATCTCATGGATGGTCAGTCCTTGCATCCATAAGATTAGATTAGATTGATTTTTTTAGATTAGATAGATTTTATTGTCATTGTGCAGAGTACAAAGTACAGAGACAACGAAATGCAGTTAGCGTCTAACCAGAAGTGCAAAAAAGCAGAAAAGTGCAGTGATCCATAAGTTGTGTCTATGAATCTGAGAGTGGTTTGAAAGGTTTTGGTGATATTGGAGTGTTCATGTCGGTCCTCTTAGACTCACTGTTAGCCTGTCTCCAGCAGGTGTCCCGCAGGCACAGTTCTCCAGTATGGCCTGTGGTCCTGACCGGGTCTGTGAGGGAACGAGGCTCCTTCAGCGTGTGCTTGATCTCTACTGCCTGCCTGCCTCTGACCAGAGGGTCTCTGCCCAGATCTGAGGAATAGAGAGAAACAGAGAAAATGCAGGTTGGTGTTCAGCTTGTGCTGCAGAGGAAATAGCTGTGCTGGTACACACAAATTAATTCAGTAATGCTAATACTCCAAAAACTACACAGGTGGAAAAAAATAATAGCAGAAACACTGGCTAGTCTAAGGGTATAGTCAATTTATAGAAATGTTTAGGTGGTAGACATCTATACGTCATTGTTGGGCTGATGAAAAAACGACAACTGATACATTGAAACTTTATATAAGACCTTGGATACTGGCATGCTTACTGTAGCCTTGAAGAGGATTTGGCTTCAGTAACATTTTAAGCAAGCTGTCTTCACCATGTTCCCATTAGGATTGAGTAGACAGCAGTTCAATCATCAACAACTTTTTTTCCATTTATAAATAAATCGGAGACACGCATGCCATAGATCACGTAATTCCTCAAAAGAGGCCCTGAGAGAGCTGTGTTAACTGTTCAGGAAGCGTGTGTGTGATTTCACATCAGTATACTATAAGGAGAAATGTATCTTATACACAAATGTAACATTTCACCAGAGGTGAGAGGGGCAAAGCCTGATCTTATTTAGAAGTTATTCATAACCACCAGTACATTTGGCACATATAAAAGGGGTCTTGGCATACATCATTTTTGTAAGCTGTAAGCTTCATCCTCAGATGGGCTGTGTGTTAAGCTTCGCAGGATCACTGCCACTGGAGCTCAGACACACACACACACACACACACACACACACACACACACACAGGGCTTTTAGTGTGGTTCAGTGTAGCCTACTCCAGCACCGCTGACTGGTGAGTGAGCACAAGAGAGCTGTGGAGGGGGGAACACAGAAGAGCAGAGCAGCTGTCTTTAACTCTACAGCTCTCAGGTTTCATGTTGCTCTCTGGCCAACACCAGTGTGAATTTCCAGAGAATGAGGTCACATGCTAATGCAGCTCTGTACCACAAAGTCATGTTACCAGAGAGACCCATCAAGCAACCAAACAAGCTCCCAGCAGGGGACAGCATGACTAGCCCCCCACCGCACCGCCACCTGCAGACACAGCGTAAACACCAGGGAGAGTAGCCAATGGCAGAGGGACGGGAGATGTCAATATGTCAGTGATCCAACCAGAAGACTGAACAACATGTTTCTTAGCGACCCTGTTTGCAGTACATCTTCTGTAATGGAATGATGTCACGTGTGGAGACAAGGGTCTCACTCTCTCAAACGCAAGTCATTTTGTCTTTCTTGGGACTATTTTGTCATTTTAATGAGAAGCCATTTTACGAGAGCTTTATGCTGTTACTAAGAGTTTAAGAATATTTTGCGCTTGGCACTTGGCACAAAAATGGAAGAAAAAAATTCCAAAGTCACAATGACAGTTCACCCAGCATCACTAATGGAAACTAAAGCCTGGTCCAGGTCATATTGCTATTCCGCAATGAGGCGTTGCTGGCAAGGCTCAGCCCCACCATTTAACATCACCTAGATAATTATTTTGTTCCTCATGCTCTCTACTGTTTGGCCACTAGAGTGGAGTCTTAGGACCAAAGCCACCCCTCCCTCAGGACACTGACCCTCAGACACCTGCTCCAGGACATGGGTGACTTTGTCCGGCTGCAGGATGTGTTTGTTCAGATACTTGGTGAAGATCCCAGTACTCCTCCCTCCCTCCTGGACCTCAAAGGCCTCTGCATCTTCACATCTGTAAAGGCAACAGTTCATTTACAATTCACTGATTTCACATTGATATCTTGTTCTTTCATGATTTGGCAGTTTTCCCATGATTCAGTCAGAATTGTTGAAGTATACGTACGTGGCATATCCATATACTGTGTTACCAATGGGTACCAAGGGCTTGATCTGAGACGCTAAGCAATCCTGGTTATACCTGAAAATACCAAAATGTATGTTTGTATGTATGTATGTATGTATGTAAGTAGCATCTTAAAAACACTCATCAATCATCGTAATTTGTCAAACTATTACTATCTTTCAAAGAACTTGAGCCAAGCAAGTCTCAGGGCAGACATGCATCCATATTCAGCTTCTTCAGAAGGCCTACCATTTTCTGCAGGTGTCCAGTAGAACAACACTCAGTGCTGTCTGTCTTTCCTGCATGCTGTGCACCACCCTCTGTACACAGACGCAGTTCTCTGTGCGGTACGGCTGTGGAGCATCAATGGCCACCAGGTAGTTCCTCCCTGAGTGCTCGTACCCATGGCCCGCGTAGTAGAAGAGGGCTGTGAAAATGAGAAAAAAAAACGTTTTCTTTATGCATTCTGTATGAAATGATAATTAATTAAGCAGTTAATTCATCAGATTAAAAAACAGATCTGGTGCCCACTCGCGTTACACAGCGCAAACATCTGAAACACAAAGAGCTGGTTTCCTGGATACTAGGACTAAGCCTCTTTTGGGTATACAAGAAAGAAACACACAAAGAGAATGTACTCATGCACATAATGGTAACGCAGAAACGGATCAGGAAGAAAAAAGGGTGAACAGTTGAAAGCAGCACATCAAAAGGTCACTGTGGTTTCCAAGGCAGTGAAAGTAGGATGCATAGCCCATGTTTCATACACATGTACACTTAATGCATCTGTCTGTTCTCTCTGTTTTAGCCTGTGTTGCACAACAATTCTCCTGTACAAAATATTATGTTGCGCACGTATGATAGAGTTAGGTAGAGCTAGCTACCGAGGCAGCATGTCTACAACCTGTATGGCTGAAAGTATTGTGGCCAAATTGAACAGCTACAGTTACAGTATACCTGTCACTATATTTTTAATGGGTAACTTCCTATAAACTGACCATATTTTCTAAAAAGACATACTGTAAGTGGCCTGGATACTACATTGTGAATGTGGCAAAGTTGTAAATCCTTAGAAATGCCACAAAAAAAAGGTCCTCTATATTGAGTATCAGTGCCTCTAATAACATTGTATGATTAGTTATTTTACTGTAAAATGAAAGGGAGATGGCTGGTTGCTGTGTTGCTAAACGCCCTTTATAGGCGCTAAATAAATCTGCCATCTTGAAGTGCTACAGGCCTTCGGAAATGGCTAAACATAGCAAGGCATGTAGCTCCCAACATTAAAACCCTACGCTTCTCCTTTCCACTGCTATCTGCCTGCTAAATCAAGCCACCAATAAGATCTCTGAACCGCAGCGTCGGGTTTGTGACGCATGACACCGATAATTGAGATTAACTGTTTAGATTCAATTCGATCAAGAGGAATTTAGCATACAGAGCAATCTTTTGATATATTTGCAGACCTTTGTCGGAAGAATTTTTTTTTTATTTACATTATTTTTTATTTACATAGATATTATTTAGCTTCTAGTTATTGTTTAGCTTCTTAAGTTCAAAATGGGCTATTCCATGTTAACCACTAGAATGCAATATTGAGCTCACCATACACTCCCCGGTCAAGCAGCTGAAGGAACTTGTCAATGGCCGCCAGCATCTCCTCCCTGGTGAGATCCAGAAGGGACACAACCCGGAAGCCTAGCTGCTGGAGCAGGTTGGCCAGCTCGTGTACGTCCATTGTGGGGGCCGTCAGGTCCGGGTGGTGGGAGTAATTCAGATTACCAATCAGCAGAGCCACTTTGTCGGTTGCTGCACCAAAGACCACAGTGGAATTTGTTATCGGGTTGTTATCGGGTTAACATCAAAGATTCCAAACATGATACCAAACGGCAGATGCAAGGAAATAGTGGAACCACAGTTTCCTCTTCTTATGTCATAATGCTAAAAACCACATTCTAAAAATAGCTAGAACTGAGTCTGCATTTCCATTGACCCGTACCTGTGAGTGTTGAAGCCGGGGGTGGATCAGGTGGTACTATAGAAAGGAAATGAAATGAGAGAATCAAGGCAAAAATCAATGCATATCTTCACACTTTCCTCTATAAGGACAACAAATACTGTAGGATCAAAAACAATATGAGGATGTACACGGATCCTAGGCAGATCAGTTTTCTTTCAAATTGTCAAACTTATTCTCTTATCGATTTTGGATATGAGTGTTGTTCATGTGCCACAAGACAACCACATAAAAGGGAAACCTTAAAGGGCTAGTTTCACTTTAAGTGTGTATACAGGCCAGGCTAGCTGTTTAGAGTCTTAACTTCTTTAAAAAGGGGGGAAAGTACCTTCAATGTTCCGCAGAATGGAAAGACCCACTTGAGCGTTATGTACATAAGTTGTGGAAAAAATGTAGTGGAAGGAATGTGTACACATCTGAATATTAAGAGTTGTTCCACTCTTTATTTGAAAAGTAGGAAATTACTTTGGCCTTTTGTTGAGGAAAGTGGTAAATCAGATAACGCTGAAAGTCATATCAGATTTCTTTGGTTTCATTTCCATTCACAAAAGAGATTAAGTGTCATGGCTTTATACACACTTCAATGCATAAACCTAGTGCTTTTCTTGTTGCCCAATCCTCCATGTTGTGAAAGCAATCATCACATCACATGTCCATTTACCTATATCAACATCAGCTGGCTCTGTCCATCTCTCCTCTTGAACATTAGACACAGAGCAGAGGTAGGATCCAATGTTTGTTGCCTCTGCATTCTCTATCTATAAGTTAAACAATAAGACACATTCTCGTCATTAGTGTTTGACTACAGCACATGATATTACTCTCATAGAAAGAAAACCCTACATTAAACATTAACCAGGTTTCTCTAAAACCATGACAATATTTACATAGGGTTGGTTGAACACGGTTGGCTCTGAGACAGATCACATGACAAGACTGAGTAAACATGATGACATCAGAGGAGGAGTAAATAAACATTGGAGTCTCTTGTTCTTACCTGCAGTGTGTCAGTGTGTGCAGTCTTGTCCTGCAGGGGACAGCCATTTCTGTACCACTGGTAGCATGGGGTGGGAATACCAAAGGCTGAGCAGTGGAGGGTGAGTCTCTCCCCCTGTCGGACAGTCTGGGGTCTAGGGTGTACTGCTATATGGAGCTGTCCTTGCCATGCACCTGGGATACCTGCTCCATAAAGACGAAAGACATTCAAACTTGCAGCTTGTGTAGTCGGATAATAAACGTACTTCCAGTATGAAAATCCAATACACTATTTGCAAATGCAAAAGACAATACACCAAATAGTTCTAATCATCAATATCATTAATAACAGTAGTAGTAGTAGTCACATAAATGGTGGTGGTGGTAATTCTGCATAACATGATTATCAATGCTGGAATAAATGGCTATATTAAAATAACACCTGGTGAATGTGATGATCCATGAATGAGCCAAGAGTGTTTTAAGGAGAGTAATGTCTGTGAATACAGCATGTGAATCCAACATGTTATTGCCTTATGACAGGTTATGATATAGGCCTATGTTCTGTGTGTACCTGGTTTATCAAGGACCTTGACTTTGACCCAGTCACTGAACACGCAGTTGCAGAACTGGTCATTCACACGACATACGTATTGCTGTGACTTTTGTGCTTTGAATGTCAGGTCTGCTTTGGTGGCACCTAACACCTTAAAAAACAAAATTCAATTGGTGATGAATTGTGTTATCATTTGATAATCTCTGTCAGACAAGATGTACTGTACTGTATTATGACACTTTCTTTTTTCATCAAATAGATAGATAGATAGATAGATAGATAGATACATAGATACATAGATACATAGATAGGCATTACAGCAGCTCACATCACATAAGAAATAGGACAAAGGTAATGAAATTCAACAAACATTTACCTCCTTTTCATCAGATCTGAACCACTGATAACTCAGGGCAGCTGTCCCCTCTGCCCGAACACTCAGAGTCACCTTATAGTCCAGTGGTACACAGACAGAAACAGGATGCTGCACAATGACAATGTCTGAAAATGAAAAGTGAGAAGATTCATGTAAGTTATTGAAAGTTGCATGATGCAATGTTACACTATGTTGTTTTTTTTCAACAGATCAAAGGTATGATAGTAGACGTGTACAGACAACGGGCAGACGCTGTAGCTACACACCCCATATCATGATTTTCACCACTTCACAGCGGAATAGAAGTGGCTGGGCTGAACCTTGTGTTTGCTGTGTTCTGGGGGTACAGTATTCTGTCATTACTGCATTGCACTACCTGTTAAAAAAGGAATAAAGAGATACAATGTGAACATTACATGTACTCATGTTCAATGGACAATATCAAATGGGCCTACTGCACAGTGGCATGGATAACATTGTGTTTTATGTACAATATATTTCCCTTAAGGTAACCTTGATTATTCAGGATTTGTGTTTTGTTTTTTTATTACAATAGTGCTGCATGTCAACTTGAATGCCACTACATTTATACTAATACTAAATACAGTGCCCTGTGTAAGTAATGGGACTGTGAAGCATTTTCTCTTCTTTTGACTCTACATTCCAAAAGTTTGGATTTTAAATCAAACAATTACTATGAGGCTAAAGTAGAGATTCTCAGCTTTTATTTATTTGATGCTATTTGTGTACATATTGGTTTCACCATTCAGAAATTACAACACTCTTTATGCATAGTCCCCCTATTTTAGGGTACCCAGAATTAATGGGACAATTGGCTTCTGGTAAGTCAGGTGTGTTCTCTCACAAGGCAGACTTCTACAGTGCATGACCAAAGAATGCTCACCATAATAAAGAAAAAACCCAAAATAACTCCCACAGATCAGGAACACTCTCCAAGAGGTAGGCGTGAATGTATCAGAGACAAATTACAGCCAAATTACAGATGTTTCACTGCAGGGTACAAACCACTAGCTATCCTCAAAAAGGAAGGTCAAGTTACAGTTTGCTAAAAAGTACCTAAAAAGCCTGCAGGGGTCTGGAAAAGGGTCTTGTTGGACAGATAAGATGAATATGATCATGTATCAAAGTGATTGCAAAAGGAAAGTATGGAGAAAAAATGATCTGCCCAAGATATACAGCATACCACCTCATCTGTAAAACAGGGTGCAGGGGGTGTTACATTTGGGCATGTATAGCTGCCACTAGAACTGGCTCACTTGTCATAATTGATGATAGTAACTGCTGACGGCAGCAGCAGAATGAATTCTGAAGTGTATAGAAACATCTTGTCTGCTCAAGTGCATGCAAAAGCCTATAAATTCATTGTATGGCGCTTCATCATACAGTAAGACATACTGCTATAGAAACTACAGAGTCTTTCAGGGCCAAAAAGTGGAAAGGTCTTGACTGGCTAAGTTATTCTTCGCATTTAATTTCCTGATGATAAGATTTTAGGCAAAAAGACTTCAAAACAAACAACAACTGAAGATGGCTGCAGTACAGGCCTGGCAGAGCATCACCAGGATTGTCGACCAAATACTAAACATGAGTGCTTAATTTGAACAGTCCATAAATCTGTCCCATTACTTTTCGGTACCCTGAAATAAACCCTGGGACTATACATAAAAAGGGGTGTAATTTCTGAATGGTGAAACCAATATGTACACCAAAACCATCAAATAAAAGCTGAGAATCTCTACTTTTGTAGAGCCAAAGGAAGAAAAAAATGCTTCACTTACTTAAGCAGTGCACTGTAAAAATGTCAATGGACAATATGAAACACAATAAGCATGTGACTAGTAGATGGTATGTTTCACTTCCTATTTTACAGCTATGCATGTGACAAACATCATACTATCATTCACAATAGGGAAACAGTTCAGCAATTTCCAGAGAAATTGAAAGTGATCTAGTACCTGTATGTCAGGTAGGCTAACAACTGGAAAGCTGTTCTTTGATAACTTCCTGAAAATTCCCATGTGCTGTATAATAACAGTGATTTTGAAATATGGTTGCCAATATACAGTACAATGAATATTTCCAAAGTTCACCAAGGAACAAAGAATTTCCCCCTCTACCATTTCAAATTAGGTTTATTGGCAACACCAAAAATGTTTTCCTGTTGCACAATAGTAAAGTTGGTGAGAAAAATCACAACACCACATTGATGTCACCGCATTCACCTCTCATGAATGTGCTGTGTGTATCTGAGCATGGAGAGAATAAAGTCATGTAATAATGAGTGTTATAAAGTGTTATAAAGAAGTAAATATGTTATAATCATCCCATAAGAATCCCATAAGTATTTGTGTATAATTGTGGTAGTTTTGAAAGCAGCATAGTGTATAGGTACGAGAAACAAAACGAGCACCACTACCTGAATAATTATAAACCCATTTCCAAAAAGCTACAGAGGGATATTGTACAGTACATACCTGCCCGGCGTCCACACAGACTACAAAAGCCAGACTAAACAGTCTTTGATGACTTCAAACCATTTACTGCCGTGAATATTTCACTTTTGAGATTGAGGATCCTCAAAACTGTATTTCAATCCAAAAAAAAAAGGACATCCCTCTTTCCCGGAACAATGATGCACGCTCTTTACCGTCGAGCCCATAGTATACGAACCTTAGTTTTTTTGGATAGATTCTATGAAATCCTTGAAATCCATATTAAATGTGATATTGACTTCTGGCCGCACTCTCATCATTTTTTTATGCAGCAGATGAACGGTTCTTAAAGAACCAAGGTGAAGTTACCGAATACTGACAATAGCATCTAAACCAAGAGATGGCATAGCGCTAACATTACGGTATTGCAAGGGAAACGTATTCAAACCCGTCAAGGCCAGTGTCAATATGTGGTAATATTGTGACATGTGCTTCACGTTTTATCGTCAATTCACTTGGCTATACTATGAAACTAAACAAATTGTATTATTTATTTATTTTTACAGAACGCTGGTAGTAGTTATCTGTTGGTTTGTGTGTTGCCTAAGCATGTGTTTGTAATATGAAGCAATGTGACATGACTGAATTTACAGCCCACGCTTAAAGTGTTGGTGTTTTGGGACCAAGATCATCTGATTTGAGTGACATTATAATGAAGGGTCTGTCATTAGAGAGCATGACCCTCTCTACTGATCCTGTACTGACCAGGTCATGGGGCATATGCCGTCATCATCAACATTATACAAATACCCCCAACATCTCTGAACACATGTTAGTGTTTTGCAATAAGTCCCCTACCAACTCAGTGTCCCTCACATAGCTGTCTATCTACTCTACTCACAGCTGTAAACAAGAGTCAAGGAAGGGCAGTTTTAGATAGGCCTATGACTTATCTTGGTCAATTATGATAAAAAAATGTGAGTATGACCTGTCTATGACTATGACTATATCTTGGTCTATTATGATAATGGTTTGATAAGGTCCTTGTCCTCTCTTTGAGTACCTGAGGTGGACTTCTGAAAGATATTGACCTTTTATAGTGGGCTATGTGTTATTTATTTATTTATTTTATTTAGCTTTTGAGCTTTCCTTTAAGCCTCCTTGTTGAATACATGTCTGAAGGCTGGTTTTGGAAAATGTGATGTGCACTTGCCTATTTGTAGGCCTGCTATAAATAGGGCCCCACTGGCACCACATGAGTGTCCATGATTGACAATTGCAGAGCTTTGCCTCAGGGACTCCATGCACCAAAGGACACTGACAAACATATCAATGGTAAGTTCTCAATATTATCAGCTTTTGTTTATACCAAGTTGTACTTTAGTTCAACATTAACATCAGAGATGTAAGAAATAATTTCTGAGGATAGTTTGACTCTTAAAAACCCCTCTAAATCCTGATAGCAAGTCCTATTTATAACTTTCTCCAGTGCAACTGCTTAGCTTGGTCAAAGGAAAGTAGCAGCCACTGTCTGAATTGTTTGTGAGTTTGAGGATTGTTACATTGTTATTTCACAAAGGTAGGTGTGTACATGTACTTAGATAAAGAGCTCTTCCAATTGTGAATTGTGTTGTTGTTGTTTTTTTTACATAAAACAACAATCAACAGTATGTTCATAGCTGTTTTCACCTTTCCTTTCAGCGGCTCTTATACCGGTAAGACACTGCAACTTTAAACTTTCAAAAGGCTTTGCACCTCATCAAGCTTAGCCTTTTTGAACCAAGGGAAAGTCATCTGCAGTAGACACCCTTTTCCTTTGGACTATTTGTGACAATTTCTTCAGTGGACAATGACTTCCAGAAGGCCAATGACCCGTTCCTACTCTGGCAATGGGAGGTCCGGCAGTTTTAATGAGGAGGAAACCAGCTCTTCCAATGGCCGGTCGGAGAGCCGCAACAACTATTTCTCCAACGTCAGGCCTGAAAACAGGTACTGTAGTAGGCAACCTATTTTTCCTTGTTCCACTGTGATGCTGAGCTTTTAGAATTTTGCCACTTTTACTTTATGTTCTCATACAGTGTATAGTGGTCAACTCAAAGCATCAATAAGCATTGTGACTGCCAATGGCCCCTGGTCCTAGCATAAATGTGTATTTCTTATGATGACTGATGTATAGATGATTCACTTACTTAGACAAGTCGCTTTGGATAAAGGCGTCTACTAAATGTCTAAAATGTAAATGTAAAATGTATAATGGCAAACTGAACCTATTTTCAATCAATAAGTGAACAGTTAATGCACATAAGGACACAACTTGAAGTGGAATGTTCCTTACAGTGGCTATACCATGAGCATTCATATCCTTTGGTATGAAATCTAAGGCACAAAATGCAGTATATGTTTTTATTTTATTTCAACTAGACATTGTACAGTATTAAATATAAATTAGATCTATTCTCAGTAATTGTAGTATTGTTTACTTTGTAACTGAATGTGGATTATCAAGTCATTCAGTGAATCGTTTTAAGATTATTTAAAATGATTTTTGCTGAAATCATCTCAAGAGAAAACTGCCCCCTCATCAGAATCCGTTTGAATAAGAAATGAAAAAACATCCTTACTTCATTTAAATGTATGTAATATAAATATGTCAAATAAATGTGGGTACTGTAACTTATCAACAGCATGTAATATATTAGCTATATGTTATATATTGCTGTTAATTCTTATCTACTGTACACTGGAGCCTGAAGGCCCAACAGTATGTCTATCCGAGACTAGTGCTAGACTATCACTACAAATCTGTGGAGGCGTTCCTAAAGTCAAAATATCTCCGCTCCCTAAAAAAAAGTATCCTAGGCTTTTTAACCTTTCTATTTCTTCGTTTATCTGTTAAGTATATGATACTGATTTGAATTCCCAATGTATACATTCTAAGTAGCTTACAACTACACACAATGTCCTGTGTGAGAACATTCAGGTACAATCACCCATTTGACTGATGAGCTGCCTGTATTTGCCTCCTCCCTGAATAGCTACTCCAGTCACAGGTATTCTCACTACAGGCCACCGAGGTAATCCATATTTTTAAAACACCCATTCCAACTAACATCTTAACCACATATCCTGGTTTACCCCAAGAGAGAGCAAATCTACACCTGTTTTTAACAATTCTGTAAGTGAACATGTTCTATTGACTTGATGTTACTGAATATTGACTTTGAAACTGAATCATGTTGATATTGGTTTGTTGAATTACTCTCTTTGTAAGTAACCATGCCACCCCTTAAACTACTGGGACAATTCAAGTGTTTGAGAAAATAAGATCAATCTCCCTTCACAATCAGTAATACTTTTTATTAACATATTTTTCCCCTCCCATTGTGACAGTTGAATAAACAACTCAGAGTTATATACAGTACTGTACAACTCTATATGTGACTCTGAACAACTGACTAGAGTGAACAGTGTACAGAATAAGTATTGGCTAAAGGATATTGTGCTTAAAACATTAGCTGTCTGTCTCACTTGAAAGTGACAGAGAGCATATTCTCTCAAGAAGACAATAAAACAACCCTGTTTTTGTCTCCCAGGAGTGCATTTTGTAGTGTGATGTCCCAGCTGACTGAGGAGACCCAGCCGTCATTTGAGACCACTGTAAAGTCCAAGGCAGTGTCAGAGACCTGTAATGTGAAGTTCTCATGTGTGGTTTCAGGTAGGCTGCACTGAACAATGTCTCCCACAATCTGCCTGTTTCTACTTGCTTTTGTGTACAGTATGTGTGTTGGATGCAACAGTATTAGTCATTCTGTGATTAGTCTTAAATCAAAACAAGGCCACTTTTTTTTATTATTGAGAATTTAAATGAATGGTTACGTTTTTTAATCTAAATAAAGAGAACATATTTTAAACAATATTTTAAAAGTTATGGAAGTAGTTCTATACTGTTAAGGCCGATAGGCAAGACATAAAATAGGACTGAAAATCAAAGCAGGTTTTCAGGCTGTTGCCTTCCCCCAGTTAGACACTTGAGTTGGCCTCTGTTCAGCCACAACAGCAGAACTCTTGGCTTTGCTTTGCACACCACTGTGATGATGCAACAGTCTGAAACATAGCAATGATGCATGTTCCCTCACAAAACGTTCTGTTGTGTTTGTTTTTTTTCTGATCAGATTAGTGCCTGAAATTAAACAAACAAAAAGGTAGCTATTTTATTGTTTATATCCTTAAGGGGAACTTGTAAGTTTTAAAACCCATAGAAATACAGAAGTACATCCAACTGAGCTCCTGTATAACTACTCATCACTAGAATTGCTTTGCGTCTACCCATACCATTTTACCAGGGTATGTCTGTGTGATTGAACATCTGCACCAACCCACCCCAGGTTATCCAGCTCCTGAACTGACGTGGTACAAAGACGATGTGGAGTTGGACCGCTATTGTGGTCTTCCAAAATATGAAGTTGGCCGAAATGGAAAAATACACACACTTCAAATTTACAAGTATGTGAGACAATTAGAAAACTTTCACACACCAGAGAGAGAACAACATCCTGGAACTGCCATAACACATTCTAGTAAAGGTTTTTGATTTATACCACCACTGCACTGTTTCCTACATGATCAGATGATGCTCTCTGTCTCTGCAGCTGCACAGTGGATGATGCAGCCATCTACCAGGCTTCAGCCAGGAACAACAAGGGCATTGTCTCCTGTTCCGGGGTTCTGGAGGTGGGCACCATGAGCGAGTTCAAGATTCACCAGAGGTTCTTTGCCAAGCTGAAACAGAAGGCAGAGGTGAAGAAGAGAGAGATGGAGGAGAGTAGGAGAAGGGGCAAGGAGCCACTCCGGAGCAGCCCTGATCGATCTCAGAGGAAGCGGAGGTCCCCAGGTGAGGTGGAACCCCTCAGCGCACTGGAAGGAGAGGAGAACGCAGGCAGCCCAAGGGCCGAGGCTGTGGAGCAACCAGCAGCTGCTGCTGTAGAACCTAATGGTGTCAGTGAAACACCAATGACACCAACAGAGAATGGCAACCAGACTCTGAACCATGAGATGGAGATTGTTACTGCTAAGCTCCCAAACAAAGAGACTTTGGCTAAAAAGAAGTTTAAGATCTCAAACGGTGTAGATGCTGCACATGGTAATGGGGGTGAAAATTCTTATGATGGAGGGATAGGCCTGGCCCAGTTTCTAGCAGAGACCCTTCACTCCCAGGCTGCTGAAGACAAGCAGAGCTCTGCACAAGTGGAAAAGACAATGGAAATGGCTACTACTACAGCGGAGGTTAAGACAGAGACGGAAAGAGAGAAAGAGAGAGAGGAGAAAGAGAGGGAGAGGATTCTAGAGGTGGAACGGGAAAGAGAAAAACTGAAAGAGAGAGAGCTGGCAATTGAGAGAGAAAAAGAAAGAGCAAGACAGATAGAGCAGTTACAACGGACATCACACACCAACACTGCCTCTGAGGTCAAAATGGAGGCTAAGACACACAAGGAGCACCCAGAGCACCACAAGATCCATGCCTCCCTCACTTCTGTGCTCCACTCAGTCAAAGACTTCTTCTTTGGTAAGAGTAAGAAGGGCACTTCTCATCATGATCTTGAGAGCAGTGATGAGGATAACTATCCCGCTGTTCCAACACAAACACGCCACAGCCCTCCCCAACCACGTACGCAGGAGCCAGATAGGAAAGCAGACTTTTACAAACCCACCACAGAGGAAACTGTGCCAATGGAGGTAGATGGGCCACAGGAAGCTCCAGTCATTGTAGTGCCATATGAGCAGCCAGTGTCATTGGAACGGTTGATTCCAGATGAACACAACCATAGAGTTACTGTTTTACACACAGAGGAACTTCCTCCGGCACCTAAAAGACCACCAGAGAGTGTGTCTGCTTCATGGGAGCAGAAGACCGTGGAGGTGTCTCAGGAGGCGAGGAGCTGCGGTCCAGAGACAGTGTCCGTACTCGGCCCTCCAGCCCCCAGTGAGGTGAGTTGCCTTTGCTTGTTGCTCATACTGTGAGATCAGGAGCTGTTGACTGCTCAGCAGAGCCCTGCTCTGCACTGCAGTAGGCAGCCACTTGAATTCTATTTAAAGGTTGTACATTTGTGTGACAAGACTTGAGTTAAACTACACTAGGCTCACAGCCAAAACTTGTGCAAATTATTAAGCCACAGCACATAGCTGTGTGAAGAGAACATGGTGGATGCAGACGAACCATAACAGAGATCTTATATTATGTGCCTTGCATTCAGTTAATACTTCACATGAAAGTATGTGCTTGTAAGATGTACTAGTAGCTATCTCTTAGGGTTTGGGACAGTCAGAGCTCACAAGCCTTTTAAGGAAACTACAGTATCAGGAAAGATAGGACAAGTGAGTCGGTGAGTCAGTCTGCCAGTCTCTATCTAGACTGATGAGAGTGTGCCAGTATCACTTGAGAGCAACACCCCCAGAAATGTGTTGGGTGAAACAAGGAACCTGCTAACCTGGTTTGGTCTTGACCAACACAAAGAATGACAGATGTTAGATTGTGCTGATGAACCATCCATTGTATTCTCTATGTACCATTGACTACGCTTTTGTGGTAATGATGAAACAGTTCAGAATTTCGACAGCATTCCAAACATGGCTGATGTGCAGACACATGGTCTTGTGGTCAGTGCGTAGAGGAGGAAGCTCTGAGGCAGGCCCCAGCATGGTGGTGGGCCCTGTTCACATTGACTACATTTCTTACTGCTCCCCCACGTCTTAAAATAAACCTCTTTATCATCTGTAGCAGAGCAGGCCTCTCCCTATGTAGTGGGACTGGGACTGCAGTAGGACTGCTTTAATCTCACTCTCAAACTCTCAGGATTGCATCAGTCTTCATGTATTGAAGAAATTAGATATCAAGTTGTGACCATGTTGACAGTTGTTTGACTGTAATCTCCCAGATATCATACTGACAATGTCAAAATGAATTGTATATTTTCTGTAATAGTGTATCATATGTCATGGATTATACTCTAACTAACTGATATGGTTCTCCTTCATTACTATACTGCCTTACTACTGAAATGCGATATGACTGATGTCTCATTAATGAAATACCAACGTCTCTCTCAATGCCAGAGTGACACATGATGACATAGATTCTGAAACACTCATGGTGCTAATTTCATTAAGCTCCAAGTTTGCTGTCCACTGTGTTTGTGTTCAATAAGAGGAACATGTGCCATAAGCAGAGCTTCTCTCCACTCGTCACAGTTCACACATACTTTGCACCTGGAAACCAATGTTTTGTGGACATGTTTCTCTATAATGTGGAACTGCAACTCCCCTTTCCTGTTGTAGCCAGGTAATGTTAGACTTTGTGGCCAATCAGTTGGAGGAACTCAAACTATTCATCAGAACTCACACTAGTTTTTGCTTGAGCTCCATTTTTAGACTGAACGTGACACCGGTTCCTCTCTATTGAATTCAACTTCCTTTTTTCTTGGTTTTCTTTTCTCCTGTCCCAACATGCATGGAACCGGACGTGGCTAGTTTCCGTCTGTATGCTAATGACTTTTTAGGGCCAACATTTAGTGATAAATGTTGTCATACAGTGCTTTGTATTTACAAAATAACAGTGTTCTTCAAACACTGAGATGGGAACATTTTATTTTTATGCTCTTTTATGGTTTGTGTTTTTGGAAATAATACTAAATATAAACAATCTTTTACCTGAGGCACACTCATGTGTGACAGCCCTTTTTACTGCAGTGCCAAATTCATTTCTTAAGCATGTGCAAAGCTTTCTCTTTAGGAGTGAGTCATGTAGGGGTGGGATGAGTTTAAGTGACCTTGCCCTTTTGTGTCACTAACACGCCCACAAAAGAGCGGGGAAATTCCCCAACATTTCCCCTTGTATAATTTGCCCTCTCTCACTGGGAAACGCTGTAACTATCCTAAACGAATGGTCACGAGTGCAAAAGCATAGAATGAGTGACTATATGATGTAACAATTCGCCATGTTCAGTCATATTGTATGATTATTTTGTTGATTACACTGTGGCTCTGTATGTTTTATTGCAATCGTTTGATTCAAGAGAGCTTCCTTGTGTGGACAAAAAGAGAAACAGTTTATCTTATCAAAAGTAGATACATTCTAGTGTGTAAGAAGCATGTAAAGCTGTCAATTTTGAAAAACCTTTGACGTTTGACAACACTTGTTTTCAACTAACCTTCATGTGATATGGTATTGGGGAGTTTAACAGTTAAACATTAACATATATTGTCTGTCATGGTACCACAAACAATTCGGTCTGTAAATATACAAATATTCCCAATTTTTAAGACTTTCGGCTGATAACACAACATCTGATACGGTACTGTATATGTTTTGACATATTGTGTCTGTATTCATCCTCATAAGCTGATTTATTACACACACACACACACACACACACACACACACACACACACACACACACACACACACACACACACACACACACAGACACACACACACACACACACACACACATATTATCTTTAAATGTAGTTTCTCATTAGGCTTTAGTGTCTTGTGATACTTCTCCAATGCCACGTTTTCATGATGATTGATGTACAGTAGTATACATGTTAGAGCTAGCCAGCATATTTCACCTAACAAGAAGATGAATGTTTGTATAAATCAAAACCTGTACGCAGTATGAATGATGAGGTTGTGGTTTTCTGAATCCCATTTAAGTGTTCCTGTTATTTGGTGCTTAACAGCTGTTTTGTTTTTGCCCCAAGGAGGCAGATGACCATACATGGAGATACCCTGTCACCCAAGAGGTTGCCTCAGCCCCACATGAGCCAAACATCCAAATGTTTTCATCCAAGAGTGACCAGATCACTAGAGTTGCTGACGAAACTCAAACTTTACCCAATCAGGGTTCATCTGACTCTACATGGAGCCCAGACCCCTCCAGGTTGGCAGGTCCCCACACGTTAGTCGACACCAGTATGATTGACAGTGGGAGCGCTGCTTGCAGTGATGTCTTACCCACAGTCAGCCAAGGCCTAATAAAAATAACTGTTGAAACTGAGAGAGAGCAGGAAATGCATGTGGATAAGAGGAGCATTGAAAGTGACCACCAAACACAAGAAACATTTTCTCCCGATTTTGAGGAGAATGGAGAGAGAGGTGGTGTCAAAGAGATCCAGCTTTGTCCCTCTCTAAAAGAGAGCGTAGAGATACTTGATTTTACAACACAAGAGCAGCCGACTCCTATTTTAGATGACAGTTTTATAACTAAAGTTTCAATGTCACAAGATGAGCATTTTGCTGCTTTGCAAGTGAATGTAGAGCGAGTCTCTTCAAAAACACATGTGGAATCTACCACAGTTTTTGAGGAGATTGGAGAGGAGAAACATTTCAAGAATTCGGAACAATCTACTCCCACTTTGCTCCCAGAGAGTTCAGATAATGGTGAAGTAAAAATACCCAATGAATGCACTCTTGTTGCCATGGAAAGTATCGAGGGTCACAATTTTGACACAAAAGAGAGATATACTACAGCTTTAGGAGGAAGTGGAGAGAAGAGTGTCTTAAAAGGGTTATGTACTTCTGCCTTGGAGGAACATTTAGTGGACAGTTCGGTTTGCAACATGGAAATACAAGAGCAGGTGGTCTCTATTGTGAAGGAGAGTGCTGGAGAAAAGGAAGTGAACTTAGAGAGTAACAAGGTGCCGACCCTCACTATTGAGAGAGAGGGTACAATAGAAGAAATGGAGACCGAGATAATGATAAATGTGCTGGATAAATCTAAGATCCATTCAGTGACACAGCCTGAGAGAGGTTTGCCAAGTGTCTCTCAGCCCATTGTGTCTGCATCAGTCAAAAGCCCAGAGGCCAACACCACTCATGTAGGTGGATTCATAGAAAATATACCAGAGATAAGAATCTTCGATTCTACTGTTGAAGACCTCCCAGAAGTGAGACTGATTGTTTCCAAACAAAAGCTGAATGAACAAATCATTATACCCAAAATTGAAATGATGGAACCGGAGGTCAAAGAGCCTACAATGTCATTAACTCTTTTTACACCTAACAAACCTAAATCAGAGCCAGGCATTTTCCCAAAGGATGATGTGCTTGATGTGACAGGCATAATGATCACAGACAACAGTGTAGCTGTACCTCCAGTGATGATAGATGTGACACCCACTCAAGAAAGTATGCAGAATGATAACATCCACCCACCAACGGAGAAAGTGCAGGAAGTTACACAACATGACGAACTGACTCAAACGCCCAATGGAAAGCAGCCAACTGAGATAAACAATGAGTGGCCTACAAGGATAGACTCCATGTCAATTCCTCGAATAAATGTTTCTCACACAGATGACAGCGAACTCAGGGAAATAGATCTTGAGCATTCACATACCAAGCCTCTTGATACAAAGCCAGAGGAAGCGCCCAAAGTGCTTTTGTTTGTGGTGCCTCCTATATCTGTGATATGTGAGGAGGAAAGCCATTCTGAAACCCAAAAGCCTCCACGAAATGAGAATACAGAAACAGAATCATTGGTTACTATACTGAAAGGGGTCAAGAGTGATCTTGAAAATTGTACTACCATTGAGTCTGACAAAACCCGTAGTATTCAACAGAAACAGAGCACAGAAAAACAAAGTGTGATAGTAAACACCTCATCTGTGCCCACAGAAGCAACAACAACCACCCTCCTGTCTTCACTAGAAAAAACAACAGAGGCCATCAGTCTCACTGTAACTGCAAAGGTAAAAACACTCAGAGAGTCTGATATTATTGCTGATGAACTCCAAAGAGATAGACCGATTATTGAGAGGCTTGCCTCTAAACCCCCTACACCCCCTAGGAGTCCTGCTAGTCTCCGTAGGTTCATGGCCAAGGCTAGCCCTGGTTCTGACACTCAGGGTGGGATGGCTGTCCCTGCCATTACTGTGGGGGACTCTGCCCAGAGTGAGAAGATAGGGGAGGAGCAGAGTGGCGGATCCACCCCGACGTCCTCGCTGTCTTGTGAGAGCAGCCCCAGGATGAAAAGGAGGGACAGTCTGACCCTCATCCGCTCCGCCACCCCTGAGGAGCTTGCCTCTGGGGCCCGTCGCAAGATCTTCCTCTCCAAAGCTAAAGGGGAGGAGGCAGAAGGGGTCGGGGTTGGGGTTGGGACAGGGGCAGGGGCAGTGGTAGGGGTAGGGGCACTGGACACTCAAGTCAAGAAGGAGAGCCCCTACATGTCACCCAGCCAGGCTCGCAGAGCAGCATTCTTGCAGGCCCCAGCGGGTCAGCAGACTCCACCACTAGAGAGGCGCTCCCCTCTGTTGAGCCGCAGGAAGGCCACCCTGGAGGTGCCCAAAGTCCTGGAGGAGACCCCCACTGAGGAGCCAGAGGCCAAACCTGCTGAGAAGGAGAAGCTCAACCCCTTCAAAGGTAACACGTTCACTATACACCAGATTGGTTTTTACTTTATTAAAATGGTTACATAACATGTACCTGCTAATTACAATTTAATTACACTTACAGTATGTGCCGCAACATGTTGTTATGTAGATGAGTGAATTGACTCTTCCAAACACATGGGTGTAAAGACCTTTGGGAGTGTATTTGTGTCCTGCTGGGATTCATAAAAATTGTTAGGTGGTCGTAAGCTAAGCTCAGACTGGGGGAAGTGGAAATGTTATAATGTAAACTGTACAGTAACCATATATCTTTACCTTCTGGTCCCTGTCGGGCCGCGCTCCCTCACCCACCAGCTCCTCAGGTTATCCGCAAGATCAGGGGAGAGCCCTTCCCAGATGCCTCTGGACACTTGAAGCTGTGGTGCCAGTTCTTCAACGTGCTCAGTGACTCCACCATCAAGTGGTACAGGGACGAGGAGGAGATAGTAGAGGTGAAAAGAAGGTAAATCCCTAGCCAGCCTCGCAACCTCAAGATAACAGGAAGTGATTGTAATCCAGTAGTAAAATCCCATTATGTTGATCAAAGCCATCATGTACAGTACTTATTGCCAATAATGTATGCTCTCTAAAAGCAGTTGTCTTGCGTACTATTAATGTGAGCATGCATGAATAGCCAAAGTGATTGGTTTAGCTGGGTCCTGTGCTATTTATGAAACAATAATGTTGTGAAGATGAACAGCTTTTAGTTCTAACACAGTGCACCACACAGCCATGTCATTCTCTCATTCACACTCTGGAGGTATCCAGCTCATGTGACCATGAACCCCACAGCTGTGACACAGGGAGGTGAGGCTTTGGCCAGACAGAGACACACTGTAAACTGAGACACTCTATTTCGCCATCACCAGGGGGCATTAAAGTCTATATCTGTGCTATTGGCTGCACTGTCAGCAAAATGACCCACACATACACACGTCATCACTGCTTTCTGTCTCACAGTGACCTCTTGTGGGTGGATAAATAACCCTTGGGAAATTGTACAAGTGCATTAGGGGTGTTTGAAGTTGACATATGTATCCCTCTTTATTTCTCAGTGGAGGAGATGAAAGCCAAGTAGCATTGGCCATTGTCCAGACGTCAGCAAGAGATTGTGGAGTGTACGGCTGCACAATCAAGAATGAATACGGGACTGACACCACTGACTTCCTGCTCAGCGTAGACAGTAAATTATGCCCACTGAAAGCCGTTGATAAAACCCACAATATTATTTCAACCATTGGCCCCATTAGTTACTATTTGTGTGTGTTTTCTCTTCTGCAGTTCTTTCAGAGTTCTTTCTGCGAGAGGATTCAGAAGGTAAGCTTCACAGGCACTGAGAGATTAATGCAATATCTGCTTCTTTTGCTTTCAATATTGTTAACCACCTCACATGATATTGCAATGCTATAATAGTGATATTACTTAATTTGAGAGTGCCTGAGAATGTTTCTCATTATTTGTCCTTTGCAGTTGGAGAGGAGATAGAAATGACCCCGATGTTATTCACGAAAGGCCTTGCAGACTCAGGCTACTTGGGGGATAAGTTCTTTGGGCGCATCATGACAGAGGAGGTGCACATTGGGGAAGGCTGCAGACACAAGGCCTGCAGGGTAAAGGTCATCTACGGCCTTGACCCTGTTTTTGAGTCTGGAAGCACCTGTATCATCAAGGTGCAAAGCCCCATTGCCTACGGGACCAAAGAGGAGAGCAACCTTGCAGAGAGAAACCTAGAAATTACCAAGCAAGTGAGTGTTACTCATAGCCATACATATACAATATAAGGACAGCTCTTCTAAAGTGCGGACATTCTCTGACTCAGCATCCCCCTGTCAAGCTTGCAGAAACTGAAAAATGGGTCACCTTTTGCTTAGTGCCTTTACTTATGGCTTGCCTGGTGTAACAATACCTAATTAATACTTCATTACAGTACAAGTACAGATCTGATTTAACCCGCCATAATCATGCATAACTGGGAGATTTACAATTGCATGATTGGCTTACATTAGGATAACAATCACATTCCAAGTAATCAGTGAGCCTCAGATGACACCGGTAGCAAATAAACACATGGCAGAAACAAAATGTTCTAGAAAGAAATACTGTACAATGCATGTCTTTTTGTTTCACCAGGAGTGCAAAATCCAAAACACAGTTCGTGAGTATTGCAAAATCTTTGCTGCCGAAGCGAGGGTGATCGAAAACTTTGGCTCTGCACTAGAGTAAGTAACACAATAACTGTTGAAAATAATTAAATGAAATTCAAACTTACATCTATCAAATACAATCAAGATGGTTTATAAAATGGTATACCCCACCAACACCAGAAGGGGTACTGTGAGAGAGAAAGTATATTTCATTCTATCCTTGCGTGTGACCACATCTTTATTTTGCTGGATACCAACAGAGTGAATCCTCTCTATATGATGTACCGTCCTGCCAACTCTGTGCCCAACTCCACCGTGGAGGCCGACCTGAAGGGAGTCTTCCTCAAGTACTGTCTGATGGATGCTAAAGGCAGGCTCATCACCAGAACCATCTCTGAGGTGGAGCAGAAATGCTGCGCATTCCAGCACTGGATCCACCAATGGACACATGGCAACTTGCTGGTCACTCAGCTGGAGGGTAAGAGTCAGAGACAAGGTCATAGAAGCTACCAAAGAACTACCAAAAAAACTTCCGGTTTGTCAAACCACACAATTATCCCTGTGTATCCCTTTTTGCAGGTGTTGGAATGAAGATCACTAATGTTAGAGTTGTCACCAAGTCAAAGGGGTCTGTATATTTAAATCAGCGTAATGTACTGTATAAAGGTTGCTGTATGGTAATACTGTACCTTATGCTGTTAGTTGAAATATATTGTGAACATTTTGCCATTTGGCCTCTTCATTATGAAATGACTTCTGTATTTCAGGTATCAAGGTTTAACAGATGACGGCTCTCCTAAAGTGTTTGAACAGTTCCTGACCCAGCATCAGTGTAACTACTACTGTGGGCTTCTTAGCCTGCGGTCACTAAAGACCACGGACAGCCTGCAGCAACCCCCTAGGATCAAAGGCTCCAGGAGCCCCCTGCTCAACCGCAAGTTGGGCTCATCAAGCCCCCAGCTGCAGAAGAAAGGTGTGGGCAGTCCCCAGACAACCAGAAAGGCCACCTCCAGCCCAAAGGTGGTTAGAAAGACTGGGGAGACAGAAGACAAGTCCACTGCCAAACCTCCGGAGATTCCTAAAGTTGTTAGCTGAGGTAGAAAGGGGAAGACACCAAACCAGCCTCCTTTTTTCTTTTAAGGGAGCTTTCATAGTTTATTGACGTTTTACTGTCACCTATTGCTGTATTTAGTCTGGACAGCCGGCATGGCCTTGTACAAAGTATGACAGAGATTGTGCTCTGATAGTCATCGAAAAATCGGAAACACACAAGGAAATGATGATGTAAAAACTAGGAAATAGTCAATGATCAACCCTGTATAGGGATGGTTATAAAAGACATTTACCCGTTCCCCAGCTTACTTTTTAACTGCTTAACTGGTTACACAACCTGAAGGTTCAGTGCCAGTTGGGTAACTATCTTACAGTAAACAGCACTAGGAAAATGGGACACAATGATTCACCTTACAGTAGTTCCAGATCCCAGTGCCCTGTCCTCTTCAAAAGAAGAAGATACATATTTGATGCAGTGATTGAAATGATGGTGCTTGATGAAAACTCTACAGCCTACAGCAACATCTTACCCTCAGCAGAGCTACAGTTGTTCCAGACGCAAGTTGGAGTGCACCAACTGCAATGTACATCTGTGATGTACCGTATGTGCCTTGGCCATAAAAGATTGTTTTTGTTGGTCAGTAGTGGATCTTGTTTCTTCTCAGTTGTAGCTTGCTCTGAGTTTTGTTTGTTTAACGTCCCAAAACTGAGCAGTACTGTCGTGCATGTGCTTAGGAATTACAACACTTTATAGTTTTGACTGGGAAATTGTATGTGTGCACCTTTTTTTTTGCCAATTATGTTTTTTGGTAGTTCAGTTAATTTTGTTGGAAAATAACAGGTTCACATGCAACATCAACACTTACATCTAAACAGTACTGTACAACAATCCCCTTACCCTAGTTATTTTATAGATTTGCACTTTTGGTGGAATGTGACTGACAAAGCCTTGAGTGAAAGGGGCTTTCAGAAAAACTCTTCAACTTTGGAATGCACGTGTCTTCAGAGCCATTTAGGCGCATGGGTAAGCACAAAGTTAAGGATCAGAGGTAGGTGATTGAACAAGCTACTGTGCAGTACAATGTCCATATAGCAACTGGTTTGGAATTGACCCACGGTCCTAAAAAGCAACATCAGGTAACAGGTATATTTTGTGACTGAAAATTGCATGACTTCTCACTACTGGTTCATTAGGAATTATTCTGTTTCTTAAATTTCCTCACAGCTTTTTGCTGTATAAAAAAGTGCAAATCCAAATTGAGAGACATTTGGGTTGTATGTAATTATATTGAATTTATGATATTGAACTTATATTTAACTATATTGAGTTAAAAATATATATACTGTAAGAATGTAATGGTCTGGTGTGACGAACACATTTAAAACCGATGTCTGTAATGCTGTGATATTTTCATTTGTGTGTTTGTGCGTGAGAGAGAGAGTGAGTGATAAAACAAAAAGTGTTTGCTATGTGTTGGCAGAGTGCAACTGCAAGTAAAGTCCTTGTTACTGTAATATTTGGTATGTTATGTGCCAACTGATTTTCTAAAATAAAAGTGTACATACCATTCTTGTCAAAAAAAGAAAAAGCTTTAATCATTCACATATAATACAGAGCTGTCCCTACAGAACAGCTCAGTGCAATACATTAAACATTTACATTAAATAAATAGTACAACAAATGATCATTAGATCTGTCCTTTGACTCTTTATAGAACTATGTTATACAGACAAAAAAGACAACTATTCCTTTAAAGGGCTGGTTTTATCTGTACATGTTTTACATTCATCATGTAATCTCTTGCATTTTAACTACTTTATGTACAGTATAAATATATACAATCAAATGTGAATGAAAGGAACATACAATGATGTATACATACAAAGGGATGCATAATTTCATCTACTAGTCAACATTAAAATCAACTAAAACCTATTTACAGACTGACGTATTAAAAAGATCACAACACTTGGTGAGGTAAATAGAGGCGTTTGTCACTGTGCTCCAAGAGCCCTCAAATGAAGTCTCATTCACAGTACTGCAAGAGAGCATTGATTTACATTAGGAAATCATGATAGCCACATACTATTGGTAGAAACTTTTTCATATTCATTTTCATACTGACATTGGTTTTAAACCATCTTTTACTTATCTACCAACTTACCTTGCAAAAAGATCGTCACAGCAGGTCTTTATGTCTATATTTGTGTAGTTGAGAGCCCTAAAACCGGTACTAAAAACATTCACGCAGTCAAGAGGAGGAACGAAGAGGATCCCTGCAGAAGAAGTCATAGTTGGGATTCAAAAACCAAACCAAACCAAATGTATACAAATCTTTGTATGATAGATGTATGATAGAATACAGTCAATACACCAGGGAGAGATTAGATGTGGAAACTGATATCAAGACCAGCTTTTAGCTGCAAATATGTACTAACCTGCAATGCAAGCATTCACCAGAGATACACAGGTCCCACTGAACAGGGCTCTCAAAACGATTGAGGAGATTTCAGTTCTTCTGGATGGGCATATGGAAGCTGTCAAAAAGCATAAGACAGACATTGGTCAGATAATGTCCTGAAGGATAGCTAGCTAAGCATGGGTAAGACTAGGGACATTTCCCCTGGGACAAAGTGGGGCATGTTATCATACTCACACAGGCCTCCAATCATGATTCCTAGCGAGCTGAAATTGGCAAAGCCACATAGAGCATAAGTGCAGATGACTTCCGATCTGACCTGTGACCAGGAAAATCTGTACATTAGAGAAGCATAAGCATTTCCATAATATTCATCTACACACAAGACACAGCTTTAAACATTCAGTGAACAAGTGAGGACTTACAATACATCAGTATGTGATTTAGGAGGAGCCAGATGCTAGGCACAGTATTATTCATTCATTATACATGAAAATGTAATTTTCAATACGAACATTTTAGAATAGGACAAGTATACTCACTGAAATCCATTGCCTCTTGTTGTCAATCATTTCTGCAATACCATGAAGTCTGTTGCTCTTCATCACTGACAACTTCTCATAAGCCAGAAACTCATTGAGGAAGAGCTTGGTGCCAATGAGTTCTGCCACTGTGAAACTCTCATCAAATGGGATCCCCATCATGAAGGCCACAGGCAGGAACACATACGAGCAGATCAGCTGTGGGTAAAAAAGTAATAATAAAAAAAAGGCATAATCTGACTAATTTCCCAAAGAGATGGGCAGTGCTGGGTAAACACTCATGGATAAAGAGGTTATTGTGTGTGAGAGGAACTAAGGTATGTTGAGCTGGAACATACCTCAAATGTTATGGAAGGATATCCCACCAAGCCACCCAGCCAGCTCAGAGCTGAATTGATGAACGCAAGGATTGCAAGGAATGCTATCAGGTTAGCAACTATGTTAGCAACCAGGCCTATTGATGCAGAAGCTCCACTACTCGCAGCCTCCAAAATGTTCTTCTCATCACTGGGGAGTTAAGAGGGTCCAGAATGAAACACACAAAGTATAAAAAGAAAAAGGCTATGCATTAATAATGAATAAATGACAAAACACATACCCGCAATCCAATTTAATATCTTTCTCTGATTTGATCTTGTTTTCTTCTGTCTCAGGGTAGGACAGCTTGGCGATAGCCAAAGCACATGGGGCAGCCATCACAGAAGCAGATATCAGAGAGGATGCATCAATCTGTAGAGCAAAGAGCAATGTCAATTTACATGTCTAACAAGACAATGGAGGTCAAACTACAAATTACCTAGACAAAAATGTGAGTGATTTGGTGATTTGACAACACTTTGGTCTTACCCCAAATGAGATGAACGCACCCATCACACTTCCTGCAATGGTCGCAAAGCCACCGACCATGACAGCATGGATTTCAGATTTGGTCATGTTCTTTAGATAGGGGCGAATAAGCAGTGGTGCTTCTGTCTAATGTGGGGAGGGGGGGGGGGGGGGGGGGGGGTAAGGTGAGGTGGTTAACTTTGACTGAAAACAACATAGAATTTATAAAGAAAAACAAATGTAAGGTAGAGTTTATCAAGCTGTATGAGTATATATCCCCCACAAATGTTCATATTGACAAAGGGATAGGTATCTCCTCCTATCTGAAGTACCTGTCCAACAAATATGTTGCCTGCAACACTCAAGGTCTCAGTGGGAGAGGTTCCCATCGTTATCTGCATGACCCATGAGATCTGTGAGGGCAAAAAAAAACACAGGGCTCTCTGTAGAAAATACACACCCAAACCTAGCACAGCAGTTTGGTATTGGGCTACATGTGTGATGGTCTTTTACCTTAATGATGATCCACTGCATTATTCCAAGGAAGTAGAGGACTGACATGACACTGCTGAAGAACACCACGATTGGCAAAGCCTGGAGGAACAATTATGAGATATACAGGATGGATGAATTACTGAATGTGTTCATTTGTTCGACAACACTGGCTTAGGCCAAAACATTTGTCGACCTATCCCTGAATGAAATAAACATTACACAAGAGTCCCTTTTTTGAGTGTGGACCAGCTACATTGTTTTTGTGTTCATTTGTTCATCATCAATTAATATTTCCATCTACAGAAAAGAACCATTGTTGACTGACCTGAAATGCAAACAGGTTTTTAGCCAGTTCTTCTCCAAAAACAAATGATGACCCAGCAAGTGTGTAGTTCAGGAATATCTGAAATCAAGAAAATATATTTTTGGAATATTGCATCCATTCATGTTAACAATAAGGCCCAACATTTGTCATAGTAGTGATACATACTGAATCTTGATGACAATGGTTAAAGGTTATAGGTATCAGAAGTTATCAGAAAACATCTGTGTTTGTACATAATAGCTAGCCACTGATTCCACTGCTGTATGGATCACCCATGTTGAGGGTCCACATCATGAAAGAGGGACCTCACAGATAAACGTGAAGTCAGTTTATTTTCCTCTGTCAGATAAGAAGAAGTTATTCAGCAATACCTGCACTTGTTCTCCAAGCCATTTGAAAGCTATGAGGCCTGGCTCTGTCCTTATGACAAACAGTCCAATACAAAACTGCAAACCAAGACCCCAAAAGACTGTCCTCCATGCCACCTAGAACAGAGACAACAACAAAATCACACTTGGCATACTACCAAAACGCAATGAAGAAAAACACTGTTGCAAAACAGCTATTCTCCATAAAATGTTGAGTCATTTGCAGGAATCACTAGGTGTAACTGTAAAGTTAAACACACACAAGGGCAAAGGAAATCCAAAGTCTACTGTAAATAATATAATAAATAAAAAACAATTGATGATCGGTGATAAGAGGTTTCTGTGAATCACGTGTTGTTACAAGTCGACATGTGTTATGGTAAATTTAAAGACAATATCAGGGTTAGCAATCCCACACGTGAAGAGATCAAAGGACAAGAGATGGTCCTAGAACATTTGGAGAAGGTAGTAAATGATGGGTAAGGTCAGAGAGAGGGGTTGACTAGAGGGGAAGAGAACAAAGGATCAAAGCTGCAGAAACCAGGATAGAGTAATTAAAAGTTAGGGTAAATAAGTAATAAACACAGTTGTAAACAGCCAGGACAAAAGGCTTTTGAAAACAGCCTGGGCCAATCAAGATTTAAGTCGACAAACTGGCGCCAAGGCAGGTGGGAGTAGCCCACCTTGATGACGAAATGTAATTCTTGAATGTTATTGGTGTAAGTAGACAGGAACAGAGGTACGTTGAATAGAAGGCGTTGACCTGTGTGAAAGTCTATAAAGACAGGTGACAGACGAAAACTCGGGGTCAATTTTGCAAATTTGAACGGCTTTGTATTCTCTGTGAATAAAGTCTTTGAATGAATCAACAGCTCCTCTTAACGGTATTTTATTTCAAAATACTATTATTTAAATTCCACGACAGTGTCGTTATGGAAAAGCTTGATGTGATTGATGTGATTCCATGCTTACCGCTGTTCTATGTACTGAGAAGATGAATAGAATGAGGATGAACAAGCAGACACCTCCAAGTGAGATGAGCTGCTCGGGTCGTTTGCTTGTGTCCACAACCAGCCACGCCACCAGCAGGCCCACCACAGCCAGGAAAAACACCCTAAAGGACCCACAGCATACTCTCGGTTCAGACAACACCAATCTGTTCTTTTCTCTTTGATCATCATCACTCTGTCCTCACAAAACAGATGAAAGAATAGTTGCTTACCATTTTATCCATCTCAGGTTAGCTTTGAAGCATCTTTGAGCGGGTTTAAAACACTGATTTATGCTGTCTCCCTTGTAAGTCTTGATAAGATCATAGGCTTTACAGACAACTGCCAAGCTGGTGAGTACCACAAGGGCAATAGCCCTCTGAAAGTCCAATACACAAGCTGTGATGAAGAATGCCAAATAACCTGTGATAGATAGAAACAGAGATACGATCAAAAGTGAGTGCACTACACGGCATTGCTGCGCAAGAAAGAAATATTCTACATACAAATTCACAAATGCCACACAATTTGCTCATTGTTTCAGTCTGGCTGTAGGCCTATTGTCTTCAGTATACGAAATGACTTCCACATCAGCTATACTTGTATGCAAATTAACAGTCCATACAGTCCATACATACAAAATTGTTTTATTAAACAACCATACACAAGGGAAATCAGTAAGCATTACCTGCTCCGAGTAAACCCAGAAAAATGTATTTGATGGTTCTGGAGTGAGCTTTAAAGTAATCCTCTGTGGCAGTAAGTGGCTTGGAAACCTTGCTGAAGCACAAATGAAAGTAGGGATTAGTTTCCACTGAATGTTACAAACAGTCATTGTTATTGTTAATTAACAAACACATTATTTCAATAGACTCTGAATCTTTCTCAAGCAAAAGCTTTTGCCCAATTGTTTCATGTGACATCAGTTAATGGAATGGGTTGTCTTGTATATAAATTGGGAAGAGGTTTCTGATTCAGTTCATAAACATGAAGTGGACTTCATCAGCCCATCTGAGGCAAACACTGGTATGTGCTGGCACACGATACTGCAAGATAAAAACTGGACAACTAAATTGTGATGGGTGATGGTTCTGACGGTGGACTTCAATCAAACCCACATTGCAGGAAATGTATTGTCTCTGCACAGTATGTAACAGCAGATTTGAAATACTGTGATTAAAAACACAACATTGAGTGAGCAAAAAGTAGTAAGTAAGTTATTTTGAGTTGATTGAAACTGTTGCAGTGCTGTACATATGTGATTTCTAAACTATACAGGTTCCCTGCAATTAGGTGATGATTGAATCTGGTCCTGATAATGTTCATATTCAAAACATTATTTTAATACTATCTATGATGCACCACCACAATATGTTATTCCGATAACAATGCAAACTTAAGCCAATTTGTTCAATTAACCCACCTTAAGTATGATCCCAATCCATGTTTAGACTCCTCCTCTTTGATACTGCTAGCCTCTGTGTCCTCCTAAGAGAAACACAGTCTGTTTTAATTCATTTGTTTAGATTACACGTTGAAATGAGGATGAGAATTCTTCACACATACCTGTATTTCAAAAGCCAGATTCTCCACCCCTTGTCCATTGGCAAGAGATAAATCTTCTGCTGAAAAATATAAACAATATTTAGTCCTTCATGTCAGCTTTTTGGAAAGCATTTTCTACTACACTCAGGAGAGCCAAACAAGTACTACTCAAGTTTGTTGCAGCTCCCATGGGTAAAAACATTTCCACACTATCCTCATGGTCATCTTGTGGAGTGGTGCACAAAAACATCTGTTCAAAACTGCCTTAAACAAAAGTTCACTTCAGGAAAAAGCAGAGCTAATAACTTACTCATTGTGCGTCCTCTTACAAATGGTGTGTCGTAAAATACTGTGCAGGAAAATATACTCTGCCCTCCTGGAAGATCATTAATTAACAGAAGTTCCAGATAAGCCTTCATCAGTTTAAGTACCTGACGTAAGCATAAATATGAGATGTGTGTTTATTGATAGACCATATAAAACAGAATCAGATGAAACGCATATGATAAGGCCTCCACCCTCACCCCTATGTTATCTCATGTCATAGAAAAACAGCCAACTTGCTAATTTTCCTCCCTGTTTACACTTTGCATACCTCATAAATGTGCTATTTAAAAAGAAACATGTGAAGGTGTACTGTAAAGGATAGCTCATTGTTATCTCAAAAGATTTACAAAGATTGCCAAAGATTTAGTTCATGACAAGAACTGTCATGAAGCAATAGCACTAAATAGCAATAGCACTGAATTGTAAACTCAGTGCTATTCACTTTTTGCACACAAGATGCCAGTGCAGAACAATACAAATTCTGGAGCTGTACATATTCTCAAGACAGATGGTAGCTATACATTCACTAATAAGATGTTGTTTTTATCTCACATATAGCTCTCTAGTTTTTTAATGCATGCTCTTTATAAAGTATTTGAACCCTGCATCCTAATGTTTGTAGTAGTATTGATAGTAAGTTGTTTGCTTGAGTTGTCTGTTTGACTGGAAAGGACAAACAAAGCAAGTACCTATGGCAGCTCTGTTCTCTGGGGGAGTCGTGTAGACTAGGACTATAGATTATAGATTTTAACATAGAGGACGTGTCAAGTATGCATATTGATGGCTTGCTTGATGGGAGGTGTGAATCACAGGGCATGTGCCCTTTAAACCTTGGGTGATGTCTACATGGGCACCGCCTAGTACACCAAACATCAACCCTGACCTGGACTGGGTAATATTAAGGGAATATCTTAATAATAAAGCTACTCAAAGGCTGTTACCAGAAAGTAAAAACAACTTCTGATAAGAGACATAATGAATCCAGAGAACACCAGGAGGAAGTTGTTTTATTTGTACCTTTTGATACTTTGCCTTTGGATATATAGTGACGCATTTCAGATGAGCTACAGTACGTGCGCCTACACCACGCCTCACACGATTTAAAAAATACAAAGGTTAATTTTCTGATAACAGCCTTTGAGTGTAATTCAAACAGTAATTGAATGTGTACAGACTAATCTGAATATAGTGCTATATTTGCTGTATATCGTTTGTCTCATAACACTATTGAGAATATCTCTCTTCACACTCAACCATTTTCTTTACGTACTGTAGGCCTACTGGTGTTAATGATATAAGGTCAGTCGTTTGGAATCATCATGTATAAAGAAAATGGTTGAGTGTGAAGAGAGGTATTGTCAAAAGTACTATGAGACAACAGATATACAGCACATATAGCACTGTATTCTGATTTGTCTGCACACATTCACAGATTAGAACAATGATACAGTCATCTAAACTTGCAATATATTAATAACAGAGAAGAAGAGGAAAACAAGCTCATTGAGTGCATCTAATAGCAGCTATTTGTTCCACTCATTTCTGCTGAAATCTAAAACAGTCTCACTCACAGACTTCAGACTATCAGTTGACAAAGCTCTTGGACATGAATATGATCTATCTGATACCCATAAAAATCAACAGGGCCTCAGTCCATTCCAGAGTGGGATGAGAATACGTTAATGTTCATTTAAAGATGAGGTCTGTCTATGTGTCCTATTCACCCATCTTTCAAGTCTATGAAATATATGAACAGGTGTTAATGACCATATTTATGTGTTTCGCTGCATAACATTAAATTAATTAAGTTGATGGTTCACTGATCAGGGTCTGTCCTTTTATACATTTGAATGTCTTATTTAGCAAATGGTTCAACGTTTAAACAGGGTATAATCATTCCAGGGGAAGGTTGATTGATATTTCCAAAATACATATAGTTAAACGCAATATATTTACATCAACCACTACAGTAAAGTGCATTTCTGAGGTGCAGGGGGAGGGGGGTATTTGAAAAGTTGTAATAAATCAAAGGCTGGGACCTTGATTAATGAAAAGACAACAATAGTGACTAATTCTGTTGTCTGCTGACATCCACATGAGCATGACCTAGCTGAAACATAATATTACCTACAACCACTTAATAATTTTTGAGAGGGTCAGAACTTATCAACCCTGCGCGTGAAGATTCCAAACAAAAGGGTTCTGAGCAACTCGCCAGACAGGAAGGAATGATGCTGGAGGAGGCTAAATTAACTGTAGCTATTGCTAAAAATCAACGTTTTTCACCAGAAATTCATAAAATGAGATCACACTGATAGCTTCCAATATAGTCAATCAATTTGCAGTAACTTTAATATATGTACAGGCTCTAGCTCTCTCGAGAACAGAGTCAGAGCTATGTGTAGCTAGCTAGCTAGCTAGCTAGCATCTTGACAACGCTAGCTAGCTAGCTGTTTTGCTAGCTGTCAAATCTAGAATTCCGTCCGTAAAGACCGAGGCCTGGCTGGGGAGAATGGTCGCAAGACGGTAATAGAAATACTGGTGTAGTCTACTTTTTATCTCGCCATATGCATATGAATCATACCAAGTAAACCTATATAAAAATATATTGATAATTGAGTAGCTAGCTGGCTGTACTGTGAACTAGCAAGCAAGTGTCATATGTGAATCAGCACAGTTCACTGCCTTGTCAAACAAAACAGTATCAGCTTGTATAGGCCACTACTAAATGTACTGCTTCATTAGGAAGCGTAGTTCGGTGCTTTTAACAGTTCAAATAGTAAAAAAGTTTGTACTAAATACTTTATAGTTTTTTCAAACAGAAACACTACTGTAGGTCTATTTTGAGTAAACTAGCAACCTGGTTAGGTGCTAGCTAGCTAGCTAGCTTACGACTAGATAGAGGGCGGCGTAGTTTTTGTTGACAGCAAAAGCTAGCCAGCATGTCCATTGTCCACATAACTAATTCATCATGAATCCTAGTATGTTCATTACCCCCGGTGTTTTAGCTTCACTGAGGAACAGCCCAGCATGACACCAACGTACAACCCTGAAGAGTGTCAAAGACAAACGTACTAAGCAGGAGCCAAATGGTAAATATTTATCCTCATCATATAGCTAGTTATCAAACGTGCATGCACACTGGCTGCACAGGGAAAGTGCATTGTACAATCACAAAATCTGTGCTGCAGCTCATTTCTGCTGTGATGTGTTTATGTTCATTGCTAATTCGTATTGCTTTACCTCAGGTTTTTGTCAGCATTCAAACATGGGTGACATGAAGACTCCGGATTTTGATGATCTTTTGGCTGCTTTCGACATCCCTGATGACACCAGTTTGGATGCCAAGGAGGCCATCCAGGAGAGTCAAGATGAAGAAAGTCAACTAAAACACACAGGGATATGTTTGGATGACAGCTCTTCCATCAACGAAGCGTTGAGTACCTCTGATGTTCCTGTTGTCAGCGTGATAGTGAAGAACACAAGCCGCCAGGAGTCCTTGGAAAGTGTTGGGGAGAAAGAAGACACACTTTTCGGACACTCTTTGCAAAATGGTTTTAAGGGACCAGGGGCCTCCATGGACTCTCACCAGTTGAGTCACAGTGGTTTCTCTGAATCTATCATGTCTACATTGAATGGGGATGATTCGATAGGACATTTGGGGAGTGCCCCCACACAGGACACTCCTGAAGGAACACCTTCCTTCCAATCCTTCTCTCAGTTCAGTCCCATTTCTAGTCCTGAATCTGAAGACACCCGGAGCACTGGGGTTGATATCCGTCCACCACAAGAGAGGCCCTACTTCTCTGCTGCCTCTATCTTCATGTATGCAGAACCTCCAGTGTCAGACAATCACAAACAACAGCTGTCCTACAGCATGTTTGACAACTGCTATAAAGTAGACTGTGATGCACCTGGAAATTTTCTGAGGAGTAAAGGAGAGTCCATCAAAGCAGAGGAAACTAGGACAGCGGAGAAGCCTGACAGAGATGTCAGAGACCAGCAGGACGAGGCAGATTGTCATAGTAGTGCAGAGCTCCCTGATAATGATAATCATAACATTATGGAGACCAAAAGTAATATAGTGGCAGAGTCAAGTATGCCCACTTCTCCTTCATGTGTCAAAACTCCACAATTGAAACTAACCTCTTGCCTTGAAGCCTTAGTTGCTCTGAATGGCAGAAAGGATCCCAGTGAACAAACAAACTGTAGAGATTCCTCAGTGGCTCATAATGACACCATGAAGCTTAGTCCAAAGGTGCCTATATCGCCACAGAGTCCCAGTAGTCCTCTTGAAGCTGTGAAACATTTAATGAAACCACCTGACAGCCCTATAAGCATTTGCAGTGACAGTAGTGACAAAGCATCCCCAGCACTGGAATCTGGCTCACCCCCAGCCATACCTAGAGTCAGAATAAAGACCATTAAAACCATGTCTGGGCAAATCCAGCGTACAGTCACCAGTGTATTACCTGATTCAGAAACAGAGGAGGTACAGTCTGCCTGTGAGTCCTCTCCTTCCCATAGTATGATTGTTGAGGAGGCCTTCTCTAGTATGTCTCCATATAGCTCTCCTAGTGTGATTGGTGATGTTTTTGTTGATATGCCAGTCAAAAGTACCCTAGTGAGTACCCTGTCATCAAAGGTTTCTGACAGCAAATCAGAGGGGAATTCAAAGAGGGCAGATGTAATGCCGTCGCCAACCATTTTCCATAATACCAGTGGTCCTGATGTGAGGCCTGTTGCTCAGCAAGTGCATAAACTGAAGAGGATAACACCTGTTCAAACAGGCAGTGCTACCAATACAAACTTCCTTCCAAAGGCGATGCACTTAGCTAACCTGAATCTCGTCCCTCACAGTGTGGCTGCCTCAGTCACAGCACGGTCCACCTTCCAACAACAAGGCCAACCTATACTTTCCTCTTCTGTGGTGTGCAGCACTGTTCCATTGGTGCACCAAATTAAGAAAGCTGCCCCTATTCCACGTGCTTCTATTCCCAGCACGGCAGCAGTAACCTTGAACAGACTGTTGAATAATCCCAACCCTGTGCCCAAGTATGTACCCAACCTGAACCCACCACCAGAGAGCAATATCAAGTTGCCACCACGTGGATATTGCTGCCTCGAGTGTGGGGACTCTTTTGGAGTAGAGAGAAGTCTTGCCTACCATTATAACAGGAGGAGTGTGCACATTGAAGTTGCCTGCACCCACTGTGCAAAGACACTGGTATTCTTCAACAAGTGTGCCTTGCTGTCACATGCACGGGAGCATAAGAACAAAGGGGTGGTAATGCAGTGCACACAGCTCTTCATGAAACCCATAGCAGGGGGACAGATGTTTGTACCCTTGAGCACCGAATCCTCTGTGAATGTGGGCTCCCAGGTGCCCCTGTCCTCCTCACCTAAACACCAACCAGTCATGCCTCTATATTCTGACAAAGTCATCCGACACAGACTCCGCTGCCTCGAGTGTAACAAGCAGTTGTCAGACTACAGAGCGCTCGCAGGCCATTACCAGAGGCTTTCAGAGGACACGGAAGGATTGGTAAGTAAATATTTCAACGAAAAGATGGTCATGGGAAAGCCTGCCATCACAGGGCAATTCAAGTCTTTATTTCTCTCTTTGTGTTCTTTTTCATGTGTAGAGGTGCAAGGTGTGCTCAATGCTGTTACCAAACAAGTGTAGCTACAAGGCCCACCAGCGCATTCATGCGCATAAGTCCCCTTACTGCTGCCCTGAGTGTGGTGCTCTCAGTCGCTCTGCGGACATACAGAAGCATGTGAAAGAGAACTGCCTTCACTATGCACGCAAAGCTGGTTACAAGTAAGTAAATACCTGAATGAATTGTATGCTTTTGTGAGGACCGTGAATAGGCTTCATACTGATTCATCATGTATTGATAATGATATTAGTTTTATTAATCCCGACATTGTTTATATTAGTTGTTATTCATAATATAACAAAGTATTCTGTGTGGTCCATAATTGCTAAGTCTTTTGTCTTCCAGGTGTCTTCACTGTGAAATGGTATTCATATCATTTGATGTGCAAAAGAGTCACATAGAAGAGAAGCACTGTGAGGTCTTTTACAAGTGCTCCATCTGTCCAGTTGCCTTGAAGTCCTCCGATGGGTTCCAAATCCATATGAAAAATAAGCACAATTCCAGCAAAGTGGCCCCTCAGTGAGTTACTTTTTTGTTTGTGTACTGTAACTTAAATGCATGTTTTTAAATTGCATATTTTGGTAGGTCTGTTTGGAATATATAGTATCCATGTTCTATTTGTGTTGTTTTTCTGTTGCAGGTTTATATTTAAGTGTTCATGTGAGACAGCGTTTAAGAAAAAGCAGCTGTTGCTTCAGCACTTCCAGCAGAATGTCAAAAAGCATGCTACCTGTGTATTCAAGTGCCCTGAGTGCACGGCAGTCTTCACCCAAAAGCATCTGTTGATACAGCATTTTAAGGTTTGTTCTCCTGTGAACACAGTTTATGTGTGAGGTAGATATTAGGTCTATTTTAATTAATTCATAATATGTAGAAGTAGATATTATTCAAGTTTAAAAGACAAATAATGCATGAATAGTTACTTATCCAATAAAGCCTTTAAAGTCGGGCACATAGGGACTGTTTGTAGCTCTCAAGGGTTCTTCACATCTGCCTGTGCAGGGTGTCCATGGAGGGGTCTTCAGAGAAGAGGTGGAAAACGCCACAAAACAAACAGAAAAGACCTCACAACACCAAGATGCTACCTTTTCACTCCACCAGCCAAAGGTAAACAGTCCCCTCAAACACTCGGATGCAGCCAGAAAGAGGGCCAACTTGGTTGCCCAGAACAGCAAGCAGAGCCTGAGGAGTGCTGGCTGGACATGTGGAGAGTGCCTTCACTGGCTCCCTGACCGAGAGGCTTACATATCTCACATGAAGAACAACCATGGGAGGGTGAGGAGTCATTCAATCACTTTACAATGAGTATCTTTCTGTCTCCATGGAAATGAAGTGTATGGATAGGCATACAAATAGTACCAACTTTGAACCAGTCAAGTATTTGTTAAATGAACACAAATAAATCCAATAAATCAAATTTCTTTCTGTGCTTTCTGTAGTCACTGAAGAGATATCCATGTCGGCAGTGTGAGAGGTCTTTCAATTCTTCCACAAGTTTGAGAAGGCACATTCGAAATGACCATGATGGAAAGAAGAAAACCTACACCTGCTGGTGAGATTTTCATGTTGAAATCTACTTATTCATATGCCCTGGTTGATTACTTTCTGAAATAATTGAATTTTGCCATATATGTGAATATTTATTTTATTATCAAGGTATTGCACAGATGAGAGGACAACATTCAACACAAATGTTATGCTGAGGAACCACATCAGTCTGATGCATGGGATCAGAAACCCAGACTTCAGCCAAATGTCCAAAGCTTCCCCTAAGGATACCAGCAAAGCCTTGGGAGAGGTAATTACTTGTAATGTCCAATTTTCAATACATATGTAAATCGTACAAAGAAATGCCAAGGCACTTTTCAAATGTATTCAAATTAAAACGTCTTTAATAAAATTGGTATATCCAGTTTGGTATATTAGCATTGTTAATAATCGTGGCACATGTATGTGTTGGCTGGGTAGCTTTCATCACAATATGAAATAGGGTTATTTTGGCCAATCAAAATGCAGTACTGATACTGTATGTATCCATATGGTCGTTTTGACTTGCAGGGGCTTATCTCAAAAAGACCTGCTGTGGATGCTCAGGGGCAAGATGGTGCTGCTCTTGCGGGCTCCTCAGCAAAACGTCTGAAACCTCAGTTTCGATGCTCCAAGTGTGGTTTCACTACAGAGGACAGTGCAGAGTTCCAACAACACATACCTCAGCATAAAAGTGCTGATAACACTCCCCAATGCCTGCGCTGTGGACTATGTTTCGCATCTCGGATATCTCTCAAGAGACACCTTTTCATAGTGCACAAAGTCAAAGAGCCTGATGAAGAGAAGATGGAAATGGAGACGTTGGATGAAGATCAAAAGGGCAAAAAGATGGAGCATGAGGAGGAAATGGACAAATCAGTGGAGGTTAATGAGAGAGCGATCTTGGCACCAACAGTTGAATCTGACCTTTCACATATGGAAGAACCAACAAGGCTGCATTGTGATACTTAGGCTACAGGAAGACATCTGACTAATCCCACATACAGTTCTCACCTTGAGACCCAAGGGGGACTGTCTTCAGCAGGCAAAATAACAGCAATGAGAGCCACTTGTGAACCTCTTTAAAGCTGCTACAGTATCTCCATTTTCTTTCTTTTTCTTCCTGGGTAATAGCAATTTAAGATGCTCCATTAACATTCTTCCATGCCACTCTAAAGTGATACTTAATCTTTCTTTTTGCCTTAAAATGAAATTCATTTTATGCTTCAAACCACTGGGGCTGAATTTCAAATAGTTCCACTCATTGGTTGGGAAATGGACGTCTTCCAATTGAGAGGAACACATTTAATCGTCATTTAATTGTAACTGGGCAAATGTGATTTATTTTCTTCCAATTATTTTCATTTATCTTTTAATTTTGCATGTTTGTATTGTATAATATCTATTGAACACCCTCTGGTACTGTACATAACCACACCCATCTGTTATGACACAAGGTTTGTTTTTTGTTATATTCTCTTAATGACTCTAGTTACCCTGACACGAGACTCAGGAATGTTAAGGATCTGTTCCTCAGGCTAACCTCAGATTTGGTTTAAAATGGCAGTGGAAGGCCATGGACATAGTGTTTGTATAACATAGTTGATCCTTGTTCACCTGAGGCAGTATTTAATCTCATGTCACACGACACAACATACTCTATAGAAGCTAGCGTGGTAACGATTACCCTACCGAAACCATGGCTTTGGTTGGATGAGGGCGACACTACTTCAGGTCTCAGGGAGGGTGACGTCATTGCACAATGGCTGCTAGCGCATACAGCTCACATCTGCTACATTTGGTTTAATTTCTTTAAAAAATACATAATGACTGATTTCGCTTCAGTGACCTACTAATGATATGTAACAGTATTGCAGCAACTTTTATCATACGCATTTTAATGTTGAAATAATAATTAGGTACCATCTACTCACTATGTCAAAATATATTTTTTGATATCCATTCCATACAAAAACATATTTTAACATTCACTTTTTAAATGCTGGGTAAACAACCAAAATAGCACCTTTTTTCTACAAGATAAAGTATACAGTGCCTTCGGGAAGTATTCAGACCCCTTCACTTTTTCCACATTTTGTTGTGTTATAGACTCAATTTAAAGTGGATTAAATGAAAAGAGTTTGCCATCAATCCACACACACCCCAGAATGACAGGTTTTTAGAAATTAAAATGCCTCAAAATTAGAAATACCTCATGTACATTTGTATTCAGACCCTTT
Source organism: Argentina silus (assembly GCF_951799395.1). Classification (NCBI taxonomy): domain Eukaryota; kingdom Metazoa; phylum Chordata; class Actinopteri; order Argentiniformes; family Argentinidae; genus Argentina; species Argentina silus. The sequence continues at coordinate 10,826,611 of NC_139657.1, forward strand.
GCTATGACACTCTAAAATGCAAAAATGTCATCAACAAATCACTCAACAAGTTGAATTGAGTCCATCTTAATGCAAGGATAATAGTTCATGTAATTTTGGAATGAATATCTGTGTTTTTATAGGGTCTCTGATTTGCATAGGAATCAATTACCCACTGTGTGGATCAGGTTACCATTACAAACTGAGCGAATGGAGAGGAACAAAACTGCTCAGTAATGCGACCTTGAGGCTTGGGGAGACTTACAAAAATCTACAAAGTTGAATGGTGGAGAGGAAAAAGCACAGTTGATGGGACAACATTATCTCAGTCACTACAAAATTGGTCTATAATCAAGTGGCCAAAAAGAATCCCTTTATGGAAAATAATCGTATCTCATCCATAATTGTGTTGATTGAATGAATTCAAGTGATACAGCAAAGAACGTGGCTGGAAATGTGTTTATTTGGTTTTACTACAAAGCATTAAGTTTGGTGCAAATCCAGCACATGCAATGCAGTTTCCGCACCATCTCTCGACATGAAAAAGAATCCTAATCTACACAGTGTGTAATTGATTCCTATGCAAATCAGAGACCCTATAAAAACAAAGATTCACTCCAAAATTACATGAAATATTATCCTTGCATTAAGATGGATGCAATTAAGTTTGAGTGATTTGTTGATGACATTTTTGCATTTTAGCTAATTTAAAGAGTGTCATAGCAAAGGGTCTGAATACTTATGTACATGAGGTATTTCTGTATTTCAATTTTAATACATTTACTGAAAATTCTAAAAACCTGTTTTCGCTTTGTCATTCTGGGGTATTGTGTGTGGACTGATGGCAAATTCTTTTAATTTAATCCATTTTAAATTGAGTCTATAACACAACAAAATGTGGAAAAAGTGAAGGGGTCTGAATACTTTCCAAAGGCACTGTACATGTCGAGTTAGTACAGTAAATGCCTTGCAGAAAGATAAGAAACCTTTTTATTAGGAACATATGTTTGCTTTTGAAGCGAAAAGGTGAATTTTCTTTTTTCTTTTTTTATCTCACACCTATTGTAAATGTTTAGCGTAGAGCATGTTGTCTCTTACTGTACCTGTGTTGTTCTTCCCTTGTGAATGTTCAGCGAGGGTGAGAAAGCAAACGGTTCAGACAGAAGTGTATTTTGAAGTGAAAGAGCAGTAGTTAAAGCAGGAAGTATTGTATTAAAGAATCAACATCAGATGCTGTTGAGGTGCAAAGGGTTAGCATATTTGAGTGCATGTAAAAATAAGAAGTGAGCTGCCTTTGGAGACCTGTGCAGCTGTTCCTACCTCCATGGTATGTAGCAGTGAATGTTAAACGTGGGATGTCTGGGGATCAGACCATTGTATTGCTGCAATGTAAAATGAATTATTATTTTCAAAATGTATATTATCTCCCACCATATTAAATTTTATAAATTACTTTGGAGATTTGTATTTTTATGGTCACATTGACTTATCTAGCTAGTGAACTTTTTATTTAAGTGCTATATGAACAATTCATTTTTTGTGGTTATCCTAATGGTGTTAGACCTTTGAACAACACGATGAAATGTACCTTTCACATCTCAGTGTTTTGTATTGCCTGTTAAGAGAAACTTTGTACTTTTGATAACATGTAAAATATTAAGGACTTATGATAATCCATGTACACATACTGTACAGCATACAGCAAACATTTTATTAGCGACATTTCTTAAGCCATCCCATATCTATTCAACCTGCATCGGCCATTGTGCCTTGCTGTTATGTTTACTTAATATAATTGCAAATAAATACTGTATGTGCATTTGTTCCTGTCTATTTGGTCCTTGTTTCTATTGATGTTTGTTAGGATTGGCTTTGGAAGTTAATACAATGAATGTGCCCCTCTAAGTATTGGTCCTGGTGGACTCTGGTACGAGAGAGAAGGCTATTAAAGGAAGAATGTGTAGACTAAAAAGTCCACTGCATGGTACTGTACGTTTCAGCATCCTTTGTCCTCCTATGGCTACTGATGCTTGTAGCTATGCAATACACCTGCTCCTCAAAAGAAAAATCTGTTTGCCCTTCCTTCTAATAATGTCAGTTTTGCGTTAACACATTTGTCTATCTTTTTTCTACTATTTCTTAAAATAGTCAGGGAGGAGCTTGTAACGCTGTCCATGGAATTGGCGTCATATGATTTTGATCGCTGTCAAGCGTTCAACAGTAACAGTTGACCATGAATTACTTGATATAAATGCTTGTGCGGTGGTAGGAGAGTACGAGATGCCCCAGAGCTGAGCAAGACTATCCAACAAATGCCCGATTTGCTTTGATACGGACCAACGGTGTATCACACAGGTGTGTTTTAGTATTAGAAGGGATGACGAAAGGCACATTGGCAAGGATCTGCAAAACGGGACTTCTGTCTTATTTTGTTGTGATCTCATACATAGCAATGACATCTTCGATGAGTGTCGATTTAACTGAACTCAGAAATAAAGTGTCAAAGATCAAGGTAATTCCAAGGGGGAATTTATGGGCGACAGGTAAGTTGTCCATATAGACTATTTCTTGGGCTATTTGGTGTAATTGTGATCTTAAATGCAGGCTATAACAGTTTATCTTATTTCCCAATCATTTTATTGTAATTTCAGGTTAAATATTATAAAAATGTTCAGCATCTAATTCTGAATAGAGTAGCCGAGTTGTTTAGGCCTAACAATTAAAAAGACATTGAAAAAAATATATGTTTTGTTAAAATGTATGTTTTAATCCTTCTTTAAGGTCATTTCATGGGCAAGAAAAGTGTTGTGGATAGCTCCTTTTTGGAGTCTCCCTTTTATACAGAGCGCAACGCAGAGAGTTTGAGGGAGCTGATCCTTCAAGTGCTGAAAATTGCTCTACAGACTCGGCAGAAACAGCTGGGTTTTGGAGCTCAGGTGAGTACTGGACATGATGGTGATTGTTGTATACATCGCGATTGGATACATTTATTTTATGAACGTGTGTACAGTGTCAGTATCATGCACAATTTAGCTTGTGCATTTTAAACTACATGTACAGTAGACTATTCTATATTTTTTTCATTTTACTTTTTCTGCAGGAGACTGGTTTCCTGATGAAATTACTGAGGGATGACAACATTTGAATCAACAGAAACTGAGGGGGCGAGGCCGCTGGTTTAGACCATTGAGAACACCAGTCAGAAATTAACCAAACTGTTTCAATGATTGAATTTTGAAAAAAAAATGTCTGTGGTCCATGTGATGCAGTGTTGAATTCATATGATCTGATTATAAGAGGATAATACAAAACATGTTCATGTCTGCTGTATGTTCATTTCTTTCTTTATTTCAACCATTCACTAATCACTATACACATTTATTTAGGTAATCAGTCCTGGGTATTTTGATGAAGATCATGACATAACAAACAAAGTACATAACCAAGATATCTAACAGATGGGGAACTCTAGTGAACTCCTCGCGTAGTGCTTCCGGGTTTGGTTAGCTACATGTGTTGTAGGTGTAGACTAATAATGCCCCTCATAGTGATGTGTGGTTTTCCCTGTAGTGGCAAAACACGAAGGGCAGTTGAATTAAAGGAATACTTCGAACAGAACACAGAAAGAAAGGTTCATGTTGTAGGAGACGGGACACTGGGAATTGAGAAGAACGCTGTATATGCAGGTACGCTTGTAGCTGTGCTAGCTAGCCTGCTAGTTAGCCAACCACTTCACAGCCACTGTAGGCTACTCCTCGAGTGAGATTTATAGCCACTCTAGACCTTACACTCAAAGATCATACATCTGCTATCTCTGTGCTACACTTGATGGGCTGCATGTTAAAACAATGCCTTCATCCGCACTGATCTGATCCACATAGGTTGGTGTCTGAATTTGCTTTTACTTGCCCAGGTTTATTCATACAGATTAATTATGCCCCCCAATGCCTCTCATTTCTCCACCCTTTTGGCTGAGGTGTGCATATTGTGCATTTCCCCAAATGGATTTAAAGTGTAGTATTGGTACACTTGTCCATCTATGTGCGGTTAGTTAACACGTTTACACATGAGAACGGGTGGCGAAATGTAACTTAGCAGAAGAAGAGTAGATGAGGAGAGAAAACCTCTGTATTGTGCAAAACCAAGAGCAGCTGGTTGATAAAGACAGTTAATTGCTTGACTGGTTGACGATGTGTTGCACAGATTCCCAGAATGAGAAAAAGGTGAGAGGAGCTCTAAAAGCCGATGTGGAGAGGTGAGTTACTCAAATGATGTAACATTGTGCCTAGTTATTACTGAAATAAAACGTTAATTTTGTCTTTAAGTTGCATAGCTTGTGCTTTGAATTAATATGAATTGTCACTGTCACTAGATTGTTGTTCATGTGTTTCATTAGGAGGGTCAACAAAGATGATATTGTAATTTTGGATTCGTTGAATTACATCAAAGGTAAATGTTTCTCTCATTAAAGAAAAAAAACATTGCGAATAAAAGTGTTTGACGTGTTGCACATGTATCTAGCATTAGTTAAAACAGGCTACATCCCTGAAATTCCTTGAAAATGTCTCCCTTTTTTGCACCTTCTAGGTTACAGATATGAACTTTTCTGTCTGATCAAACACACACAGACACCTCTCTGTCTGGTATGTATTTTATGAGGGTCATAATTACTTGCATATTACTTGTAAGCCTTTGCCTCATGGTTTAATGGTGAAATGATAAACTTGTCATGATAAGACACTTGGCTTCATTTCAATGCACCATATTTATCTGTTCATGCAGGTGTATTGTTTGACGTCAGCAGAAGAGAGCTCAGCATGGAACACCGACAGGGAAGCGAATGAGCAGTACACCCAGGAAATGTAAGATGAAGCTGCTTTTCATGGCTTTTGTGAGGCCAATTTATTTTGCATACAGGATTATTCCACATGTCTGGAAGCCTACATTCCTGCTAAATGACCCACCTTTCATGTCCTCAATGAGTCAGTGGACATCTCATGGAATCCTTGTTGTCAGTTGATTTGTTTGCTACCTTTTGTTTTAGAATTTCCCTGTTTAGGTGTTTGACAAAAAAAGTCATTTGTCATGTAACATCATGTAAGAGTTCCTTGCAAAATGTCTTCTGTTTGCCAATTTTACTAGCAGATTAATTGGCTGTGGTTCTGCTTTTTCAGCCTAGATGCGTTGATGCTGAGATTTGAAGCTCCAGACTCCAGGAACAGATGGGACAGCCCACTCTTCACCATTCAGAAAGAGGACACACTTCCATTTGAAGCCATCTCTGATGCCATCTTCAAGAGAAAAGCACCCCCTCGTAACCAGTCTACACAGAGTGTACTAAATCTTCTCTGAACCCTATGACATGCTTAGTACAAATACACTAACACAGGCTTCAGTTTTTTTTTTAGATTAGATTAGATTAGATTAGATTCAACTTTATTGTCATTGTGCAGAGTACAAGTACAGAGACAACGAAATGCAGTTAGCGTCTAACCAGAAGTGCAAAATAGCAGAAAGTGCAATGAACAGTATTTACAGGTAGTAAATACTGTTACAGTTGCAATGCTTACTGTATCTACTTTTCTCTGGGAGGTTTTCCAATTGTATTGGCTGGCTGTCTTGTTAGAAATGAGTTGGCAGATGGTAGTTTTACATTTGTTTCTCACCCATCTCTTGCAGCAACCACTGTCATCTACAAACTTTCTTTATGAGCTGGACAAAGTCACACAAGAAGTGTTGATGGTAAGCCTTCATATTTATTAATCCCATCAGTCACCATTTCACTATAATTTGTTGAACTGAGTTGTGAGCTTTTTGAATGTATTGCATTCAATTGCCTTGGCCCTTTCTTTATAGATGACAATGCTGTGTTTGAGGATTGTATTATGGTTATTTCTGTAATTTTCCCCAGGCAATTCTCAACTCACAGAAGACAAGTATTGCTGGAGATCTAATCGCAGTTCCAGGGGCTACAGAAAAGATATCCTTTGACACATGATGTACACTATAACTCATACCTTCTCAGGTTTTAGATAAAAACATTTTTATCTTGGGTGTGATTTTGTCCTTAGTAATGCCCCTAAAATCTGCCAAAAACACACTTTGATTTAACATTTACAACATTCATTTAGAAAGCCTAATAGCCTTCTAAAATCAAATATTTATTTTCTGCTCTTTTATTTTTATCACCACTTTACAGAAGAGCATCAGTCTGACACCAACAGGAGGCAAAGTCATCCTGTATCAAATGGCCAGACTTCTTAGCATGGGCAGAGGATATGAATCAAAGAGCATAATTTATTTTGACTAAATTTGTGGCACACCAACTGAGCCCCTTTCAAAGGTGTTGCCTTTAACTTCATAGTACAGTGTTTTGGACAGGGGCCAAATCATTTAGAGTTGGAGAGACTAATTTGACTGGCATTAATGAGGATTCCTCTGCTTAACATTCTCATCAAACAGCTTTTTTGTAAATGTTATTTGTTGTAGAAGTAACAAAGTACAACATATACATTATCAAATGAATTTCTTGCATAACAACAACATCACCCTATTAAAACCCAAAGCCTTCCCACCACTTCCCTTTGTCAGGACAAACCAATGTACACATTTCTACAGTTCTTGTACCAAAGTATTTGTACCAAATAACGGAAAAATGCCTGCATTAAGATCTAACGGTTGTCTGCAGAGAGATAATAAGTCCAAACAGTCCACTGAAATCATAGAGGCTTGCACAATGAATGTTATTTCCAACTGTATACGGTATATCCTTAACCTGATGTCAAACATAGAACTCACCAGAAGTCTTAACATGGCAGAGCTCCGGAGACTACGTCGGCAATTCATCAGTTACACTAAACTGCACCCAACAGAGAACATTGGACACATTGCTAACATGTTTGTACAGTATCTAAACAAGAGTAATCACTGATGTATTTTCATTTGAAAGCCCATTCATGTTCAGAAAAGTAAGGAAATGCTTTGTATGATATTTTGACATTTTATGAGAGAAATAAATTTGTTTTAAGTCTTTGTGTCTCTTTTAATGTGTGCTGTGCAGGACCTGAAACCTTGTCCTTATCCGGTTCAGTAAAACTAAGCAGTCTTAAAGAGATTCTTCTGAGACCATAGCAGTAGTCAAGGCAAATTTCCCTTACATCACATGACCTTGCACTTACAAAGACTTACATTTCCTACTATGTTTAAGGCAAATGAATGGATAGAAATTATGATAATTGTTCATTTATTCAATGTCTATGACATTTCTGAGACATAGATTCACTCATGTTTATCAAGACATGCACAGCTTTTCATAATATGGTGGTCATTTTGTGGCAGACTTTGTGTGCTCTAGTAGTTCACTGGTGGTTTTTAGCATACTAGCATACTAAAACCACCATTGGGGATGTTTTATGTTTTTTTTCCTCTTGATGCAATCTGCCATTATTGCAGATCTCCATGGACCAGTGATGGATTGATTTAACCACCTCTCCAGCCAATGTAGAAGCATCCCTTGCGCTAACAAGTCACTCTGGTTTTGACAGGTGTTGACGATGCCAACGCACTTATTTGAGTGCTATGTGGTGGAGATGCAAGACGGACCATTTTCTAATTCAAAGGAAAAGGTTTTTATACATCCTGACCTTTTTAAAAGCAGTAACTCATAGTTATGATAGTATTATTATAGGTGTTGATTAATACAGCCATATCAATAGACTGACGACTTTTTGATCACTAATAAATCTAAAATACATTTCTACTAAAAACACCTACTCCAAATTGTCACAAGAACCATATAGCAAATGTTTCAGGAGATGAGAACCCAGTCTTGAACACAAGACTGTGTTAAAGCAACCTCAGGCGGAGGTATTAAAGCTCATTATCGTGGCCATATTGGATTCAGCCATGTGAAATTATACCAAAAACAGGCACAAATGTATAACACAACTCTGAAAATGGTCTTTTTTACATTTGTAGGTGATTAAATCTCAATTCAATGCTATTATGGCAGCCGTATTGTATTTTGGCCACCATATTGAATTTGGAGCATGGCCCAAAAGCTTAATTGCAAAACTTGCATAATCCACTGAGAAAACTTTGAAGGGGCGAAATGACCGTTTTTTCTTGGCTGGGCCCGGTCTCTCTCTCGCTTATGTTATGGCAGCATATTACAGACATTAATGCCATATTACACATGAATGCCATTTAAGTCTGATAACAGCAAGGCATAAATGATGCAGTACCACTTGGACCTTAATGATACACTTCCATCAGAGGTTATTATTAGATACTGTTCAGTATTTGCTGCTGAACCACCGTTAATTTGCCAAGTAGAGTTACCTGTGGGTCTAGACTTGTGATATTTCTATAGATAAATCCCACATTAAGATGCTGCTCATCTGCTTCAGATGATTTGACAGTCATTTGGTGGTAAATCAGTCATCTGATTAAGAAAATGGAAAATATAGACTCGTAGATTCATATTCAATAGTTGTGAGTCAAACTTAATGCCACTGTATTGTCAATTTCCTTATACAAAGATAAAAGGTTTTCCTTGTGGAATTCAATTTGAGCACTGTGGTTTCACAAAAATGACTCCAGAAAGTCCTGTGGCTTTGTACAGTATTGTCAACCTGAGTGCTTGTCAGATTGCTTGTCAGATTGCCCTGCCTTTGGATGTCCCTAGAGAGGCATTGAGGCAAAATCCACACTCTGTCAGTCATTCATGCTGAATGCAGATGGCATTGAACAAGTCTCTCAGTGCTAACCCAGCCAAGAAACATGTCCCTATTTCCTGATCAATAAGCCTCTGACCCTAAGTCGTCTCCTCTAGGACTACAAGGTGATCTGAGAATGGAATGGACCAGAGAATCAGACTGCATGACGTTGCTAATTCATTAGCTAATGTTAGTTATACTGTATCTTACTGATGTACTCTAAAATGTTCCATAACTAATAATGTCCTTATTCACAAGTATATACAGCACACTAGTGTAGGGAAATGTTTAATTAGATAAGGAAGGTGTACCAGTTTATACAGCTTAAAGAAAAAATCTCAAGATATATTATGTAACACTTAAATTCCGTTGATAATTTTTCCTTTGTCTTCACAGTGTAGACTTTGAAACATTCAGTCACATGTTCGGAATTAATGCTTTAAGTGGTCAATATCTTGTAATTCTGTCATGTCAAGTTATGGGATAACTTCACCTTTCTGTGGTGCCTATAACCTTGTAACACTGTACTTAACCCAAGATGCCAAGAACTTGATCCCAAGACCTGGCCAACAAACAGTGTTGATCTGAGAGCTCCTAATCCCTGTGTGCAGTGCAAATATCGTAAACTGAGCAGTATACCCAGTCAAGAACTGAAAATATAAATTCAATAACTTGAATGTTTATTGAAGTTGAATCTGTCATTGGGTGACTGGAAGATTCATGGCAGTTTGAGCTTAAAACTGATTGTTTGCTGCCATCCACTGGGACAAATGGTGTACTGGAGCTGATGGTCTGCCAGGTGTACCCTCTTGACTATTCATTACTAAGGGACATATTTTTGCTCCAGTGCCAACTATTTTTGAACGAATGTCCCATTTCATTCATAATTTCTACCTTTTCTTATATTCTAATCGATTTGGATAAGATGATTTTTAAGGAATCCAAGTACCTCATGAATATAATCAGCATTGGGAATTATGAATAGAAAATACACTTTACAAACAATAAAAAAATAGACAATAATGACTTATTAAAATAAAGTATTAATGGCACCAATGATAGTTTTCATATTTACAGTTATTTTTATACACTTATCTTACAGTACTTTTTTCTCAGTTATCCTCCCTGAGAGTATGGCAGTCCCAAACAATCTGTCCCAGTGGCTGAAGAAAGGTGCATAGTTACTGCTTGGCTTCTGGTGGTGCATGTCATGGGCTGGTGCCCCTCCTAAGAGACCGAATGGCACCAGGTGGTTGAGGGTCCATGGCAGGTCATACCCTATATGGTCTTCCACTGACATCCAGATAGAGAAGACGGTGGTGCACCAGGTGGTAAGAGGGTGGCATTTTAGCAGGATGGGGTCCAGATTGCCCCAGAAACCCAGAGTCATCAGCTCTGCAGCACTGAGTTGCTCGGCGGACCAGGAAAAGGGTGCCACGTATTCATGGTGGATGGCATGGACCCACCGATACAGGTGTTGATTCTTATGGTGCACTACGTGCCAGATATAGTACTGGGTGTCAAAAAGGAGAAGTGTAGCCAGTCCACCAATGAACACCTCTACCACAGTTGGAGCACTGGTAGGCAGTGCAGGTGCAGGCATAAAGCATTGGTTAATCAGCACTGTGGGCACAACAAAGACCAAGTGGTTATACACAGCTCTCATTAAGCTTTTGGCCATCATCGCCATCGTTGGCCTCCTCTCCTTTTGGATCTTGTAGCGGTGGAGTGAGGGTACCTTGTCTCCCAGGAGGTCAAGCACAGCAAAGGGGAAACTGAAGAAGAGGTAACTGGAGAAGGCGAGCAGGACAGGGAGGAAAGGAGACGAGATTAAAACAAAATGGTGGAAAAGCAAGTGGTCCCAAAGAGGTTGCAGGAGCCGGTCTGGGGAACTGGAGGTAGGAAGCTGCATGGGAAGCTCCATGGGAACCTCGTTGAACATCTTCCACATCTTGGTGGCTCTGGTTGACTGTGGCTGCAATCTGCAGGGGTGACTGAAAGTCCTCCCTTTATATAGTGCTGAGCTAAGGACTTTTCTTCAACAAGACCTAATCTCAACAATAAATCCTTTTGGGGAAAATTAAAGAAATCCCAGAAATTGCATAATCCCATTTCCAAACTAAACAGCACAAATATGAAGGTGCTTGTGCATGTTGTTTTTCTGTTTTTTAACCCTAAAAATGTCCTCACTACATATCTGAACATAATCAGCAATGTCAACCAGGGGGCTATAGTATCATATCCACTTATCATCTTATTCAAGCTTATTCATGAGAAGCTTCTCTCTTATTTTTCCATGTTACCTAGTACAACATTAAATTCAAAAGACTTGCAAGGCATCTTAATCAGTGAGTAGTATATTTGCTAGATCATAACTGAAATAAAAACTGAAAATATTTGTATCTAAATTACGGAACAACAGCATGACCTAATCTCATCATCGAGCTACCTCTCCTAGCCAATCAGAGAACATCTGCTTACATATGGTTTACTGAATGATTCAGTGTGTAGTGTTGGAAAACCTGTCACTAAATATGTCACTAAAGTTGAATAAAAGTGACATAATACAGTGTGCCAAACACAGGTCACAGTCATACCCATAACAATTGATTCTTTGTACTTCTTAAATTAAAGCATGTTTCAACTGAATATAAATTGTGAACCATCAGATCCATTAAAAGTGAATAAGCAGATCAGTCAACAGCTAAATGAATTGAAAATCTATTAAAAGTGATATAATCTAATTTATTAATGATCAGTTAAGCTAATCATGTACTGTACACTTCATCATTAATTAACAATAATCATTGTTTTAATTCTCAATATCATCCCAGAGACGTTTTCTTTAAATATTTAAGATGATTGGTGTTGTTAAGAACTTGTAGATTAGTGCAATGATGCTTACTAGTTCCTTGTTTACTAGTACTCTGATCTTAACCTAGGTTAGTAATCTATGTTTGTGGCGTCTCTGCAGGTCAGGGAATGGGCCCAGGGAAGAAACAGCTATCCTGTCCATAGACTTATCATTCCGATCCTATCCCATGATCCAACTCAAAAGATTATGTTTGGCCTGCCTAGCCAAGCAACATAACAATATAACACTGACAATCTGATTACAGCTGCATATCGCCAATTTCGCCTGCATGATGTCTGTCTATTTGTAAGGCATTTCACAAGTTTGTAGATGGTTGTGATGAATTAGGGCAGAATTAGAAGAGTTATGCCACTGATGAGTCTGCTGATTTGATTTCACTAGGGATGTGATCGAGGAACTGCGGTTGCAGAGAAAATATAAAAACCTAACGGCAGTCTTTGTGATAACAATGAACAGGCGACAGGGTTACTGTACTTGTAAAGTGCTAGAGACAGGTAGCACTCCGCAGCTTAATGCAGGGCAATACCAAGGCTGAAGGCTACACCAAGGGTGAAGATAAGGAAGGCTGGGGGCCCAAATCTAACAACAACAACACGATGGTTGAGTCCTCTACCATCTGCTCAAGATAAGTGACTCAAAATAGGATTGAGTAATCGGATTGAATAGGATTGAGTGTTGTAATTGTATAGATACTGTAGACAAGGTGCACCTGCAAAAGAGGCCTTGGTCTCAGTGTGCTTTCCTCTGTAGAAATAAAGGCTGAATACAATTGCAGTAAGGATGGAGTGCTGAGAAAAACAGGCAGATCAGACCCCTTTCTATACTCCAAGTTTCTTAATACGTGTGGTTTCAGTGGTGTATCAGACAATTGAAAACATTTTTCATATTCACACACTAGCTGGCTAATATTACAATAACAATTTGATTGGCATCATTTAATTGATAATTTGAGATGCTGCTCTTGCACAAAACCACTGCCATAAGGTGAACACGTTGTCTTTGGTGAGTCTACTTCTTCTCACTGGTTGCCTTTCTTGAAATCGTTTTGTTGCTGTTGGCATATTTATGTCGATCATTTCTGTCAATAGAGAGAGAGAGAGAGAGTCATTTAACACTGTGGGGGGACATGCAGCGTTCGGCCTGTAGAGGGAGCTACAGGACTGTGGCCAAGGTGCAGAAGCGAGGCGTTGTTGCACACCTGTTGCGAATGAAGCCTCGTTAACAAAATGGTTTAAGATGTGTGTGCCTCTGCTTTCAGGAGGACGGCTGGAAACAGAGGCACACACATCTTTAACCATTTCGTTAACGAGGCTTCATTCGCAACAGGTGTGCAACAACGCCTCACTTCCGCACCTTGGCCACGGTCCTGTAGCTCCCTCTACAGGCCGAACGCTGCATGTCCCCCCACACACTGCAAGACTGCATGTACTGTACCACCATTTAATGTATCATCAGGTTTTAAGAAATGTTGCATTTTAATGTAAGACATGTCAGGTTATAGGCATTGAACAAAAATGAGTGGACGTGTGCCCGTGTTCTGTACCTGCTCATTTTGACTTTGCTCCTGCAACCTAGTCCTCCCTCCCAGTGGCTAGTATGGGCTCCTCTTGTCATCATGCCTCCACAGCTGACACAGGGCTTCCCATTGCTGTACGGCTGCAAGGGACAAAAGCAGATTGATACCTAATGAGGATTGGGATCTAACCTACTCAAGACAAGTATACTTAAAGGTGCACTACACTTCATCTATCTGCTATAAGCTGTGATGGAGCCGATGCAGGCAGCTGACCTGTTCTTTGGCACAGTGGCCACAGATCATCCTGGTGGCTAGCTCCATGGAGTGGTCCTGGTCCTCATCGTGGCACACGTCACAGGGGTAGGCCCGGCCACAGCACGAGAACCTGACAGCACCAGCATGGGAATGTCATTCACTGCTACCGTTTCTTTTTATAATGCCCAGAATTTGGAAGGAGGTGCTACTAACCGTAGCCAACGATGACTCTGTTTGTAGTGTTTGCAGGCACCCTTCTCAGGCAGGGGTTTCCCCAGCTGGACAGCAGGGTCTCTGATGGTACGTCGATAGCTCAGCGCAGAATCACTGAGTCCTGTACAAATACCAGGCAGTAGGCATTAAAGACGGTATAGCTATAACAGCCGTTTAACATCTCAGGTACACGTTCATGTTTCTTCTATGTGCAATGGTTATATGGGTTCTGACCTGTTTTGTCTTTAGAGCGTGGCTGAATGTACTGGAACCGTGTACTGTCGACCAGGATACTGAGTTTGCTGTGACAGTGCTGGCAGTTGATCTCCCTGCTCCGGCCATACAAAATGTTCTGGGGGACAAAATCGAATTCACAACTTGAATCAATGTAAAAGATAAAGAGTAACCTTGGAATCAGCAACAACAACAACAACAACAAAAAAAGAGTGCGAGGTCAAGAATTCATCCGCAAGTAAATACGTGGAGTCTACAGATATCCACAGTCATTTCACACAGGTTGATTAAAATTTCTTTAAGGTATCACAGGTAGGGAGCAGGGGACAGAGGAGTGTTTTCCACCTGCACAGGGCCCTCTTGAGAGCAGCTGAGGCAGCCCACAACCAGCTCACAGTCCTGAAGCACCAGGTCCACCGGAGCAGCGTTGACCAGGTCTAGATAGCCCAGGACGTCACTGTACTGATGCAGCATGCCTGGTCTGAACGCAGCACTGATCCCTGCGTTACACTTCTCACACTGGGCCGTACAGGTTAGCCTCCCACTCAGAGTCAGGTCCGCTGTCACCTTACACCTGCAAGTAACACACACAAACCGCAAACAACTAGGTCAGATACATCATCCCCCATTAATCTCACCTGGCTTCAACAGATTTTTTTTCTCTGTCCCCAAAAAACAGTTGAACCTGTGCTGTTGTGAAACAAATGTTCCAAGGTGAAAAAGAAGACACCACTCCTAACAACAACTTGATACAGAAGATGAGGGTATAGAGTGCAGAGCTGATGGCATCAGTGGAGCTCACTTATTGCACTGCAGACACACAGTGATCTCTCTGGCTACCACAGTGGCCGTCCCCTCTCCCAGCCTCAGGCCCAGCAGCTTCATCTCTGTTCCTCTGCGGGGCTCGCTGCTTTTGATGTTGTCCACCAGACCACAACCCTCCTCCTCCTCCTCCTCTTCCTCCTGCTCCCACACTTCCTCTGCCTTCACAGCTCCTTCGTTCTCCTCCTCCTCTCCCTCTTCCTTGCTCTCCTCATCAGTGGCAGTGCAGGTGACAGGGCCAGTTGTGTCACAGGTGGCAGGCTCTTTGCACACTGTTGCCTGGAGCTGTTGGTATGGCACAAACTGGATCCCAGACCTTGCTATCTCTATGTCTTTCTTCAGCTGAGGAGAAATGTTTAAAGAGAATACATGTCATAATTTATCCTCTACATTGTTAAGTAGTTGTCAGAAAGTGTATGAAACAGTGCTGCAGGAAACTACAACAGGACAGTGCTGAGGAGAATCCAGAATCGCTCATGGAAAGAAGCATGCTGGAAGGTTATTGGACTCATATCTTCAATGGACTGGAACAGAAATCGAACTAGGCCCAACCCTGTTACTGTTGTAACACTAGTGTGTCCTCTCACCTGCCTGGCTGCCTCAGTGAACAATCTCTCCATACTACGGTCTAGCCAGCGAAGGAAGGGGCGGAAGAGCAGCTCCACCTTCCCCATCAGTTGATTGGTGGCGTGCTTGGCCTGCAGCCACTCCAGTGAGGCTTGTTGCAAATATCTATATGGACAGACACATTGGACTAATCAAGACTCATCATGGTGTCATTGTATGTCTGGTGTGAAGCCAGTAAAAAATAAGGTAACTTTACATAAAGGTTGCCTTCGTAAAGGGTGTATAAGACGTTTATTGACTACGTATAATTTGTTTATTTATAATAAACAATTACAACTCATAGTCGTTTGGTGCTTGACAAATAGTGAGCTTGTATGTGTATTGTTATTAATGCTTTACAAATGCATTACCAAAAAAACAGTTCCTCTCACCTCCCCATAACTGATGGCAAGTCCTGGTCCTCTGGTATATCTAATGTGAAAACCTGAAGAAAATAAATAAATAAATAATAAACGCAAAAATCTAAAAGAAAATCTGCAGGGTTTGAGCCAGGCTAGCCTTTTGCTAGGCTACAATGTGAAATCATCAGAGGAGGCCAAAGATTTGTGTTTACCTCTTGGGGGTATTTCTCCGGGAAGCTCACCATAATATCCACCTCTTTGAGGTCAAAGGGCTGTGAAAAAGGGCAATGAATCAGCATGGTTTACTGTGAATCAACATGGTTTACTGTGCAATTTGCAACATTCCTATGGTATTCATAAAGCTATATGGCATAACGGACTATAAAGGCAAATGATTAATGATTAACATGAAAGTTAAAATCTTATGAACTATGAATCAGTGCATGATTTTGACGACAAGCACGTGTCAGAGTGCATGGATTTCTGTTAGCCCTATTTGAGTTAGTGAAAATACTATTTGTGACAATGTGAGGTAAGGAGCTAAATGAGTCTTTGTCTTGCAATAATAGGTTATTGGCTTTACCCCGCTCGACCCTTACTCCTCAAGGCAGATCAATAAATGTTCATTGTTATGTAACAGGTGTAATTGCTACCAGATTTAGGCCTTTTGGCAAGGCAACATTATTTCATAACACAAGGGAACCATGACCTTGTTCAGGATTGGGGAAATGCCGCATTTACCCAGTCTGGATCTGTGGCCTCAACAGCTACCCGGTAGTACGTGACTTGGCCGTCGCTCCGTTCCTGCACAATCAGCTGTTCTTTGGGAAAACGTTTCACCATTTGCTTAATCTCAGTGTCCCGTAGCTGTTTGGTGATGTCGTCTGTCAGGTCACTGAGCCTAACTTCCTGAGGGACACTAGGGCAGGGGGCATGTACCGTTGGCCTGCGGCTGCCTCCGTCTCCAAGTACAGACTTCTGATCAACACAGTGGAACTGCTCTGGGTGCCAATAGCGGCATTTATCCTCCATGGTGCAGAAACCAGAGAGAAAGTAGCGACAGGGTCGGCGGTTAGCTCTCTCCCTTCTGGGCGGGGCGGCCATGGCATTGGAGGGTAGCCTGCGCCCTTCATCTCCAGGGCTGTCAAACACAGTGTTCTCTTGTGTGCCCCCAGAGTTGCTGTGACCTGTCCCTTTCTGGTTGTCCTGTTCTGAACTTTGGTTTGTCCTGTTCTCTAACTTCCCCTCAGTAAGGTTGGCATCTCCTCTTTGATGGAGGAAGCGGCACTTCCTCCCAAAATTACAGTGTCTTCCCTGTGAATAGAACCGACACATCGGTTGTACCGGGGGGCCACCGTGTGCTGGTCCAGTCTGACTCCTGTTCTCTTTCTCATTGTGAGACAGGGCAACAGAATCCACATTGCTCGCCACTGCTGATTCCTGTGATAAAGAAGAAGTATTGATACTGCATTATCTAACCATTAACAATGTAACTCAAGTAGCAAAGGACAAACCCAAACATAAATACAACATTGTGATTGTTCTAAAATCTAGATCATTGGGTTAGATATTTTCTTGAACCAACATATGTCACTGTCAAGAAGCAGGTTAGCCAAAGGTTCATTCGATCAAAGGATTGAATAGTAGTAATAATTGTAGTAGTTATAGTCATTATAGTAGTAATTACAAATACAAAACATTAGCTAAGGCCAATTTTATGTGGGTATAGCCCTGGACCAAAGGCACATAGGTAGTACCTCAACGCCGCTTACGGAAGAATGTTCCATGTAGCTAATATGTAAAACGCTTTATTCTCAGTGTCCTCAATGTACCTAAGACTTATAAAAGTGTTACTCTGTTATAGAAAGTATAATCAAGTCGTAAACAGGAACACTTGACTCTCGCGACGACGTAGCCTTTAAATTCGTCCTAGCATGGTCAATACATTGAATACGTATTACATTATCGCCCCCCCCTGTTGTGGAGTGAGAGGGACACTTCTCACATGCATCAGAGAACCGATACAGCATGCATGTACTAGGCCTGCAGTAAATGTGTAAAACGAAAAGATCCTGAAAATAGACAAATAATAGACCTTGTTTTGTTAGCCATCAGAAAAGATAATAATATTCTAGATATTTTGAGTTCGAGTTTTTGACGGAATGTGAATGTAATCGAGTAATGAGAGTTGCCCAATGAATAATTTAACACCATGTTAGTTGACACGATACCATGAGAAAAGTGCATTCAAACATTCAAGGGTAAGAGCAGCGTTTACTGGTCTCTACAGCTAGTTTGCACTTGCATTTCTTTTCAACTTAAAGTCCAAGGGAATTTACACCAGAAATATTATTTTCTACATTAACAGGATGGATCTAATAGATACATATGCAGATCTTTGTAAAGTCTACCTGGGAAATGACTCCTCGCTTCAGCCTTTATGGGACAATGTGCGGATCAATCACAGAGACTATCTGAGATCTCCTCTTTTCCCCATTGTTTTGACGGTGTCATCGTACTTTGTCTTCTGCCTCCCCTACCTGCTTTGTGATATTATGGGGGACCGATGGCCATGGGTCCAGCAGTTCAAGATCCAGCCAAGCAGACGCCCAACACATTCAATGCTGCTGCATTGTGCAGGCATCACCTTGCACAATCATGTGCTCCTTGTGCTTCCAGCATCTGTAGCTCAATGGGCATGGAGACCACCGGTCGACCTACCAAACCGGGCACCTTCCCTACTGGAGCTCATTGCTGGAGTTGCAGGAAATCTCCTGCTCTTTGACTTCCAGTACTTCATCTGGCATTTGCTACACCACAGAATCCGCTGGTTGTATGTCACGTTCCATGCAATCCACCACAACTACTCATCTCCCTTTGCTCTGGCAACACAATGCCTCGGAGGGTGGGAGCTGGTCACAGTGGGCTTCTGGACCACTCTGAACCCTGTTATCCTGAGATGCCACCTTCTCACAACATGGGTCTTCATGGTGGTACATGTCTATGTGTCTGTAGAGGATCACTGTGGCTATGATTTTCCTTGGTCCACATCTCATCTGATACCCTTTGGTATTTATGGTGGGCCCAGCAAGCATGATGTACACCACCAGAAACCCAACACCAACTTTGCACCCCACTTCAGCCACTGGGATAAGATATTTGGCACACATGCTGATTTCAGCTTCTCTACTACTCCAAGTAATAACAAATGTTCAAGACTACAGAGATTCTATGATGAGGAATAAAAAATAATAATCATGAGAAACTTGTGTTTCAAATATGTATCAAGTACCACTTTGGCTTGTGGAACCTGCAGGCCTATGTAGTATGGTTGAAGGTAATGTAATGGTTGAAACTGTGTTTTTGTCTGTGCAGCAATATAATATTGAACTCTAAATGTTAAGATATATTCCATGTTCTCCACATTGAATAATAATCATGAATTGTATAAAAGAGATATTTGTGTGCACATTTAATGACTACGACCCTGAATTAAATAACTTTAATTATGTATGATTGGTAAAATAGTGGTCTCTATGGGGAAAAACACACTACTTCTGTTTCCGCGGTGTCAGATTATTCCATTTGAAACTGATCCTGAATTCCAGACATGGTTACCACTGTGAAGGTAAATAATACAGGTTTTGGCCCACTTTTCACTCTCATACCAATATCATGTTTCAGAATTATATTTCATTAAGAAGGTGAGATGTAAGCTTTCATTATATCATGAGGAACACTCAAGGGCCAACAGTTGATTTACCCGTGTGCATCAGTCCGGAAACAGCAATGATCACGAGAGCGTTGCATCCAAACCTGCGCTACAATCTAGCAGGCTCTAGATGGTGATATGTCAACGCGCACCACCACACAAAGTGCTCGCATATAGTGAGAGATGTACCCAGCGAAAATGCTGCCTGTCACCTGTTAAACAAGCAATTCTGCTGACTGTTGACGGGAGAATGACGTAGTGATTAGTTAAAAAAAGACAACCCTTATAGGCCTACAGGAATTTTGCAAATATTATAATTAGCATTATAACTTTATTATAGCATTATTACTTATTAGGCTATTATGTTTATTTTGCATTTATAATAATAATATTTGTTGTTATTATTATTATTATTATTATTATTATTATTATTATTATTATTATTATTATTATTATTAGCATTATTATTAGCATTAGCATTAGTTTAGACAAGTTGCGTGGTCCCGTGGTCAGCATGGCAACAGCCGTATTGTGACGTCATCGTTATTTTATGACACCTGCTTTAACTTCGTTAGGCCTACAAATTCAAAAGGCGTCACTGCTTTGTTTTATGCTCAACTAAGACGACTCTCTACGGTTCAAGGGCGATTTCATATTTTGATTCTTATTATTATTTCATATTCGATTTTTTAATGCCGAACAAAAAAGAGGTAACTATTTCGTGAATGTGTTATTGTGTTGATGTGACTGGATCTTATCATGTGTGATATGATCCGTGTGTTTTCTTGAAGGCTAAGAGGGAGAGTAGCGGCAAGGAGACCATGGTTGAGAAGGCCACCAACACAGGTTAGATGTTCTTTAGAATGTTACAACACATAGTCCACCACTATGGTGGGGAGATTGTGTTAAAACAGTTTAAAATGTACAGACTTATTAATTCAAATAATGTGCAGTTGGATGAAAGAGGTTTATTAGAAATGCTGCCTACCAATTTGGGTCAGTATTTATACAAGATGTATTCTATCATATATATATATATATATATATATATTGTATTTAGATAAAACTTTTATTTTCTCTTTTAAACATATACTGTAAATCATAGATATTTAGTCATTAGATACAAATTTATATTTCTCCTTGTATTTGCCAGCAGCTCCCTCCCCTCCACCTGGGCCCCAGTCTCCAGACAGGTTTGAGAACCGAGCTGCAGTGATTGAGCTCTTGGAGGAAAAGGCACGTCAGAGTGCCAACAGCCCCTCAGACCAGGAAGAAGAGGTCTATCCGATCCTCATCAACTTCCTGAGGAGTCTGACTGATAAGTATGTTAAATGTCTCTCTGTAATGGAGGTATATTTCAGTAGAGGGACTGTGCTCAGGGGAGGCTGGTGGAGGTTAAAATCGGAGGACAGGCTCATTGTAATGCATGGAATGGAATGAGGAATGGTTTCAAACACACGTGTGTAGCTTTGTTCTTTCTATACTGTCTTGCATATCGACCATGTCTGAAACACTGTAAAATGTTGCTGAAAATGTTTCCTTGTTTATCATTCAGGCAATGGAGAGTGATCCGTAAGGGCATGAGAGACCCTGTAAGTTGTGATTATGTGTGATGATCAATCAATCAACCTTGTATAGCACATTTCATACACAAATGCAATACAATGCAATACTTTGATCAAACATTCTCACCTTATCTCATCAGTTCTGATTTATGTTTATTTTCTGTAAATTGAACAAAAGAAAATATATATATTTTCATAATATACATCACAACTTCACTAACACATGCAATATGATGACGTTCTCTTGTTGTGGAACCACAGACAACGAGGATGCAGCTGGGCCGACTGTGCCGCAGGGTGGTGAAGGTCATCTGTGAGACGGCCTTCCGGGTCTTCCTGCCAGCCCTGGTGCAAATCTTAGAGCAGAGCGACAGCGAGGAGGAGGAGGCTTCAGCTCCCGGGTCTGACCCAGAGCACTCCTCCAGTACCAACTCCCAGGACCAGGAGGCTGTACCCACTTTAGTCTCCTCTTCCCCGAGGTAAGTTGTCAATCAGGGTTCATTTACACTTATGAAGGGGCCCAACTACTCTTCAGGGGGATATGTGTTTTTAAAATGTAGGTGACCCACATTGAAATTTCAATTCTTATGTTTGTAGTTTTTAGATTGAATTTGAACTGTAGTAGGATACATAAATCCTTTGCCAGTGAAGTTCAGTTTGGAGGACCATTTTTTTACTTGTGCCCCTAGAGGGTATTTTTGTGATACACAGTTTTAAAGGTTTATCAACTACAGCATAGAAAGACCCTCATTGTTAGGCCTCATTAGGCTCAGGAGGTTTAAGACTGAAGCGAAATAGAACTTAGGAAAGCACCATTATCATTATATCCAGAACAATAGACATTATTTACAAATGTAAACATATTTAGTACAATAATTGTTTGGCATGTTTCAGACATCAGACTGTAGTGTTCATATTTGTGTTTGTGTTTGTAGCTCCATGACATCCCTGCAGAGGGCTCCTGTGAGAGACCCCCTCAAGGTCTACTTTGGGGTGACGGCAGACACCATAATCCAGGCACTGGGTGATGACAGATCTTCATCACCTGAACTGACCAGAGCTCTGGTGGGGGAAACACTCAGCCAGCTGAACTCCGCCTTCTCAGTGGTTGTGGCCTACACCCCCTCTGGAAGCTCCTCCCCAGTGATGACTGAGAGGAAGAACGCCATGCCAGCCACCAAGGAGATGGTCCGTGTGATCTCTGGCACTCTACAGGCGTTTGGGGTCACTGGACAGGGTTTGTCGGGGAAGGTAAGTATGGAGGTAAGAGAAAAGAGTCTTGCTCCGATGACAGGTGAAGTAATGACCGCCCTTGTTGAGACCATGGAGGGCTGCAGGGAGACACTGGGAAGTGGACAGGACGCAGCAGCGGATATGCTCAGGGAGGTGGCACTGAAAATCAAGATGTTATCCCAAAGTGATGACCGAGATGGCTCATATCAGGAAGGCTCACATTCCTCAGAAGAGACCAGAGTTACGCCCGGTGATTCTGGAGCCTCTGAGGCTATGGTGAGCCAGAATGACCTAGCCATCATCGGGAGTCGGGAGTTCCACACAAAAGCATCAAGGGCTGTCAGTGGAATTCTCCAGAGAAGTGGATCTTCTCACAGCTGCTCTGTGCAGTCATCTCAGCCTGCCAGTGCTGCTCCCAGCCTAACCCATGTGCATGGTTCTCATGTCACTTCAACATCTGCCACTAATACTTTCGATGCTGATTGTGATGCTGAGGCAAACAAGATCGTCGATACGTTTGTGGCAGATGTGAAGGACATAACAGCACATGCCGAGGAGGCGGGGGATAGTACAGTGCAGGCTGGAGGCACAGATCACGACGCTGCATCCTTTATCAACCAGCCCGGTGGACGTCCCAGCAGGAGGCAGAGGGTCTTCTCTGCCATGTTGAGGCTCTACAGCAACCTGCAGAGTAACGTGGCAGAGTTCTTTAACATGGGCTCTGCCACCACTGGAGCAGATTTGATGACATCATCACCCCGCGAGGAACCCAGACAGGAGGTCAACTCTGAGGATGTAGAGACCCTCTCTCTGAGTGAGAGTTCCCAGTCTATGAGGGCTGGAAGTGACTCCCAAACCCGCCTTGTTGAGAGCACCACAGAAGTAATTGGGGGGATACTGACTACATTCAAATTAATGGCAAAAGAGGAGTCTGAGGCCTCTATCGGGAGGAGGTCTTCTGAGGAATCCCTCACGGCTGGTGTTTTTGTGGGGGATGTCCTATCCCAGCTAAGGGTTTTCACACCCTCAAACAGCCCCTCCCCCTCGGAGGAAATGCTTGCTAGTCTTCAATTCTCGTACAAGCCATCCCCTGAACTCAGTGCAAAGCCAAGTTCTACCAGCACCAAACACAATGAGACCTCCATAACCTCTATCTCAGCTATCGATAGACTCTGTAGTGAGGGTTTTAAAACTAAGGCCACTAAGTCAGTGAGCGAGGTACTTCTTAGATCTCCCAGAGATGTATCCGCTTGTTTGTTTACCAATCGGTCTGAGCCGTCAATCCGTCTGCCCAGCCAGACCAGTCTGAGCCCCCTGGTTGTAGAACATGAGGCCTCAGAAATCATTGAGACGTTTGTCTCTGATGTAAGGTCGATTTCGCGGTCAGTTCGGTCTGGTAAAAAGACCAAATCTTTACCTGCAGTTATCTGCCTCATTAAGAAACTACAGGATAAGGTTAGAGGGTTTTATGCACGGGTTATGGCTCAGGATCAGGTCCCACTTCAGGAAGAAGAGCCTCTGGCATCGGATGAAGTTAAGACTGCCTCAGTTTTAAATGTGAATGCAAAGTCCCCTCAGTTTAGCATGAGCCAGCCTCTTCTATCAGGGGTGGTGTCAGGGGTCATGAGGGGTCAGGGTTCAGAAGCGGAGCTTCGTAGGGGACGTAGTGAGCCTCTCAGAGAGTCCTCCCAGGTCAGTCAGGTGTTCCTGGACACCCAGACTAAAGAGGTGGTCCGCAGGCTTGTAGTGTTAGTTAGGTCTGATGAGACTGTCCAGGTGGAGGGGTCCTCTTCTGTGTCAATGACATGGTCAAATGAATCCCTGGTGATCTCACAGTTTGTTGAGAGTATTATTGGCTGGCTAGAGGAGATTTCCTCCTCCGAGTCGACGTCATTGGAGGGTGTGAATGTCACTCCAAATGAGGTAATTAGAGAGCTGATGGCTGATAGGTTTAAGAGGAGGGGAACTCACGCTGTGAGGAAGGTCCTCATTAAGTCCTCAAGATGCTTTGACTCTGAGTCCCTTACCAGTGGGGTCAGCCGCTCCCATTTGGACCTTTTACTAGGTTCCTCCACCACATCCACAGCCAGTACGGACGCTGCAGCCTTGGATATTTTTGGCACCATTGTTGATGGTGTAAAAGGCCTTTTCCAGAGAGGCGGGTCTTCTAACACTGTTGGGCCCACAGACTCTGTTCTTCTGCTGGACAGCTTTAGAGACCCAGAGGCCTCTGAGAGTGGGGTTCGCGTGTCTGAGATGGACATTTGGTCCATGGCACTAAGGTTATACAAGAGTCTGCAGCATAAGTTGAGCGATTTTCTGTATAAGAAGCCCAAAACCCAAGTAGCCACGTTAGCGGAGGCCAAGAAAAGCGTGAGCCAGATCCTGGGTGTAGTTCAGGATGAAATTTCCAAGTCAGACCTGTTGAATAGGACAGGGGAGCTCTCTGGCTTATACAGCTTTGTGGGAACTATGCTGGAGAACGTAGAGAAGGTTTACTGTGAAGACGGTGAACCTAGAACCACCTCCTCTATGTCCACGTCCTCCACGAAAACATTGAAGTCAGAGAGGACGTTGGAAGATATGTCTTTCACACTCCCTGGGACCCCCTCTCCATCTGACCTGCAAAAAGTAAAAAGTTGTCCTATTGTGCGTAGCTCAATGATTGGTATGAGCGATGATGATGATGACGATCATCATGATCATGATCATGATCAGAATGATACAGTGCTGGAATCGTCATTGGCTGGAGCTAGGAACACCATGGTTGCCGTTGTGGACACCCTGTTTAATCCTGCAGAGCTACAGCAGGCCACTTCCCCATCATCTGCCCCTCTGGGTAGAATGGAGGAGCTCCTATCCCAAGGGAAGGTCCAGGCTTTATCCCGGGACCTGGTCGACCAACTGAAGAGCCTGATGTTTGAACAGAGAAACATCTCTCTACACCATGTGGGAGCTGGCAGAAGTCTCTCCGACTCTGTGCTATTAAAATACACACAGAGAGGGAGAGTTACAAGGGGGCTCTGTCCCTCTGAGCTGATGTACGCTTTCGCTGAGGAGTCAGTGAAGCGTCTATTGGTTCCTCTGCTCATCCCTCCCACGTCCTGGGGCTTGGATCAGAAAGCCTCCTCCTCCAGTGTCTCCTCCAGCTGCAGAACCTCCATGGACTCCAAGAGTAGCTCACAGAGCTACAACCGGACTGTGAATCTGTTCACGAGGGCCTTGGTCCACCAAGTAATGGACACGGTCTCTCTGGAGTCAGAGTTGCCCGAGGAGCCAGGGAGGGTGACACCCCTGGGTGAGATGATTGACGGCTGTCAGTCTGTCAGATGTTCCCCCTGCCCTACGCTCTTTGGTACCGGTGGGTGCCAGAGTAGCGTGAAGGCTAATAGCTCTTTAGCATCAGGGTCAGTTAGGATGTGTGCGTCACCGGCTGGGTCTGAGGGTGAGGCTGAGAAGATCCAGGCTGAGCCCAAAGGAAAGAGAGGGTGCGGATTCCTCAGATTCCTGCCTAAAATCAGCCAGCTTAAGGCCAGCTTCAAGGTAAACCAGGTTTTACTATACTATATACATTCCAGTCCATGTTTGACTTCTCTTTGTAAAGATTACGACTGTTAAATGTTATCTGTCATCTGTATACACAATCTCCACTTATACACAATATTTTAGGAGTTATGATATCTTACCAATTCAATTTATGACAGATAGGCCTATAATTGCCATGTTATTTTGTTTTGTAATACTTGCTTCTTTCACAGCGCTCCAAGAAGAGCAACAGGAAGGAGAGCCAGGCCCCAGAGGCAGCACAGGAGCAGGACGTTGAACACTGCATCTGTAAGTCCACTGATAGGAAGATCCTTCTGCTAAAGGGTTGATATGAGTTCAACTACATGAATCAGCTAATCAACAATATTACTATATTAAGTATCAATCCAATATTAGACAAAATGCCTGTTGAGGTTAATCTCTCTTTCTCTCCCTCTGTGTCTTTAGCGACCCTCTTCAGGAGGATGGTGTCAGGCCTTTGTAACCCCTTTAAGAAGACCCCCAAGAAGACCCAGAAGCCCATCTAAATGATTTAGTAAATGTGTTTGCATTGTCTTCAATCTATTGTATTCCTTGTCTTTTATTATTTCACAGTTGGATTTAATCATGCACATTAACAGTGTGCTTCATTGACACCAACATGACTTCCTTAGCATCCAGGCACAGGGCAGACACAGGACATAGTGAAAGGTTACCTTATTGACCCCGACCCTGCTAATCAGATCAAAATCAAGGCGTTACATCAGCTCACATCACAAACAACAACAACAAAATAAAGTGACAATAGAATAATAGAATAAAATGGACATCTGAAACATTATATAGAGTAAGAACAGTCCAGTATGATTCAACATCCCCCAGCCTGACTCTGATCATCAGTGAATGGAGTCAGAGGGGCTGGAGAGGGAGAGGGAAGGGAGAGGGTACGGGATGGGACAAAGGGGTAGGTGAGAGGTGTAAATGGGTCCAGACAGGGCAGGGGGAGGGGAGGGGGGCTGGTCCGGTAGCTGAGCAGGGCTGGAGGAGCTGGGGGGAGGAGAAGGAGAAGGAGGATGGAGTGGAGAGTCGTTGGTGCAGCTGAGGGGAAGGAGACAACGAGCCCCCGAGTCAAACCTGTTGAAGAACTGGTTCAACTCGTCGTCCTGTCCAGATCTCCAGCCACTTGCGGGTCGTTAGCCTGCTTATAGCCCGTGATTTTCCTCACGCTGCCCCACACCTCTCTTGTGTTGTTGTCCTGCAGGCTGTCCTCCAATTTCCGCCTGTAGGTGTCCCTGCTCTCCTTCAGCTTCTCCTTACGCTTCAGTTCTTCCTTGTCACCAGACCTGAAGGCTCTCCAAGGCTTGTTGTTGGGAAAACACTGCAACCTCCTAGTAGGTACGGCGTTCTCCACACAAAAGTTAATGTAGTCCGAGATGCAATGTGAAAGACCATCAATGTCCTTGTGACTCACAGAGAACTTCCCAGCCCATCTCAAAACATCCTGCAGAGCCTCAACAGTCAATTGTCTGTCTGTTTCCACTACCTGCTCCAGTCAACACATCTGTCTGTTTCCACTACTGACAACCCGCTCCAGTAACATGTCTGTCTGTTTTATCACTGAAAACCTGCTCATCTCAGACTAGCTGTTGACTTATTTAAGTTTAGATAAATACGGTGGTGCAAATGCTCCAGACTTAGAATGCTGAATACTGTGGTCTGACATGTGGAGTATAACCTGTGGGTTTAGTACTGACCATCCATGAGATGAACATTCTCTCTAAAATATCATTTGTAGTTTTAAACATGTCTGAAGTGCCAGTTTAGTCTTCGCGACAAATAATGATTCCAAGACATTGACTGAGACAAGAAGCCAAACCACTAGCAGCATGACTTGAACAACAGTGCTTCTAACGTTCAGGTAATTTTAGGTTTACTTGCGTCAATATACTCCCGCTCTACTCAGACTGAAAAAGCTTTTATCTCATTTCATTTTCACTTTTTCCGCTCAGTGACAAATCTGTCCCGTTATTGAAATTGTACTGTATATTTTGATGGGAAACTAAAAGAGTGGTTAGTGGATGAAATGATCGAGACCCAGGTAAATGACACGAGTGCACCTGTCCGGACCCGGTAAATGAGATTACGAGAGTGTTGCATAGAAAAAAAACCATATTTTACAATCTTCTTGGTGAAGTCATCTTTATCACTTGTATTTGTTAACACTAGATGTCAGCAAAGCACTGCACTTTGAGAGAAGAGTAAAGGAATACTCTTTGAATTCACTTATGTTTGTATTTATTAAATTCTATTATGCAAACTACATACATAAATCCAATTTCGGGGACAAAGCAAAACGCTCATAGAAAACACTAACAGTGGAAGAAAAAAAAAAATCCACACTGCAGAGACGATGAGCTCATCGGGTCACGTGACCTCATCCAGCTGGTTGCTGTGGTGGCGCTGCTCCTGTTGTGAGAAGGGAGACTCTCCAGTCGGCCGGGGGCATGGATTACACCAGGAGGACATAGCTAAACACCCATTTCCCAAATATATTTTAAAGATAATAACCTAATAATAGTAGATATCTCTCTTAAACATGGGGCAGTGTGGCATCAACTCATCAAAAACCGTACTGGTGTTCCTGAACCTCATTTTCTGGGTAAGTTAAAACGACCTCTGTGTTTGGGAATGCGCCACACATCCGACAACAACAATGATAATACGCAGCAGAATTGCTTCATCGCTAGCTAGCAGCGTCTAGCCTGCAATACAAACTGGGCCGCGTTTGGTTGTGACGAACAGGGTTGTAGCTAATATTGTTCGCCATCTAGGTAGTCGATCAATTCCAAGTTTTGTTGTCATGTTTGTCCTAGAGCTAGCTAGCTAGCTGTGTTTATGAAATGAGGACAATGTCACTGAGCATTTCATGGGTGTTTCATGGCGCTGGGCGTTGAGTCCCCTCTGAACTACTACTACTTAGCCACTGGTTTATCAATGACATTTCCCTTTAAACGACTAATAGTCCTAATAGTTTGGTCTTTAAGATGAGATGACTATGACTACATGCAGAATATAATGGTCGTGAGTTGACGTCCTCAATGTTCAAGCTGCCCATGTATGCCAGGAATCAGGATCAGAGAAAGCATTGGTTGCCCCAATGATGGTAGTTAGTCCCAGTCAGTGAGTGAATTTCTCAAGAATAAGCCTTCAACTTGGATCTTTCTGATTGTGATTTCTGATTGTTTGTGGTGCTTAGGCCTACTGTATATGATACCTGTTCTGAACTGGCAACCTATTACATTATTGATTTTTCACAATAAATAACTATTCTTTTTGGGTTTAATGCTGTTCTGTATTCCTTTGTCCATGTCATCTTTCACAGGCAGCAGCTGGGATTTTGTGCTATGTTGGAGCCTATGTGTTCATCACATATGATGACTATGACCACTTCTTTGAGGACATATACACCCTCATCCCTGCTGTGATCATAATTGCAGTAGGAGCCCTCCTTTTCATCATCGGTCTTATTGGGTGCTGTGCTACAATACGAGAGAGCCGCTGTGGACTTACAACGGTCAGTGAATGTTGCCTTATTGTCATCAACATTGAACCTTTGCTTAAAATAACCCTCAATAATCCTGTTTTCCACTAAGCTGAATATTATGCAGTTCAGACTGCATGTATCATGTTGGGAAGCCCCTGGTAAAGTTAATCCTTCCATCTTACATGTTTGGTTGATTTCTTGGAAATGGTAGAGATTGGACATCCCCGTCTGGGTCCCTTTTGTTGTCTGGTGTTTTAGTTCCCGAGTTTTAGTTTCGGTGTTGTCCATTTTGTCCTACAGTTTGTCATCATTCTTCTCCTGGTGTTCGTTACGGAAGTGGCTGTGGTGGTTCTTGGCTACATTTACAGAGCAAAGGTGAGTCAATATTGATCTAGGGTCAAGTTCACTCTCAATGGTTTTGTTTGATATAAGATAAGATATCATTCAGATTACAAACTTGAGAACCAAGTCGAGAACCAAATGTCAGCAGAATTTTTTCAACAAATTTTTCGGGGGATTTTTTTTTCTTCTCTGACATTAAAAGTGCTATCAAAAGTACTAGCTATAGTATTAATTTGAGAGGAAGGAATATAAAGTGGTAAGAGATCTAAGCACAGTGACATGTTTATTTCCAGGTTGAAGATGAGGTCAATCACTCCATCCAGAAAGTGTATGATAAGTACAATGGCACTAACACAGATGCCCCGAGCCGTGCCATTGACTATGTGCAGAGACAGGTGAGCGCATGGTATTGAGAAACACGTTTTCTATAACAGTTTCAATAAAGCTTTAATATAATTGGAAATATTAAAACTGTTACATAATTATATGATTTATTCAGTGTTGGAGTGTAACTACAGTGTTGGAGCAAATGGTACTGCAGCAACATCCAGATCTAGTTGAAATGACAAACATTGTCATGGTTTTGTCTTTCATCTCTGCAGCTCCACTGTTGTGGGATTCACAATTACTCTGACTGGAGGAATACACACTGGTTTAAGGAGTCTCGAAACAACAGTGTACCAGTGAGCTGCTGCAAACCCAATATCAGCAACTGCACAGGCTCCCTCGCCCGTCCCTGGGACCTCTACCAAGATGTAAGACATGGTCAAAAACATGCGTAACATACAAAAATTCTAATGTGGTCTGACCTC
Organism: Argentina silus; assembly: GCF_951799395.1. Classification (NCBI taxonomy): domain Eukaryota; kingdom Metazoa; phylum Chordata; class Actinopteri; order Argentiniformes; family Argentinidae; genus Argentina; species Argentina silus. The sequence goes on from NC_139657.1 coordinate 10,856,923, forward strand.
TCATAGTTGCTTGAGTTGCTTCTATCCTATAATGTATGTCTGTGTGTTTCCAGGGATGTGAAGTTCTTGTTGTGAAGAAGTTAAAGGAGATCATGATGTATGTCATCTGGGCTGCACTGACATTTGCTGCAATTCAGGTATAGAACAACTCTCTCCTCTGCAGAGGAACCTGAGCGAGCTTGAATACACCTGTGTCTTACCAGTACCTTTATTTTAAAAATATCACATGTCACCCCCTCCCTATATCATCCACCCCCTCTTCTGAGTCATAAAGTTATGGACAGTATGGATGGTGCGTGGGCCTTCTGCCTAGGCCCTTATTATGGCAAACTTTCCTGCCTCATTCAGGCAAGAGCCCAGAGGAGCAGGGAAGGCGCCCAGAGGGGACTCACTGTCATATTCTACCATGGCAGGGAAACTGTAGCATATCCAGGCATTCCTCGGAAAAAAGAAACAGCATAGTTCTAGGGCAAAATGGCGACCTAGGCAGTTTTTTTCCCCACATCAGCTTATCAGATACACTTGTTTAGGCTATGGCCCCCTACTAATTACATTTGTGTTTTTAATTATAATTTGGTTGTTAGCTGAAGGCTAGATGGTAATCTGATGCATTAGTATTAGAAATGTGTCTTTAGTGTTAAATTGTGTTCTTCAACTGTTTGCAGTTGAAGCTTTTGACTATCTTGGTGGGGGCTAAATTGCTCAATGTAATCAGATTCTCAAGGCTATGGGAGAGTGTTATGCCCCCCCCCCCCCTTTCATTTCATTTGAATACAATGAAAGGGCCATCTGCATGAGACAGGGCTGATCAAGCTCTGTCTGTCATCAGTTGCTTGATGTGCGATGTCTTGCAATAGCTAGACAGCCTATAGCCTAGTCAACATACAGGCTGATATCTCTTTCTCTGTTCATTAATTTGCTATTTATCAATTTAGCTGGTTGCTCTTGAAATGTTATCTTTGCATTTCTGCAACAGTAGATTCTCTTATGTTATGGGCTGATGAGGCAATGGATCACTGTGAAGTTTTATGTGCTAGTTTGCAGTAATTCTAGAGGCTTTTGACCCAGAGGCTTTCCTGTTTACTGCTGATGTAAGAGTGCTTTGTCCTCAGCCCTTCCTTGGATAGGGCTGGAGTGGATTTGATAGCCAGGTCAGAGCCTGGCAGATGTCCTCCTCAGGGAGCCATTTCTTGAAACATGGATGCATTTACAAGGATGTCTTTACGAGACAGTTTGTGATGTTTTACAGTATTTCTTATTTCCTTGTGTTCTTCTCACTTAGATGCTCGGGATGCTGTGTGCCTGTGTGGTTCTGTGCCGAAGGAGCCTTGACCCTGCCTATGAGCTACTCATCACAGGAGGAACATATGCATGAAAAGGACCACACACACACACACACACACACACACACACACACACCTGGGCTCAGGGCTCGGTCAGTGGGGGATGGTTCACTGGCTTGCCCAAGCTTAGCTTTCCTTTACTGTAAGGTGACAAGATGGTTCATACTGTACACTGGTGATGGGTGAGTTGGTGGAAGAAGAAAAAAAAAAAACGTTTAAATTGACATGCTTCGTAAGTTGGTGTTATATTTCCAACTTTTTTTCATATTTTTTTTTCATCAAAAAGCTACAAGCCAAATTCCTAAATGGCGATTTTTTTTCTTCATGTAATTTCATTCTTCAACTACTTATGTTTTAGCCCATGTTGTTTGAGGTAGACAAGGATGAGGCCACTGTGAGCGATGGACCTACTGTATGGAATATGTGGACTGAATACTTTCCTCATATGTCAGTTTGCACTATGTGTATGGCTTTTGGATATTTTATAAATATTTAAATCTATCATGTAAATACCTGAGTTAAAGATTCCCTATGTGTGTATGAGGTTGTGTTGTGCTACTGCTAATTCTTTGTGCCCGAAATCTCACCCCTCACCAGCACCACTCTGTTTCTCATAAGTAGTTGAACAAAAGACAGGATACAAATCAATGGCTCTGCATTGGCCTGGCAGGATTGTGCAGTAATTAGATCTCTTGAGCAAGAATTTGGGCATTTGATCCACCATAGTAGTCCATTTCAACAGGCTTATGTGGGGATAATCAAAATGCACTGTCATGTACTGAACTGTTCTACTTATTGTGTGGAGTTGAGCATACTGATGAGATATTGTTTTTAAAATGAAAAGAAAATTGATTTTGAGAATATGTAGCCATGTAGAGTAACATAAAACTCAGATGAATGTAAATAAACTGTTGGGAAACTTCAAAAAAAGAAATAAACTGGATAAATTCCATCCAAAAGATGTATGTATGTGTGACTGTTTCTTTTCATTCATGTGGCTATCTTTTTAAAACCTCCTGCACTGTGTTTCATTCCAGAATGGAATGGATCTGCAATGGTTATACCCTGCACACACTCAAGGGCAAGCCATGCCTCTCATGAATTCCTCAGACATTAGAGCTGTGGTTTTCTCCAGACAAAGCATGTTGACGTTCAAACACTGGTTGTCTCACTGCTTTTGTCATTTGCAGAGCAACTGAGTCATGTCCAACAACTCGTGTGGAAAAGTGTTAAAGTTCACGTCTTTCCCAGGGGGGAGGGTGGCTTTAAGTGACTTATGTGGCCCAGCATTAAGCAACTGAGTAAGATGATAGTAGTCGTCTCAATATTTAATCCTGTGGTACTGGGAAAAGACTTAGTCCTTAGTTCTTGGTCACAAGGTTGTCATTTGGCAGTCACTTGTCTGTAGCGGTGCAGTGAGATGATATAGTTAACACTTGTGGAGTCACTTGTGAACAGTTGAATGGTCATTATTTGACTCTCCTATTAAATGACTTCCGAGACACTGAGTTAGGCTGTTAGATGACGCATCACCAGCAGAGTAACCAGATGCCCCTGAACTAGACAGATAAGGCTACACTGTCATGCGGTTAGGAGGTTTGTGTGTGTGTGTGTGTGAGAGAGAGAGAGTCAGATCACAGTTGTCCACCTGTCAGTGAGCTCACCCTCTGGCCAAAAGAAATGTCAGTGGTTTAGACTAGGAGTGTCTCATTTATGAGATACCATTTTCAACTGTAGTTGAACTTCAGTAACTATTGAACGGTTCAGTAACAATGTATTTGTGATTCATGAAGAACTCAACATACATTTGCAATTCTATATTTAACTGGAAAGGTTTTGAAAATGTAGAAGAGGAAGTTGAGCTCCATGACAAGTGTCTGCAGTGGTTACATTGTGTTTGCAGGCCAAATGGTGATACAAGACATAGTGTATATAGTATATTTTAATTATAGAGATACATCATAGACTGTTATAGCCTACTCATGTGAAGGGCAACACTGCTGTCTCCAGCAGTCATTATCATAAGAGTACAGGTATAAACGTATTTAAATATGCATGTAAACAGATTCAAAGCGATGCCTTTCCTCTACATAAACATTTACTTGGGATAAAGCACAGTGGAATATGTATCCTAAAACTAAGCTATTAAAAGTATCACCCTACATTTATGAATAGCTCAAACACATAAGGTGATATTCAATACTAAAGCATATGAATAGCCTGGTAACTATGCTGTGTGTGAGAACACTTTCTGCTGCACCTGTCCTATGATCCCTCATCACAAATCTGTAGTGCCTATATTAGACTTGAGGGGAAAGTAAATTAAGTCAGTGGAGTGCATCTTGACAATAAATCAGTTAAAGGGATAGTTCACTCGAATTACAAAATCACATATTTGGTTCCTTAATTTGAGATGATTTGGGCATGAAATTTCAAACATGTTAACTTAGGGTCCATTGACTTGCATTGGGTTTTGGTTAAAAATGCTAACAATTAGCTGTTAGGCCCAGTTTAACAGTGTTCATAGAAGTTTGTCCTTGTCCATAGACTTATTTCAGGGTAAGGAACCACATATGTGAGTTTGTAATTTGGGTCTCTATATGCATGCAGATCCCTCACAAAAAGAAAATGAGCCAAAATTACCAAAAGCTTGAGCATCGAGGAAAATAGTATATAGTGCTTAAATTGTCAGAAAGGTCACTCAAAAACATATTTTAGGTGGGAGCTTGCTATGTGCACCACAGCACCACAGCCCAACTACCTGTTGTGTTTCAATCAGATGGGGTCATTCTGAGGCCAGGTAGGAGCCTGGGACCAGTCCAGACTGTTTGTTCCTCTCCACTGTCCACCAGCCATCCACACCTTGCTCAATAACCAGCACTGTCTCCCCTGCAGACATGGAGAGCTCATCTTCACCCTAGGGATGGACAGGGACAAGGTTAAGCTGTGGCCCAGAGATCATGTAGAAATTAGCACTGTCGTAGCTTCTTATGAACTGTTGCATTTATAATTTTAGGAAGCAAACAATTTCAAAATGTGACAAACACATTATTTTGTGGAGATGTTGAATGAGAGGCCTAATATGAAAAATAAGAGTGTCAGACAATTGTTACCTGAGCCACGTAGTCATACAGAACCTGGTACTCCTCCTTGAGCAGTGAAGTGTTTGGCTCTCCACACTGAAATCCAGGAATGGAGGCATACACTCCATCTGATGTGTCCGCTAAGGATAACACAGAAATGAACAGAAATGCAAACAGATTTAGTTCAGTTATTGGGTCAAGCCAAAGTTTGCAACCTTATTTCCCCAGTTTTCACTGAACTGACTAAATTAAAAAAGTAAGCCCCCTGTTTGCTGACATTGTGATAATGTAGACATACTATGGTAAAAACTACTTTTTCTTCAAGGGAGACTTGAACTGAAATCATTACATGGACTTGTATGCCCCCTGGTGGTGGTGCAAGTAGATGGAGTTAGACACCTGCATCACCTGGTATGGGCTGTTATGTTCCAATTTGATTGGAACAAATGACTTTTCTCTTTAACACTGACATACAACATTCTTATGAGAATAAGGAAATACACTGTTGTTGCCCTATGCTCCAGTAGCTAAAATGAATGAGTCCAGTAAGTCATTGCAATACAATACCATTAGGGGGTGCTAGTGGCAGTGAACCGTGGTTGTTGTTGTTTGTTTTAGAGCCACTAGAGCAGTTCCCTTGCAGAAGATTTGAAAACCTAAAAGCAGTGATGAGACACAAGTCATAAGAAAGTCAGAGGTGTCAAGGTATTTGTTAAGGGCCTAATGCTATCTACAGTACTGACAGAGTAGAGATACTGAGATACTGTGGGTGATTGGGGTCAGACAGAAATTAGTGGATCTAACCTTTTCATGACTCCTCCTACAAAGCGGGCACTGCCATTGCTGTCTGCTGAGAGCTCCCTCTGATAGTAATTCTCAAACACAATGGGTGCTGGGGAGAAACCAGTGGAATTCAGCAAAACAAACATACCTAGGACAATATGGGTCTCATGTAGAGCTGGCCGTATACATTCTTTCTAATATGTGATTGTACATTCTGACATATACTGTATCTTACTACGTAGCAATTTTGATAGGAAACAGTTAATATTTAAAAGTTCAAACCTGGAACATATGGTATACATCCAAATAAGGGTGGAAACAGTATAGGTGCCTACCTGGTGGACTGGAACCAGTGCGTTTCATCTCAACAAAGCAGTTGTTGTCTGCTGTGAGGTCACAGAGTTCTAGAGTTTTCCTCACATGCTCATAACACTGAAAGCACATTTTGTGTAGGGCTCAGTGGCACTACTAATCAGCTTTATCTAGTTTATCATACAGTTGATAAAGATTATATGTCTATGGTCTTATTGCTCTGTTTCACATTTATTAACTGAATGTACATTATGGATTACTGATATTGAAAGTATTCTACTATGGCATCAATTAATTACAGGTAACTTTATTTAGGCCAAAAAAAATTCTGCAAATTTCAGTACAAAAATAAAATGAGTGTGTAACAACCTTACAGTTCATTAGGACCTTAAAGTCCATCATACATAACTCACAATAGCAACATCCACAATAAAAACATGACGATTTATTTAAAAAACAAATACAAAAACCAATGGACAGACAAACTGGACCAACCTCATCATCGTTGACATTTTGCAGTGAAAAGTGGTTACAGTGCACCCACATGGCGTTCCTTAGGATGTTGATACGATCGCCCTCCTGCTGTTGAAACACCTGCAAAAAACAATACCCCCCCAGTGAATGATTCATATCCAAATGGCTGATTTATACCAAGTCTCCCCCGGCCTAGACTCACAACAAACTGTTCAGCTGGTCAGACGACACATATTTACATCATGTATGAAAGGTACATTTCTCATCATAATGTCTCAAAATGCAGTTTTATGAGATGGGAAATCAGGTTGACAGTTGAGAATGGTGTTAAGGTCTCATTGTACCTCACATGTGCTCTCCTGTGTGGTTTCCCATTCTTGGCGAATCTTGTCCAGCTGTTCAATATTTGTCATATATTGTTTCTCTGCAGACAAAGTTAAAAGGGTTATAATTCACAGCTCACCTGTAAAGTGAGATGTTTTTCACAGCTCACCTGTAAAGTGTTTACTTTGATTGCTCCTGTGTTGGAATGAAATGAAGGGTTATTAAATCCTTTGTCACAATAGAGGGAACAATATATTATATTTTGTTATATGTAATATAACAAAAATATGTTTTTGTTTGTTTTAAGATGACTTTTATTGGTTTTATACATTTATTTTAGACAGTGGGAAATCAAAGAGGAATACAGACCCGGGGATAGACAGAGAAGGGTGGGTCTTGAACCCACAACCTTCGGGGTTAGTGTAGTATTGTGCAGGACTACTATGCTAGCGGAGCTCACAGAGAAACCATGTATCTATTGCCTTTTCTAAGTACACTTGACAGCTTGCTATATTTAGCCCAGAACACAAATGAAAGAAATGGTCAAATCTTGCTCTATGGCTCTTTAGCAGCCCTGATTTTATACTAGTCATTTACCAGCAGCCATGTCTCTGCCTCCTTCACATGTAGTGCAGCCACACAGAACTGTTTTCATAGAAAATGACTTCAAGTCCATAGCACAATATTCACCTGAATCTCCTGCTGCCTCCCTGCACTGCTTGGCCTTGTTGTACAACTGAGATAGAACGAGAGAGATTATTGTCACTGACAGGAAAGAGTTGCATCAAACACAGTCCTGTGAATGCTGGAAATCCATCATAGATGGATGTCCGTTAGTTCTTTTTTGAAAGAGGAAACAGTATTCGGGAAATTAACACAGTTTCAACACTTCAGACCAAAGCTCTATAGCAACAAATCAAACCCATTTTTTTGTCTTGTTTAGTCATGCACTGTACACAACATAAGCTCAGAGGAAGCCGTACAGTAATAACCACTGCATGTGTTGGTCTTCCTGTAGGCCTCTTACACATTGTCTATCCCTTTACAAGACCGGTGGTGATTTACCCTCTCAGTATGCTTGGGAGTGGCTGTGGCCGTGCTGCTTATCCTCTCAGCAGCTTGCTCTGCCTCGTCCGCCTCTTTGCACCTCTGATCATAGGACCTTTTAGACTGGGAAGGACAGGAAATGTCAGGCACATCTATGACGTTTAACTGGCAGATATTGCATGTGTTTGAACTGACTGCAACACTGAACCACAAACAAACCGCCAAATGTTTGATGACATCTATCATATTGTTTTCCCATTACATGAAGTTGCTTCAAAATGGGGAACAGTGAGTGCAATAGAGAGAGCTGCAGCATGTGCATGCAGGGAGACACATTTGTAAAGGGCAGGATTTCCTGAGCAGAGAATTATGATGCTGCAGAGACGCTTCCTGTGCGAAATTAACTCTTCTTTGTTTTGTTTCTTTCTCTCACTCAGAGCTGACATTAACCATCATGGTCCAACTTTTCGTGACTTTTCGTGACACACTGTGAATATTTTGATATTTAGGTTTGTATATCTTTCTCAAACTCTACGTCAAACATACTATAAACTATAACTATATAGTGTATATATATATATATATATATATATATATACAACTATAAAGCTCCGCATTTATTCTCTTGTTTGGCGTGCATGCAAAGCCACTGTGGTGCACCCAGGCTGCAATACTTTCACATGCTGCTGAAGGGCGTTTCTAAGTAAAGCCCAGCTGCCAATGACACTTTCAAATAACTTCAATAGAACCTTTTACCTTTCTATTTAGGTTGAGGTGCAGCATAGAGGATTACCAATGTCATAACAAAAATACAGATGAGTAAATTAAGGTAGATGTTATTTGCTATGAATGTGAAGTGTGCTCACCTCCATTGTTTTCTTATACAAAGACACCTTTGTCTTCTGAACCTTCTCCATGATTCCCTCAAACTGTGTGAGAGAGGAAATACTGATTATACTGATTATAACTCATTATATACAGATTCATATTGTCACACTGTGATCTTATCTATGCACTGATGTATCACTCTCTGTCCTTTACAAAGTCTAGACACGTGTTCTTTGTTTCAATTGTCATTTTTTTCAACACATAACTTGCATAGTGAAGCCCAAGGGCTTAGGAGTCAGGGGGGACAGGGGTGACATGACATAACCCTAACCCATGATAAAAAGTGAAAAACTTTGAGAACATTTGAAACTATAAGCTTTCTCCTGGCTAGCCATTACTGTAGCTGCAGTGTCAGCTGTTATCTCGAGCACTTGCTAAGTTAGCTAACGTTGTTTACTTGAATATTAAATTGTTGTTTAATTGAATATATCCACATTCATATACATTTTCCACATTCATATACATTTTCAATAAAATGGGGGCATCCTAGAATATTGATGATTCACCACCAGGTGGGAGGATCTAACTTCCTATGAGCCTGGAAACATTATAGGGTGGTTATTGTGTCACAGTGGGCGCACCACTTCCTTCTCTGCCAGGTAGTAGTAATTTCCCTTTGTGGGTGAATGATAGAACACCTTTTTTCTCTGGTCTTTCTGTCGCTCCCTGAACTGTTCCATCCTCTTGACCTCCTCCTTCAACATCCCAGAGAGCTGGATATGGAGGTTCCCAATGTTTTCAATTTCTAGAAAACACAAAGAAACGCAACACTAAAAATATAAACTGAAGTGGATGATTAAAGAGAACTAAAGAATACAGATGGACAGCTTAAGAGTTATTCTACTTACGAGCTTTGAGCTGATCAAGGGATGCTCTCAAAGTGCTGGGAAAAAAGAACAAAACTGTGACATTACTTATTTCAAATGACTTTTACTAACCCTCTCTACCAAATTCCAAAGACAAAGTAAAACAAGAATGCACTTTAGTGTCCATGAATCTCAAGAGTAGAGCCACTCACCTGATCTCACAGAACCCCCCTGCTTTGCGTGCAATAGTCACCAACTCCTTGCCATATCTCTCTTCTGCTGACGCCCTATCCAGCAGACAGACCATTTCTTATATAACTCAAAAGGGTGGAACAACTTTATTTTATTCACAATTCAAGATTGGCTTTATTGCCACCAATTACCTCATCTTTAAGAGATCCTCCATGTCTTTGCACATGCGTCGGCCATCACAGAGTCTCTGTATAAGAGTCTCGTATCCAATGTTACTGATGAAATCCACTCCCTAGAACCATAACGTATCACACCATTACCTGACCATCCTTTTCCTCTATTCCCACATAGATAATGGTAAAATGGTAGAAAAGATTTCCTGGTATATTTAGTTTGACCCCCGTTTACACAATATCAGTGCAATGCAGAGTGCAATTCAATGCAAATGTAAATACACATTTTACCTCTTTACACATACCCATTACCGAGAATTTACTGATGACATGACTAGGTGTGAAGCAGGAAAATATTTAGTGGAATGCCCTGTGCCAGCTCAGTTTACACAGACAACAATACTGGTAAATTACCAGAAATGTGGAAACTCAAACTTGAACTTTCCATCCAGAAAGTTATCTTATCTCAAAGCAAATAAAATGCAAAGTTTGCATTTCAAAAAAAGATGTAACACATAGCAACTATTCATCTTTCAGCCTTTATTGATACTGTTTACTGATGCTGTGTGTATGGAAAAAGTGATGATTTTATGGTGCGGGTGGGGGTATTTCAACTTGAAAGTGAGTTTATAAATTAAACTTCATTGCACATGTATGCATAACAGTATGGTCTTGATGGGATTGGAAAAGCTATTGCTACATTACGTGACACCATACAGGTCTTTAGTGGAAGGTGTTTTTACATCGTACTACTCATACATACCACCCTTTTCCACAGGAAACAGATGAGTTATACATACTGTGGCTACTACAGCATAAATGTGACGTTTAACACTAAACTTAAACTGTCCGCAAAAGAAGATCATTGATAAAGATTGATAATGACACTGTGATGTTATAAAACATGCTAATTGTGCACATTTCATGTGCAGCAAAGGTTAGAAGGGGATTATTGTGCAGAGCTTGCCATGCAAATCAACCCAGAAGCTGCCTGTTGCTGTGTAGATTACAGTTCTGACAACGCATCACAGTCAGGAGATCAAAGAAAAGACAGATGAGCCTAGCCTGCTTTACAGGAAGTTCACATACATAGGAGCAGAGAAGAGGCTCACCACTGTGATTGAAAAAGCACAAACCCTGGCATGCAACATCTGTCAATGACGAACAGCGATGAAGAAATATAGGCAATTCTTTATCTGTGTACTGTTTCACATATTTTGAATGGTAACATTAGGCCATGCCAGGCTCTTCTAACCCCCACATATCAGGCCTTTTGTAACACGTATTTTGCTGTATCTAGTCTTCCTGTTGGTCTCTTGAGTACTGTTACTGGTGTGTGTACATCTATATGGAATGAAACCCCCGGCTCAATAAAGCTATTCCAAAAGATAATACAATAAGTAACACACCAGAAAACTAAAAACACATGTTTTAAGGTCATTATGTCATTAATTTACAGTCATTATGTCATGTTTTAAGGTCATTACGTTATGTTTTGCTTCTAAAGCACAGCACTAACCTATTGTGGAGGTATTCACTAGGAAGTGAGAATATTTAAAGATTAAAGACTAAAGATCTTGGTGTGCATGAAACTGATGAGGTAAGCCTCAAATAATACAGTGAATCTCTAAAAAAAAGAAAAAGAAAAAAAAAAAGAAAAACCTAAACCACATCTTCACCATAGATGCTCCACTCATGTTGAGCAAACTGTTAATCAACCAAGTAAAGTTAACTCACCCAAAATGCATCTTTGAATTCTAAAGTCATCTCCGAAGCGGCTCAAAGGTTCAGTAAAGTCGGTTGCTTTGGAAGCAGTGGAGTTCCTCCAGTTTGAATAATGGTCAAAGCCAGTGAGAATGATAATGCCGCACACAGGAAACCGCCAGGCTGAGAGCACTCTTGTGGTTCACTCGTTTGACTCAAATGAGGAAGAGCTATGGTGTGATGTCAGCTACCACAGAGCCTGTATCTAAGATAACACTGCTGCCAGGCATAGATGGGTATCAGAGACAAATTAGTGTGATATGTACTTCTCTAACACTTTCAACAGTAACACAAAAATAATTTATGGTTATAGATTCTCCATAGATGCTCCACTCATGTTGAGCAATTGTTTTCACAATGTCAGTATGGTACATTTCTGTAGAATTAATTTAACCTTCACGCAAATATCAGAATGTAACCTTTTCAACCTGGCGTTGGCTCATACCTGTGCGATCTATGTAGCTGTCATTGAAGCTAATAGAAAGCTGAATCAAAGGGAAACCATGTACAAGAACAAAATAACAAGCAACCCTTTCATAACATAATGGAAATATAAAAGTAAAACAATAGAGGAAAACCACTCAGACATTTATTGAACATAATAATAAAAAAAAGAGCAGTTACAATTCATCATGTGGTACGTGAAGCTGTCTTCCATAGTCTGTTACCTCACTATTCATGAAAATATCTAGATTTTTCAAAACTTCTGTCTCCGAGAGTCTCCCATCACCATCTTGATCCATCTCGCTGATGAGGTGACTAGCCTGTTGAAAACATGGGAGCAAAACAACAGAATAAGTCTAAACTCAAATCTATTTTCCACTTCAATTCACTCTAGCAAATGTATTTGTATGTAAATTCAACAGAATAGAACCACCCATTTCATGGCTCAAAATACTGTACTTCACAGGCAGGAAGACACCCTGAGGAGACATGTGTTGTAAATGGGATTTGGTCATGTGAAACTGCAGGTGTTAGGCTGCCCACCTCCTCTCGTGCAGAGCCATAGCTATTAGGGGCGACCCAACGGAGTTGCTCATCTCGATTCAACTTGCCATCCTTGTCCTGATCATAGAGGTCCTCAAAGCGCACAGTTTCTTCAATCTCCCACTGTGATGGGATATCTCCTTCTGTCAGTACACAAACACAAATTACTAAAGCATGGGAGCTAACTGGGCATTTACATATTGTGTTGCCACTCTACTATACAAAACATATAGACATCATTGATTCTGTTCACTGGCTTACCATTGGTTCGAATATCTCCAATGAATTCATTTAGACTGATGAACCCGTCTTTGTCTGTGTCATATTCACTCAACACATCTTCAATGGCAAAATCCTATAGCAGAAAACATGCAAAAGAATATTACATAATCAAATGTGTGTAGTCCTAGCGCTTGCTTTTCTCATCTTAAGTCAAATGGGGTTACACTATCTGATAACATGGAACTGTTACTGTGGTCTGAGAACTATCAACGCAGTCTAGAAACCACTGTCGGAGAGTGCACTCTCTTGTGCAAATCTTGTGAAAAGAACATTTCTTACAGCCATGTGATCCACTTCAGATGGGTGTGTAAAGGCAAGAAATTCCGTGAGGTTAAGGCCTGGTGTGCCATCCACATCAGCAAAGTCAAAGCGCTTCCTCTCCTTTATGTGGAGCTAATAAATATTCAAAGTAAAAGAAGACCACCATGAAGACCACCATGTACACCATATACACCATGTACAATTCATAATTGTTGTGCACAATTCCTGACATTTCTATGATGGTGCCACTAAGGTGATCATACAAATCTGAGAGACTCTTCCTCTGGATCCTCCAGGACGGCATTTTCATCGATATCGATGACCCGTTCATGAACAACCATGTTGTATTCTTCCCACGAAACAACACCATCTTGGTTAGTGTCAAATTCAGGAAAGCGCTCCCCTGCATCATCCAGTGCGTATTTCCTGTAGACATGTTGTATCCATAGTGTGATCTCCTCTGGGGATGCAGTAATTGCATTTAGAGTAGATTCAATGTATTTAGCTATTTAACTTCGGGATGCAATTTGATTAGACTATACAGCATAGTATTCATCAGTGGAGTGAATTTATAGTGTATTGTGTGTTAAATGTGTTAAAAGCCATTCAAGGCTGGAACAATATTTCACAGGGGATTCAAACTCACTAAATTACTAAATCAACATTCTTCGGACAACATGGTATCATTGCAAAACGTCCTTATACTATGTCTGGGCAATGTTCTAGTTTGACAAAATGATAGACGCCAAGATAAAAAAATAAAAAAACCTGATGGTTAGACAGTATTAGGCACTAACTTTGAGTGGTTAGCGTAAGGGTTAGGGTTTGGCATTAACTGTGAGTAGTTAGGGTTAAGGTTAGGAACATATTTGAAGTGGTTAGTGTAAAGAAAGTATTAGCAAACATTAGCACCAAGAATTAGCAACAAAACCGCCAAAATCACTTTTGTCAAAATTGTCCCAAAGCAGATGCAAACCTGCGAAGTTTGGGTTGCAAGTCTTGGTTCCATGATAATACGTCTTATAGTCTGACGAATAGGACAAGTGCTTGAACGTCGATATTTGCACGTGCAGGTTATGATACAGAACTCGCATACAGTACATCTAGCCTGTAGGTAGACTCATAGTGCTCAAGAAGGAATTCTAATATACCACTCTGGGTAGACCTATTTGATTCTTCCACTGAAAGCCAAATTAAATTAAAAAAAACTTTTACCTGATGTTAAATATCTGTCAGAATCTGTGTCTATCTTCTTCACAATTTCCATCACTCTTTTCTTTTGCTCAGCTGGACTGAGTTTCTTTATTTCATCTTTGTCCTATAAAACACGTGAAACATGACAAGAGATAATGCATATATTTGATATTATAAGGTAGAGAGGGAATGAAAATAATTTCAAATGATGATTAAAGATGAATTGAAAACCTCAGTTCCAAGAAGGACATCCATGTCATGCTCAGGGTTGTGCTGGTGACCCACATAATGATCTTCATGGAGGTGCTTGTGGGAGCTCTCTCCAAAGGCAAAGTGCATCACAAACAATGCAATGGTTAAAACCGGATATTTCATCTCTGTCGGGACACAAATAAAAAGCATAAGAAAACTTGTTTTTCATGACAGTATACATTTGATTACAATTTACAAAACACAGGCCTAGTATTGCTGAATTCTACCATAAATGATGGGCCTCTATACACACTTTTCAGAAATAGATGTCTGAAAATAGGTACTGAACCAAACACAATGCAGTACTTAAAAGAGTTTACAGTGTAACACAGTGGATAGTTCCAAAAGTGAAAACTCAAAGTCAAAGCTAATCAAGTACTGTACCCCTGAAATATCAACACTGAACCAAAGAATGTCACTGAAGGGCTATGGTGGTCAAATCAAAGATGCGATGAGTTTTGGTGATCAAATTCAGTACTTGACATTTTGCTGGCCTTGTTTCCCAGACACAGATTAAAACCAATCCGGGTTTAATCTGTGTCTTGGAAACCGACCTATAACCCCCCACGTCTGGTGCTCTCAAGCGCCTATGAAATCCGAAGATAATAGCGCCGGCTGGTGGTCGACGTTGAAATGCAGCTGGGCTACAAGCACATTCCTCACAAGAAAGTAACAATAGTTTAGCTACACCCAAGAGGATCATCTTTGGCTACATACAATAACTGGTAAATTACTGTCCCCATTTCGGCATTTGTCGCTGACAAAATTGAGGTCGGAGGACGAACTAAGTGTCTAGCCGGTCTAGCCAGTTAGAAAGACGACTGAACGACATGTCCGCTCATTACTAGGTATTTTAAATGAATTGTTCACTCCTGTTACCTCGTAAAGTTGACTTCATGATTTGAAAATAGCAGAAATGACGGCAGTCGCAGACAGACTTGACAACTTGTTTTTATCCCGCCCACTTACTTGGTTGCCATGGTCGCAATAGTTTGGTCGCACCCTATGACCCGAATGATATGGCATATGATTGGTTCATATACATTCTGTATCCGCCTTGTAAAAACAGTAATTGGATGTTAAATGTGTCAGTCATCGGTATGACCATTACACTTCCTGCTTAAAGTTCGGTTGCATTTAACTGTCAGTGGTCTCTCATGTCGTTTCCATCACCGACACTGAAAACAGGACGAGTTCGCTCATTTTGAAGAGAGTTTGTCTTTTATTCTGAGCATTGAGTTAGATTGACGTCAATGTCTAAAGACAGTCGCCACGATGGACGACGGCGTGGCGCTGGTCAGCACCGACTCGGCCCAAGAATTGGTCAAGGCGGGGACGGTAGGGAGAGGTCTGGTAGCAACAGCTCAGGATCCTCGCATGGAGGAGGCAAAAGCAGGAATGCAATTACCACCGCTTTGAAGGTATGTGTGTTAAAGTTGCTAGATCAGCTAATAATATGAATTGTACTTCTAAAGGTCTTTAGGTTTGTAAGCGAAGTATGTGACCTAGATATTATATGATGACACCTGAATAAAGCCCAAGCTCCGTCGGCTGTGTGAAAGACGGTGGGTTAATGTGTTACTCTGGCTTTAGCTGGCCCTTTCAATTTCTGTCAACATGTTTTTGTGTTTTCTTGTATGATGGGATGCTGTAGAACAGGTTCCACGACTAAGGATTAACCAGAAATTGCATTATTGTTCTCCTCATGCCTAAGTGTTATTGAGGGGTGTGTTAATGATCGAACATGTCGATTATGTGTGGGCATCATTTCATTTAGGCTACCCAAACGGAAAGAAACATAACAGGGTTGACATATTTCTACAATTCAATCTGACCTTCTCAAGTGTAGGCTGTCCATCGCTACAATCAGAGAGAACCATTGATAATGTTTAGTTTATCATTTGATTAGGCCTAACACTGGGACTAGCACAGTTTTACATAGGATGCCCTTCAAGCTTGATAGTACGCATAAAGGTTCCTGTCTGTAAACTATTTATGTACAGACAATACAGTCAGAGATGGCAACTCTGATACAGTAGCATGATAAACTATGATGATTGGATGCTTTGTCGACATGTGACAACCTTGTCAGCTGTAATAATGTGGCTATTGACAGTTTTATTTAACATCTGGGTCTGGGTACCAATTGTTAGGAAAAGGTTGTTTATCATGACTTTGATCTGTCATTGCTAAGTTGATATCGGAGTGCTTCAATAAACAGCAACACAAAGAAATGTACAGAATCTGCTGGCTCCAGCTCCGTTTCACTCTATCCTACTGTCTGTTGCTGCTTAAAAAAAGTGTATTTTTGGGCTTTTTCTATTTCTATTTTTGGCAAGGTGTAGACATGGTGTTTTTTTCAAGATGAAACCCAGATCAGTCAGAATAAATCTCTTGCTGTGCAGCTGCAGACTTCACACAGTCAAAAAGCTTACTGTGAAATATCTCTCGTATGCCACAAAGCAGTCTATCCATGTGGGGTTGTGTTGGTCCTCCAGCCTTGTGTGATTCATCCGCTGCCTAGTCCTATTGGACGCAGAGCCTCAGCCTCTCTGGCTGATGCAGGCTTGCATTAGCACACTCCTTGAGCCTGGAGCTACACTCTCATCACTGGCAGCAGAGGACGTGGGTTGAGGGGCAGGCCTGCTGTGTGCACATGACTGCTCAGAACTGTGTCTTAGGCGGAGGGAGAGGGAGAGAGGGGGCTGCAATGCAGAGCTGTGCGATGAGAGGAGAGGAGAGGAGAGAAGCTATAAACATAGGAAGCAGTGTGCGGTGGACAGGAGAGCTGGATGGCAGGCAGACGGACAGGAGCAGCGGCTCGAGCGGCGAGGGCCCAGGGGGGTGGCTGCTAGCTCAGCAGTGTGCTCAGGACTCAGCCCTGATTACAGACAGAGCAGTCGGGGTGAAAGGACTCTCAGCCCGCTAAGCACTCGGCTCTCTCTTCGTCGCCATTGGTGGACAAGTTGACACAGCCGGGCAAGTTGCTATAGCAGTGCAAGCTGCACAGTGGAGTCTATTTTGGTCCTGCTGTCAGATGACGATGTCTCCTACCTAGCGCAAGTGGTAATGCCAGCGAGGGGAAACGGGTTGCCTGAAGTGCGCTGCAAAAGTATGTCAGGGGCGGATAAGGACGAGGAACCTGCTTACAGACTCTACTTCTATTCTGTATGTACCTTCTAATCTCTCCCTTTCTCTCTGTGTCTGTCGTCCGAGCGCTCCCCCACTCTTACTGCATGTGTCTGTTCTTAGACCTGCTTGTCGAGGGGAAACCCAACACCTGCCCCCTCACTCAGCGCAAGGCAGAAAGGACGGGCTCTTTCCTGCGAATGTTTGTAAACCAGTAAGCATAACAGGACCCTGTCTGCTATTTGAAATGGAGAAACTCGCTCCAAAAAGAGCAACTCCTCTCCGACGGTGTTGGCCAGGTGGCAGGTCGCCTGCAGCTGATTAAGTGGATCAAGGGAGCATTGCCATAAGCCTTGCCTTAAGACAGCGCAGCAAGCCGTCAGTCAAGAGCCAAGGCTTCCACGTTATCTGTCATCCGATGGCTGCCAAGCCCAAGAGACATAATGTAAATATTTACAGTCAGCTGGGCAAAGGGGTTGCTAGGATGGTGACTTAGCTAGCTGTTTGTGCAATTGTTTTGTGCGGTTACCCCCTCTCTGTTCGTGATGTGCATTCTTTGTGATGTGCTGTATGTGTTTGATGTTTATCTAGTATAGTTTCATTTCCATGGAAGAGAATGGAGCTGTGGCTGCATTTAAAGAATCTTTTTTGCTCACTAAAAGTAGGTCAGTTGTATTCCCGAGGGACAGGAAATTGTTGCAGGCCATGACACTGCATGCTGTTTATGCATGTGTAAAACCTAATGAGCCATATGAGCATCTTCTGTGAGCATGCTACATTAGCATTATGGTTTATGGCATATGCTACCTCTCGGTGGGGTGGGGGGGGGGGGGGGGGGGGGTTAACCATTAGATCCGCCACCGTATTGCTATGGATGACACTTGAGCTGTTTGACGGATTAACAACAGCCTTGTCTTGGTAGAGTCATTCTAATTAGTTTCTTGTGTTTCTTGTGTTATGGAAATAAGTGTCCCCCAGCCTATTAGAGTGAATGGCAATGCCACCGCCAGTATGACGTGGGCAATTTGTCCCATGACTCAGTTGTGAGGAGGGAAACGCCTGAGTATGGATCAAGTCCAGATCCAGATCAGGTTTTTTGTAGCCTAGTTAAGTTAGGTTTGACTTTAAAAAAAAAAAATTCACTTAAACATGAAATAAAATGTCCTTCTTGAGTTCTTAATATCACAAAAAAATAGGCTAGGAATGACCATCCTCTGAGAGGCCTAGCCTATTCCCTGATAATATCAAAATAACTTTCATATATTCATATAGGCTAGACACTGCACATATTACTCTTTAATTGGCATTGCAAAGTGGGACTCAGTGCTTATGAGGACTCAGAGCGGAAAGCCGATTTGCTCTTGGCATTCATGCATGGGATCCTAGACTGTGTGTGTGTGTGTGTGTGTGTGTGTGCGCGCGTGCGAGCGAGCATGTGCGGTGAGAGATCAAAAGAGTGTGAGAACAAGCTAGGGGTGAGCAAGACATTTGGCGTCAGGTCACCTTACGGCACAGAATTGAATCTGGCCAATTCTTGAGCTTGGACACGACGTGACGCTAACAGCATAGCTTAATTTTCTATTTCAAAGGAAGCATTCCCTCAGTGGCGGATGACGGTAGTGGAGCAGGGCCGTTATATGACCAATGTCACATGAGGTGCAAGAGGACAGAGGGTTCAGGTATCTTCATTGCGACACAGTACTCTTGTATTATGCCTCGGCATTTGAAGACCAACCTGCTAATTAAACGTAAACATGATACATAGGTGTGAGGAATGAAAAAATGTGACGTCTCTGTTTAGGACACGTGTCTGCCAAAGTGTCTCCTCAAGTTAGCCCTAAAGTGCGCCCATGCATACTTCATGTGTACAGTAGGTCAACCCTGCTGCGCTCTTGCATCAAGTTTCTAGCTTTCTGCCACAGCTTGTTGACGAGTGTAATGATCTCAAGCCATCCAGTTCTACAGTATGGAGTGTAATGACCTCAACCCATCCAGTTCTACAGTATGGAGTGTAATGACCTCAACCCATCCAGTTCTACAGTATGGAGTGTAATGACAAGATGTCCGTGTTGTCAACAGGCGTCCTTTCAGCGCTCCAACAGCCACGACAAGGTGAGGAAGATAGTGGCAGAGGAGGGCCGCGCTGCTCGAAACCTCATCGCCTGGAGCGTTCCTCTGGAGAACAAAGAGGAGGAAGGTCAGTGACGTTTCTACTAAACACACACACACACAGCAAAATGTGTCTGTTCCAATATTTTTTTTCATTGTGATTATTCCTGGAGCTGCTTTCATTTCATTTTGGGCCTGCAAGGTGCATTGTATTGTTAGGATGACCCCATTAATTCTCCTGTTGGCGTCCTGTGGCAGGTGCTTCTGTTGACTTACGGTGCATGACTCAAGTCCTTTTGTCCACGGGGGACAGCAGAGTCGCTTAACTAGGTCACAGCAGGGACAAGCCATTGTGGGATGAGGCAAAGTCACGTAATTCCAGACACTGCTCTTACTGTAGTTGTAATACAGTGTGTTCTATCACGAAATGACATCCTCTGCTTCACCTCCCAGCTCTTTCTTCTAGATTGTTCTCCTCCCTGGGTAGAGTAAAGATGGCTGGCATTTTGATTGAATACTTGGTTTGTAAACTTCCCACAAGCTGTCCAATATGATTAGCCATTTAGTTACAGTAATATTAAATGACCCGTGAATAGTTGGTTTGCGTAAGGGAGATGATGATGATGTCTTAGTATGATTAATGACAGCATTACTTTGCGTTTAGTCTGTGTGAGGCCATTCTAGCTGCAAGGGAAAACAATTAGTTTGCAATAACCGTTATATTGGATTGTGATACCCATTAGAAATCATTTGATTGAACAAACACAGTGTTTCTATGTTTATACAGTATATCCTCGTGATTTATTTAATCTGTAGGCTATTTTTTTTCATCACTAGTTCGATAAATCATTCTGCTACGGCTGACGCTTCACAGCAACAGATGAGGATGGGAGATGAAACCTGCTCATGCTCACAGCACTGTGGTCGTTGTAACAGTTGTTTTTTTTCCACTTCATTTGGGCAAGCTGTCAAAATAAGCTCATTTTTTACCTTCTCTGTGAACGTTAGGCAGGGAACGCAAATCTCTGCTGGCTTGCTTTTAGGACTTTTGGGTCAATTCTGTGTTATGTAAGGCCTAAATGCAGCTCTCCATCTCTCCTCTGAGTGAGAATGTGTTTTCTCTCTGTTTTGGTTCCTCCCTCAGGCTATGTTCCGTTTTGGGAAATAGAGTTGGCAAAGGGTGACTGGAGCTCTGTGAAGGCCATGCTGACGAGTATCTTTAGAGGCAGATGGTTTGTTCTACTGGGTCTGAAATGTTACAGTTTAGTTTCTTTCTTCTTTTTTTCACAGGGAAGTCCAAGGCCAACACCAACAGCAATTTGAGGGCTCAGAGAATCAACTCTGGACTACACAGGAATAAGAAACAGGTGGGCATATTGTAAACTGTTAAATCAATGTGGATGGAAGCTGAAATTACCCTGACACATTCTAATTTCCCTCCTTGATAAAATATAGGATCGTTCACTTTTTTTTACACCTTATAGTCAGATGGAAAGTAGAAAATTGCCAGGCTAAATCAACTCAAATGAACTCTCTGACTTGGTTGGTAGTTACTTTAAGGTGATTTGGCCACAAATATAAACATTTGTCTCATTGCATCCATTCTATCCCATTAGATTGTTTTTGTTAACCATGGCTAAAGTTAGTAACTGAAGTCCATAGTGGCTATTTAAACAACTCTGAACCATGGATTACAGTTTCTCCTGGCCCATGGACTACTTTCAGGAGAAGGAACCATCTGACTATAACTATAATCAGATGGTATCCCTTTAAGACTAGTAAAGATGTCTGCTCAGTGCTATTGAGTGCATGTATCACTAGAGGGCGTCATACACCTAGCTACATCGGATTTCATTATGTCCCAACACTCGGTCAACAATGAAGACTGGACATACTACTTTGTTATTGGACAAAGACAGTTGACTGAACCCTACAGAGACTTACTAGGCATAACGTTTGCATTGACGACACACAAGTTATTTTTAGAATAAGGGAATAGAATAAAAACAACAACAAGGCTAATGCATGAATGCTCTTCCTTGACTTATTTCTCCTTTTCCTTTTCATTGTCACAGAATGCAGGCCTGGACAGCAAGAGCCCAGCCGGGACCTTGCTTGACAAGGGTACAGAGAAGAGCCCTACCAAAGCTAGACAGCCACGCAAGGTGGACCTGCGAGCCCGCTACTGGGCCTTCCTCTTCGACAACCTGCGACGGGCCGTGGACGAGATCTACGTCACCTGTGAATCTGACCAGAGTGTGGTGGAGTGCAAGGTAGTACTCTGGATCCCAAATAGGCTAATAATGGCTCCTCGGGGAGTGGGGAGTGGGGGGTTGGGGGTTGGGCAGGTGGGGGGGGGGGGTCAACAGGGTCACAATCATCAATCCCACAAAGTGGAGAAATATGAGCAGTAGCAAAGGGCTCCTACGCTACAGGAACACTAGAGGGCGCTATTGAGTTGATCACGGTTTCTGCCTATGCTCTCACATTCCTCTTGTTTTCTGGTTTGTGTCAGTGAGGGCTTTGAAGGCTGGCTGGTGAGAGAATTATCACAGGGCTCTCTCCTGGGCCTGGCTGGAGGGAGGGGAAATTGATGACCGAGTGTAAACAATTTGGATGTGGATGTGTGTTGTTAGAGAGTTGTGGCAGTGCGGTTGGGGGGGGGGGGGGGGGGGGGAACTTGGCTGATTCCACTGTTCCAAGGCTTGAAGGGCAGCAGTACCCCCGAGTCCCTGTTTGAGGCGTGCAGGAAGGTGAACTCAAAAACAGAATGTTAAAACCAGTTTTTTAGTCTTTTTAAAAAAAAAAAGAATGTTATAGTACCATGTTGGTTGTGTTAAGTCCATCAAGCAGAGCTGTGTGATTCTGCTGAACAGTAGTGCTTTTGTTTAAGCAGGGACAGACAGTGCTGTAACAATGCCTCAGGGCTGTCCTGGCCCTGCTGTATCGATTGGCCTGCCATGCAGCATTATGCCGAGCATGGTTCTAGTGACCGCGTGCGGTCGCTGCTGGAACTCAGAGCTCCTGTGGTGCGGCCTATAATGTGGATGGTGGGGCCGTGTGAGCGGTCTGACAGGCTCCTGCTGTGTGTTGTTGTTGTTGTTGTTGTTTTGTGTGTGTGTTCTCACCCCTGTGACGTCTAATGGCTCGGGCGGCGGGCGCTGGGTGCTCACGTGCCCCCTGCCCCCCCGTCCCCCCGTCCCACCCAGCCCAAGCCTAATGGACTGTCTGATAAATGATGGAATTAGCTGGAGAGGAAGCAGAGTGCTCTCCCTCTGATAACACCCGGCCACAATCCCCTGGAGCGGTGTAAATCTGCACTCTGTGTGCTCTCACAACACAAACCACTCCCCACCACGTTCTACTACACCCCCCCCACACACACACACACACGCACACACACACGCACACACATCCTGCTCTGGTGATTTGGCATCACTTTAGCCTCATCCACACTTGACAATTAAGTCCGACTTTTGTGAACCGAATAGGATGATCGCATCCAACTGGACCGGTCTAGATGAGAGAAAGTCACATTTGCGTTTGCCTTGTGGCTTGATTGAGTTCGGATTGTGATCTAATCCTCGTATCCGGATAACAGAAGTCTGATTTAAGTGTTTAAGTGTCAAGACACAACCCCCCTCCAGCCAGTTAGACCTAGTTTAGACAAACATCCAGTTACGATTGTGAAGAGATTTGACTCTTCTGACGTGACGAGATGGATGCATCGCTGTCTTTATGAATCGAGGCGTTGAACGGTACCGTCCGAGGCGGTTCAACCTTGCACCCGCCCTGGATCCTTCTGCGCTCGAGAGAGAGAGAGACCCTGTTCAGCAGAGCAGCACATCGGGCTGATTTATGCTTGTATATTAATAACGCCCACATCTCTTTAACCCGCAGCCCCCCGGCCTAATTAGTTCTGATCAGCCGTTTGTCCTGTCTGAGCTCTGATTCATGCGACCGTCACATCACCCGGCAGAGCGGAAGCGGTACGCGTCCTAGCGATAGGGAGAGTCAGAGGGCATCTTCCACACAGTGATAGAGTATGACAAAGGGTATAACTTCAAGGTAAAAAAACCCCCGAAAAAACCAACACACCTGGTTGGCATAGGCTCCATTTTATATATTTTTCAATCTGAAGTGGCAGTAAGATTAGAGGAGCCTTTCACTCGACTAATTAAAGCTCTAAATCCTCTATAATCTCTCTCATCCGGGTTGCATTGATGATAATGCAATGACCTGTTCATCGCCGCCATAGTGTTCCTATAGGCCTCATGAAAAATGTTCTACAAGTACTGTGTTGAGGCGAGCGTGTTGGGAGGCGAGAGGCTTTTACCGTGCCTCTTCGTTCGCCGTCACTCTGTCACACCAACGCCATGCCTCTCCCCTCCAACCTCCACGTCTGTGGCAGGCCAGGCAGCCTTCATTACCAAATGAGGGAGGAGGAGGAGGAGGAGGAGGAGGAGGCAGCAGCAGCGGCGGTGGGCCTTGGCTGTTAACTAGCTCTAATCAGCAGGGCTGCCACTGCTGCTGCTGGACACATCTTTCACTGGGCTGACTTGTCTATTAACTAAAAGCACCGTGAAGCTTTACTCTCAATTACCACTCCCTCCACGCTCCCCATCAATCACCCCCCCAGTCTGTTTCACTAGAGCTCTTGGGCCGCTCCTGCTGCTGAGAGGGGGACCGGCTCCACACACACACACACACACACACACACACACACACACACTCTCTCTCCTCAGTCACACAGAGGCGTCAACATTGTCTCCAACAAGCCGATTGTGGTTTTTCAATAGACTCAATATAGCAGTTTTGCTGAATTGAATCCGTTTTGTTTTGGTCAGTTTTTCCCAGCGTGAGGGTGCAGAGTTACTGTAGCTCCTCCTCGGCTCTGAGATGGGGTATCAGATGGACAATGACACGGCGTCATCAGGCTCTCCCCAGTTCCAGTTGTGAGAAATTGAAATTACAAGCCAATTCAATTAGTCTTCGCCCCTCCTGGTGATGTCGTTGGTAATGTCTGCCCCCACCTCTTGTGGTGGATCAGTGGGGCAGGGAGAAGGATCTCCCCAAGGTTCTTTCTGGGTTCTTCTGGGTTAAATAGAGAGGTGTGTGTGTGTGTGTGTGTGTGTGTGTGTGTGTGTGTGTGTGTGTGTGTAAGATATGCTCTGGTGACTGTGACTCTGCCTAGGCCCAGATGCCCTACCCTGTATATGTTGTGAAGGTGGGGAAGGGTTTTGGGTTACGGGAGCCCCAGAGTGCTGTGGGACTGGAGCTAGAGCTGTGATTCTCACCAAATAGGTCTACAAATACTACACACACAGCTACTACACACCCGCCCCCCTGACATCACATCAGTAACCTTTTTTCCATACAACCCCTCTGTCTCTCTCTCTCTCTCCGAGAGCTGAATATTATCCTCGTATCATACTACTCCTATTATCATCTCAGTTGTCTCTAATAAGTGACCTTCCAGGAGAACATAATACGGCTTTCCCTTTGTGTGATTCACTTCACTGCGATATCCCTCCCCCCAACCCCCTCCCCCTCCCCCCCCCCCCCCTCCACTGTATCTGACTGTGAAACATGTTTGGCTGCGTTTCAGGAGGTGTTGATGATGTTGGACAACTATGTGCGGGACTTTAAAGCTCTCATCGACTGGATCCAGCTGCAGGAGAAGTTGGAGAAGACTGATGCCCAGAACAGGTGATCTATGCTTTCTCTCTCTCTCTCGTTTCCCCCCCCCCCTCCTCTCTCTCGTTCCCCCCCCCCTTCCTCTCTCTCTCTCTCTCTCTCTCTCTTTCTCATTCATTCCCAATTGCTCCCTGAGGTAAATCTCTAAGTGCCATCTCTGGTCCCTGGCTTTGAGTCACAAACAAAGCAGATCAATAGGCTTGGCTGTTAGTCAAGGTGATCCCACCAGTTTATTGGCTTCTCCTTAACAGAATCACCGCAACACCCGTAAATTGACTAAGGTATAAAAAAATAAAAAAAAACTCCAAGCTTTTAAGATGCCTCCCAATTTGTACATTAACTGTTCATCGACCGGTCAGCCTGAAACTTTTGTGTTTTGGGCCCTAATGTGTGGTAAACATCTCTCGCTGATCCACAGTATATTAAAAACTGATTTAAAGACTTGATTGATGTTTCCTCCCACTCTGAATCCAGACCCACGTCTTTGGCCTGGGAAGTGCGCAAGATGTCACCGGGACGTCACGTGATGCCCAGCCCCTCCTCTGACAGGATTGTCCCCTCTCCAAACGCACGCAGGGCCCTCAGCTTTGGGTAGGCTGAAGTACTACTACTATCACTACCACGGTACCACCTCCAGGAATTGTGATCTGAACTGAATTGAAAGTAAATAGCTTGTTACTGTAGTCAGATCCATTATGTGTACGCGCACACACACACACACACACAAGACGTATTCTATACTCCCTCTCTGCACATTGTGGGATGCAGCATGGCCCACAGTATGGTTCTATTCAGCACCTCAGCCACAGTCTACCATTTCACAGCCAGATTTTGTCAGCCATCATTAGATGTTCACAGAGAGAGGTAAAAAAAAGAACACACATTCGAACACAAATTAGATTTAAAGGTCATTTAAATCCCCCTATTAACAAATCAATGTTAGATATGACGATATCATTTGCCAAGCCCTGGTCTGAATCGGTAGAGTATTACTGATAGTGCAATTGATTGTAGAATGCCAGGCATTTGTTTAATGTAATTTGTGGAGTCTCTCACTCCTTCACCACAGCAACAGCCAGGAGGTGTAGATCAAAGTGTGGTTAAAGACTGCTGAAGCATCGGTTCAATACGTGCAGTGCCCTGTAATCGGATGCTGCAGGAAATGGGTATTGATCGTGATGGAGGTCTGTTGCCTGGCTGAGCCAGCCCTGTGGTCCCAGAGAGTGGGGGCATGCTGGGCTGGGGTCAGACAGACACCAGCCTGACAGAGGCACATGGAGCTGGTCACACATGGTCACCTGTTTGCTTGAGTTGAGTAGTCAGGATTTAGTAGTGATGTCACAGCCATCGTGTGAACTGCTGTTCTAGGACAGACTGGCCGTGGTCACAGTTGTGTAGACAAAACTAGCCGGTCTCTTTCACACTAATATTGGTAATAGTCTGTGGTTGAAATGCTTTAGTGTGGGTTGCTATATCTCTGTTTTGGCTCTGACGTGTGTGTGTGTGTGTGTGTGTTCCAGTGGTCCTCCACCCACACTGGCTGTAGCTCGTTTCTCTCACACCGGTCCCAGCTGGGCTGACCGGGTCAAGTCTTCCCAGACCCTCCCTGTCCCCAACCAAGGTAGCATTTTTCCGACAGAGAAACCAGGTACACTGCCCCTTCAAATCTACACACACACACAAAATTCTACGTACTATCATGTGCTTTGTTGAGTGTGCTTTTATTGTCATTGCGTATACTGTACCTGTCTGAGGATGTATCCCCTTCTGATTGATGTGCATCTGGCAACAAATGCTTTTGTAAAAAAAAAAAAAAAATAGCGGAGTATGTGCTCTTTACTGTGTTCAGGTAAGAAGGACTCTGAGGGCTGGGAGACTGTCCAGCGTGGGCGTCCCGCTAAGCCTCGATCCGCTGCCATCGTAGCCAAGGTCAGCCCAGTTGTGGCCCACATCAGCCCCAAGGACAACATGAACAAGGAGATCCAGAATCTGCAACTCCGGCCCCCCTGCCCCCTTGACAAAGGCAAGTGCCAGACGGAACAGCCGATCCCTGAGGAGCTGGTGCCCCTGGAGGAGACGGAAGACTCTGAGAAGGGTCACATGATTGAGGTACACTCTCTCTCTCTCACACTGACGTCACTCACCCAGCAGTCACCAGATATCAATTATTCAGGAAGACAGGAGACGTGGAGCAGAGTAACTCAACACTGTTTTATCAGCCACATTGTTTTTGTTTTGGGCTCCACAGTATTCATAGACAGGCTGTCCAGACAGGGCATATCAGTTTTGAGACGATTGATTGTGCTCTGACATTTCAGAGGCAGGAATACCATTTTCATTGTCATGAAATTGTATACTCTCTCAATGTCTCAGAATACACTGGGTATGGGTGGATTCTAGGCATTGCTTGATTTTGCAAATACAAATGTATGTATTTCCCATGTTCTCTTCATTTGATCTCAAATTGGATGTTCAGGGCATGTTAGTGCCAACTTCCCTGCATGATGTGTGTCTTCAGCTCTGTGTTTGTGTGCGTGTCAAATGTTTTGATTGCTCTCATGAAATGCTTGAAATGCGCATGTTTTTAATGGTGGGCGTGTGTGTGTGTGTCTGTGATTGTGTCGGTGCAGCCCCCAGCAGAGAGTGTGCAAGACTCGGGGCAGTGTGTCGACGCACCCTGTGAGGACGCGCCTCCCCCCCTGACCCCTTCCCAAGCCCCAGACCCTACCCCATCCTCAGCCCCTGTCCCAGTCCTTACCCTAACCCTACCCGACCCAGTCCCTGTCCCTGTCCCTGCTCTGGCCCTCCCCCCGTCCCCAGACCCAGCCCAGACCGAAGGGCTCGGTGTTCTGCGGGCCTGGGGGGACATGAAGGGGGCCACGGGGGGCGCGTCGCAGGGCACGGCAACATCTGCTCCAGAACAGCCTGAGACTCCCATGGCAGCGGTGAAACTGGAGAGTGTGCTGGACCCCACAGAGCTTTCCACTGTGAGTGCTGAGAGATGGAGGAGCAGAGGGAGGGGAGGGCGGGGAGGTCAGGGGATCCCCCGGGGGACCCTCACCGCCTAAACAATGTCACTCTAAAGAAAAACCTCCAGCTCTGACACGGAAAAGCCCCTTCGCAGGCAGGACAGTTTGCGTGGGGGTGTTGGTGAATGTCTGGGAGTGGGATGGCCATAGGACTACTAGGCCATAGAGCTCTGGAAGGTGTGTCTGTGAAGTGGCCTGCCCATTGGTTTGGCTGTGGTGAAGAAGTTGGCACTTTACAACATTCATTTTTGAAAGAAATGGGAGGGGAAACCTGTGACAGTGAGGGGGTCAGGTCCTGTCAAGTGAGGGGGGTCAGGTCAGGCCAGAGGTCACATCATGTGTTCAATGGTTGTGTCAGGTGACTGTTTTTGTATGATGACCTCTTTTCTCAATAGTGATAAGACAGCCCTCAGGTGTATTACTGCCTCTTACGGCAACATTATTCCCTGATACGCTCATTCACTAGCATGGCTACTGTCATAGATATTTTTTTACTGCACTTTAACCTCACATGAAGGCCGTTCCTTAAAACCAAGAGATGGATGTCTTGTAAACGGTCTATCAGGAAGGTTATCTGAGCTCAGATCAAATGCAGACCTGGTCTTTGTGCTGGACCCAGACCAGTGCAGACTCCAGACACCTCGCTGGGTGGCTGAGATAAGGCTAGAGCTGTTTAGACTCCACTGCAGTTCCCTTGTTAAAGACAGACAAACAGCCTCAGTGTTGAGAGAAATCTCTCCCTCATTTTCCTCATTAAGTTAAACCGCAGCAGTGGCTGTTAACTGGAGTGCCGGTAACTCTCTGTGCCCTACAGTAAGTCGTGTCGGAGCTGCTCTGAGTGAAACCCATGTTGTTGTAATCTTCCCGTAACCCAACCTTTTTTTAGAATACACACCTACAATCTAGTCGAAATTCAACTTTGATGGATTGTTTTTGATGTGGGATCGCTAAGTGCAAAGAAGTAGACATTTGGACTGCGTCAGGCTTATTAAAATATCTAGCGCTCCTTCCTACGTCCCTTTTCAAATCGGTTGAAGCATGTTAGTGAAACGGGTCCCTGCAGTCACTGTGCCTCCTTCCACCATCTCCTCATCCTCACAGTGAACTCGTCCTGCATGACTCCTGAATGCTTCCTCACTTTTTGTGGTGATTTTTTGCAGTGGTTGAGTGTGTTGAATGTGCTACAGTTTTGATTCAATGTTCTTTTTTTTTTTATAGTGTTTCGATGACAACTTAAATTAAGCAGAATTATGCACTTAAACGTTGGTAATGGAATGGTACTATTTTAGCTGTCGTTATCATACAATATCTTTACATAAAATGTTTAAGTCAAATGTATTGTAAAATCTTGGGATAACCAATACATGCATTCTGAGAATTGGAGATAGAACCTGACTGCCAGTAGGTCAGCAGAGTGCTGTGCTGTGTGTGAGTCGGCGTGTGTGTCCCTGTGTCCAGCCCCAGTCCATGGCCGAGGTCATGGCTAAGAAGGAGGAGCTGGCGGACCGTCTGGAGAAGGCCAATGAGGAGGCCATAGCCAGCGCCATCGCTGAGGAGGAGCAGCTGACCCGGGAGATCCAGGCTGAGAACAACGAACTGGAGACAGACAACGAGAGTGACTTCTCCGTAAGACACACACACACACACACACAGTGATATAACAACCCTTTGATGCACTAGCAGCATGGCCTGTATCCTCAAATATTGTGTGTCCCCTCACTTTGTAATTAATCCATAATTTTATGAAGTGATAACCTCCTCTCTCTCTCTCTCTCTCTCCCCAGGCTAGCATTGGCAGCGGAAGTTGTAGCCTCAACATAGATTGGAGTGACATGTTAGCAGACTATGAAGGTATGTTCCCCCCCTTTGCTCAGTTGGTTGTTCAGCTGTAATGACATGAATGGGTGTTGATGATGTTCTTGCTTTTATTACCCAGACTCACTTACCCTTGCTGTTCCTCACACTGCAGCGCGGGAGCCCTGGCGTCAGAGCACCTCATGGGGGGACATTGTGGAAGAGGAGCCTGCTCGGCCCCCTGGCCACGGCATCCACATGCATGAGAAACTGTCCTCTCCGTCTCGCAAAAGGTGACAGACAGTCACCCGCACACGGTCACCCACACCCACACAGTCATACACCTGCCTGAGAGTGACGTCTGTTAAGAGAACCCGAGACACCTTAATGTCTGAGTCCACAGCGACTGTGTGTTGGTGGGGGGGAAGAGAGAGGGAGAGATGGCAGATGTAATGGTTCTTTTTTCTTTTTCTTTCTTTCTTTTTTTGTTGGCAGAACTATCGCTGAGTCCAAGAAGAAACACGAGGAGAAGCAGCTGAAGGCCCAGCAGCTCCGGGACAAGCTGCGGGAGGAGAAGACCCACAAACTGCAGAAGCTTCTGGAGAGGGTGAGTGAGTGAGTGAGTGGGCCTGGTAGACTAGAGCCAGGGGCAAAACAGCCCAGCCTAGCCTGGCTTAGCCCAGCCTGGCCACGAGGAGAGCTTCTGTCAGCACACTGCCAGATAGAATCACTAAATATCACAGCCCCCTCACTCCCATTCAGCCCATCTGGCCACAGACACGTCTGAGAGAGAGGGAGCCCAAACTCAACAATCTTTCATGACGTTTGTTTTTGTTCTCCCAAGCCTTAGTGAGATGAGTGAGTCCTTGAATAATCCAGAGTATTAACCACATAAATACATGGAGTGGTGTATATTCACATTAATCCCTGTGGACATACTGGAGAGGGTACTAGAAGCAAACGCTTTGAATGGCAAAAGACCGTCGTCTGCTTTGGCTAGGAAAATGTATGTGAGTGAAATGAGCTGAGCCAAGCTGTCTGTTCCTTCAAGCCTGCTCTCTTTCCCTAACATGCTTTTACCCCCCCCCCCCCCCCTCTCTCTCTCTCTCTGCTCTCAGGAGAAGGAGGTCAGGAAATGGAAGGAGGAGCTGTTGGATCAGCGGCGGAAGATGATGGACGAGAAACTGTTGCACGCAGAGTTCAAGCGGGAGCTGCAGCTACAGGCCATTGTGAAAAAGGCCCAGGAGGAGGAGGCCAAGGTTAGACGACTGCAACCCGATATCGGAACAGTTTCAGCCTCATATGCTTTACGAGTTAAAGAAAGTTCCATATTCAATGAATCGAAAGACACAGTATTGCCGCGAAAACCACGGCATGAAAATCAATTTCAAATCATTAAAACCCTTATTGGAATCAACGTATTTATTCCCGTTGCGCCGTCTGACTGAGACGTGCTTTGTCATGTTATGAGACGGTCCTAACCCTCGTGTCTGTGTTCAGGTGAACGAGATCGCTTTCATAAACACTCTGGAGGCCCAGAACAAGAGGCACGACGTCCTGGCCAAGCTGAACGAGTACGAGCAGCGCCTCAACGAGCTGCAGGAGGAGAGGTCCAGGAGGCAGGAGGAGAAGCAGGCCAGAGACGAGGCCGTCCAGGTACTGTAGGAAAACAGACACCCATGCCGTCCCCCCCGAGGTGCCCCCGGGTCTCACCCTGGCAGTACTGACCCTGACTGTTGGATGTCTCTCCTCTCCCCTCTTTGTGTAGGAGCGTAAGCGGGCTCTGGAGGCCGAGCGGCAGGCGCGGGTGGAGGAGCTGCTGGTGCGGAGGAAGGAGCAGGAGGCGCGCATCGAGCAGCAGAGGCAGGAGAAGGAGAGGGCCAGGGAGGACGCTGCACGTGAGAGAGCCAGGTCTGTACTGTACTGTACTGTGCTGTGCTGTGCCTCAGCCAGGAACCTTCTCCCCCAGTGTGGGAACTCGTACAACGAGAGGTGTAAAAGATTGAAATGCTGTCACAACATACTGTCTATGAACTCTTCGCCTTGCTTTTTTTTTTACATGACCGAATGAGACCATAGATTTGTGGGAGATTGTTGTAAAACTAGGAGTGGCTCTCTCCTCTGTTCCACAGAGACCGTGAGGAGCGTCTGGCTGCCCTGAGCGCAGCTCAGCAGGAGGCCATGGAGGAACTGCAGAAGAAGATCCAGATGAAGGTGAGCGAGGCAGGCTTCGCACAAGCCCACCGCCGCCTACCCGTTTTATAGCTTTCTAACAACCGTTCCCGTTTCCCCCTCCTGGCCGACCGACCGACCTCTTGGCTTGTTTTTTCCCCCTTCTCCCCAGCACGACGAGAGCAGCCGCAGGCACATGGAGCAGATCGAGCAGAGGAAGGAGAAGGCGGCCGAGCTCAGCAGCGGCAGACACGCCAACACGGACTACGCCCCCAAACTGACGCCTTACGAGCGCAAGAAACAGTGCTCTCTGTGCAATGTTGTGGTGTGTAATCACTTGACAAATGGGTTTTCAAATGGGTGTTGTGTTTTTTTGTGTTTTTTTGTTTTTTTATAACATGTCTTTGAAAGGTTGTTACTGTGGTAGATCATCACCTACAGATGGGTCTTTTCCCCCCAGTTGTCCTTGGCGTCCATTTTGTCTCTGACACCAGACACGTTACGAAACATCTGGTAGCTTTAGACTGACATTAGACGACCATCTCATACCGAGTAGAGAACTGTTTAGCATATTTGTTCTAATTGGTTCGATCCACTCGTCTCCAGTGAGAAGTTCGCCCTTTTACTTCATTATCTTAATTCCTATGCACTAATTTGCGAGACTGATTGGCTTACATGAGACACTGTTTAACCTGAACAGAAGGGGGGGGGGGGGGGACGCACTAGCTTGGTGTCAGCAGAGCAGCCATGGACACCTCCCCCTTGGTTGCTTGGCAGACTATCTGCATAAACATTCTGACGAGAAGGTGATTCAGAGGATTTTGGAAGAGAATGCATTTAAATGAGGATTTAACTGCATTGATTAAACATGAACTCTGGGGGTGAAGATTTATGACTGGGCATGATTATGCTTTTCAAGTGACAAGCAACAAATCCAGTGCCAGGCACATTTATCTGTGATGGGCTGGCTTTTGCAGCAACAAGGTTGACACACCTTGGGAGCTCCAAACTACTAAAGAGGAGACCGGGTGGGGCGGGGGGATGGGGTGGGGGGGTAGAATCTTGTTAAAATGTCAGATGACCTTGGCCAGCATCTGACACCAGAGATCATCCATAGGTCAGCAGCCAGCACTCTATTTAATGACATTAAACAGAGGCTTTCCTAAATGGGCTTTGTTCCAGCAGTGGCAGAAAAACAACACAGTTTTTTCCCCCTCACCTGCCTCCTGTTTGTTGCAATCGTTCATCTTCACACTACTTTTCTCCACCTCGCTCTTCGATGCGCTGCTGTACAAAGTCCAGTCCAGCTCTGCCCTCCGCTTAAGATATACTGTAGGTAACCACACCAGCTAGGTCGCACAGCGTATGGTACAGTACCGTAGAAGTACAGTATAGTAGAAGGATAGTAGTGGTAGTCCAGGACGACACTGTCTACCTATCCCAGAAGCCTGAAAAGAAACCTTAAATCCCTTTTTTTTTTAGTGCGGACCAGCTACATTATTTTGGAGTTCTATTACATTTTGGTCAACGCGCCTGTTCTGGGAGCAAAACGTTGGTTCCGCAAACGTTCATAGTAGAGGTAGTCCAACATATCCATTAGAGACAGACAGAAGATTGGATAGAAATATGACACACAGAAAAACCATTTTAATACTACTGCTTGATATATAAAGATTTCAGACAAGCGCAATCACATTAGTGCTGTTTTATACTGTATTTATTTGTTAACTGCTAAATGTTTTTGCTGAGATGGATGTCTTGAGTGGATCCGTCAGCCACTGCTGATTTCATGCAGCAGTAATTAGTGTCCTTCTGCTGTGCTGTCAAAAAGGATAATGCAATGAAATACAGCCATGATGTCATATTTAGTTTATAGCCAGGCTCTCATCACTTAAGGTATGCTGGTAGAAGAGACAATAGTGCTACACATTATTATTTGTTTCCAAATAAATATCCATTTATTCAATTTATTTTTTTCTTACTGTTCTGTTGGTCTCTCCTCTGTTCATCCGAACCTGGAGTCTGATCTCAGTGAAAACCCAGTGTAATGTATAGTCTCAGTGGCATCCCATGGGGAAGCGCTTGTGAAGCCCTCTGCCTCTGTGTCCATTGTGTCCTCAGCAGTGACCCCTGACCTGTGTGTTTTGGGTTTGTAGATCACCACAGAGGTGCACCTGTTCAGCCACACCAAGGGCAAGAGGCACCAGCAGGCCGTCAGAGATAGCAGCAGCATCCAGGGACGAGAGCTCTCCGACGAGGAAGTGGTGAGTATCCACAAAACACTAGTGGGGATAAATAATTCATACAATAGATAGCCCTCCACCTCCCCTACAAAAGAATGCAACTCTGATACTGTCTCCAATATGAAATACACGATTATACATGGTATATTGTATGTTGTTGTTGTTGTTGTTGTTGTTGGTATTAGTATTAGTATTATTATTCTAGGAGTACAATAGTGTCTCTCTCTAAGAGATAACCAGAGTAAGTCAAAGAACAAAGAGAAGGGTGCAGTACTTATAGGAGAGAAAGCTTCCATAGTATGGCCAGGCCATATAAGTCTCTTTCTTGGACTATCTTCCAGTTTCTCAACATTCTGATCCCATAACTTAACTGGGGTTACCCATCCCCTTTATCTCTCCCCCCAGCACCCAACCACACATGAATGTCTCCCAGACTAACTTTGGTTGTACATACATATTGCTCTGCACTTTAATATATACTTCCTATAGTTATGCAAAATGATTAATAAATGCAAGTATAGTTACACAAAATGATTTGGCTTCCACACAGTGCTGTCATAATACTTTTATGGCAGCCTCATTGTTGTTTATGAATCCCTCATATAGTGTGAGGCCATCTCGCTGGCTGTGTGATATTATAAATGGCCCTTGAAATGTATACAGTTGGGGTTCAGCGACTTCAGTTGAGGGGTGACATCACCTCCTTGTCTGCGAGCCGTTTTGTCACAGAGTGCTTTTCATGCGAGGGCTGCTCGTTAAAGGTAGCTTCTCTCAGCCTGCAATATGAGATTGGCTTTTCAGCGTGCTCTTTGTGACGCTGACAACTGTTGGTGCTATATGCAGCACCTTTGGCCCAGCACCTGCTTCATTTAAACCTTGTTTCACTGGGGAATAATTAATACGCTTCTACCCCTCCTAAATCATTTGCTTTCCAACTGCAGGTCATTTTTCTGTTTGACAGTATGATAAACAAGGCAACGGCGGCATTCAACTCACCGGTATAGTGCCGCGTCCACAGCCAGTGTCAGACTACCTCTTTGAATGTCTCTTGCAGTGGAATGCTTTTCAACAGTGGCTACACTGCCTCGGTATTAAATGGCAGCACTTGCTAATTATTGAGCCACTTAACCTTTTTACTTTGTTGACATTTTGTACTGCACAAACTAATCAATGAAAGGTTTAGCCTAGCTGAGCCAAACGGTGGCAATGTACACACTTTTTAGTGTGTTGTTCCTTGTGAAATCATTACATCTCCCTGTTTAACTGGGTACAGTAATACTACTCTATTGGACATGCCCTTAATGGACAGTATGGTTATTTTATGGGGTGTTTGTCCCATATTTTCATTTAATAGGCGACGAGCCGGCGATAGAGAAATGTCTCGAGATTTTTGTTTAGATAGACTAAGCTGGCCTTTCTTTATTTATGTCCCGGCTCATTTTGGTGTGCAGTATTTCATTCATGCAACTGCCAGCTATATTCCAGGCTGTGGTTCCATAACTCTTGGAGGAATGAAAGATTTTTAATTAAAATTAAGATGGTTGGCTGAACTGTACAGAGGTCACTACATAGTTTTTCAGTGGAAGCGGGCGGCAGATGCCCTGAGCCTTCATATTTAGTCATTTTCTCCCGTTTTTGAAGGACTCGCGAATTAAATTGAAAATACAATGATTATCAACAGGGCTGGATCGATGTGCCGAGAAAACGCCTGGGATCGCAATCACTCTCTTTACTTATACTTATTAGTTGTCATATGTCCTGTTTTAATATGAAATAGGTGATATCCAAGACCCCTTGCTTTTGACATATGGGATTTATTTATGGGTCACCCTTGACACAGCACCGCAAAAACACCAGTGACCTCTCAGAGAGAATACTCATCCTCTTTCCTCTCCTCCCATCTCTGAGACACTGAGACACTGAGGCAGGCGCTGGCCTGGGCCACCAGAGGGATCACTAGGCTGGGATGAACTCAGGGTACTAGAGTTGACCCTCCTGGAAGTAGTCAATGAAGGTCTTGTTGGTTGATAAACCATGTGCCAGTCTGTGCTTGACAGTCAGAGGAAAGTGTAGGTTACAGAGCTGTAAAGATTGTTCGACTAGTCATTGGAGTTGCAAGTACGTATCTTCTAGCAGACAAAACCTCTAATTGAGGGACAAGGCGTCCCAAAAAAAAACTGGGCGTCCCCGTAGAATGACAATTGTATTTCGGGGATCTTACCGTGTCTTTTCGTCAACAGTGATGAAGTGCTCCTTGAATGTCACAGATAACATTCATCTCCATTCAAAAGAAGAGTCATGTGAAATATTGTTGAGAAGATGCTGTGTAACGCAATCCGCCTATTTCACACCAAGTGGAAAGCCAACCTCTCCGGTCTTTGTTACGGACAAAAGAGGTGCGGGGGGAAATATATCGCTTAGACTGTGTGTGCCTCTACGGAGGCCCTTTTTGCCAGGCCCTGTCTGTCTGTGTGATGTTTAGATTGGTCTCTAGTTACTCCGCCTCTGCCGCCAACGCCAGTCTGTGGTATTGTGCTCTGCCCTCGGGGCCTGCCTCTTCCCCGCTCCCATTGTCCTCCTGGTAGACACCTGTCTGTCATACTGCCTGATCACACCTGAATCACTCTTCACTGCAATTGCAGCACACTGGTGTGTCTAGTCTGCTCTCCCTTACAGGAGCTTATCTCCAAATCGATTCCATTTATTCACTCATGACATTGATATTGTTTATTTGTTGAATGACCTGAAAGGATTTGATATCAGAAATGGTTGTTTATACATTAATACTGTTTTCTTATTGGTTGCATCTTACTCGTACAGTACATGTAGTAATGTTGATGAGTTAAATTATTATGGTTTTGATAGTTCATATAGAAACATCTACATTCACACACAGTAGCGAGATTATTAGTGTGATGATGCTATAGATGAAGTGATATTTCGTCTTGCCATTAAAGTCCCTTGTGTGATGGAGAGATGGATCATGTCTTAGAGGTGTTACTGAAACAATTCCATTAAGTAAAGGCCTGGAGCACTGGATAGCCTCTCAGAGAGATTACTGAACAGCTGCCTCTCAAGCAAGGGAGAGCTATGGTCATGACTGCAGGCTGAACCCCATGCTTTGAGGGAGCAGAGGTCTACACACACACACACACACACGACACACACCTCTCCTAGGAAACGTAATATGGCACATCTTATAATGCCTTTTCTTTTCATTTTCAAACTAATGTGTTAGGGACAGGTGACAGGCATGCAAGTTGAAACGACCTTAAGTTTCTTTTGTTGTTGTTGTTTTTGTTGTTGGTTGGTTGCCCGGTGATTTTGCTAATGAAAATGTTTGTCAGCACTAAATGCTCTAGGTGTGTCTCTTATCTCACTAATTCCTTTTAAAGATGGCAACATTGATTCAACTGCCATCCTTCATTGTACTCTTGTTATATCTCAACTGGAGCTGCCTTTTAATCACCTTTTAAACCCTCCCTCTGATCAGGTGGATTGCAAATCAATGAGTCCGAAATGTTTTAAAAGAAATAGGCTGATATTTGTTATTTTGGTTACCTCCTGGGTCCTCTCCTAGTATCTAGTTCAACTGATGACACCGGTCTTTTAAAAAGGGCTCTCCCCTGAAATCACATGGGCTTCTCAAGCAGCAGGTGCAGGCGCTAACACTGGTGACAAAGTGGAATGGCATCCCACACGCAGGGCAGGGCAAGGCAGGGCAAGGGCAAGGCAGGGCAAGGGGTAGGATAGGGTAGAGCTGCTCAATGGAAACCCTTATGTCTTGAGGCCATCCCATCTTCTGGCCATGCTGGATAGATGTCAGGATAATTAGGTAATTGGTTTTCTTGCTCATACATCATGTTGTTTTAAATTGGGTTACAACCGTCAGAGTGGAAATATCAGCATCATCTGACAGACCCGGGGGGGCGCACAAGCGGGAAGTAACACCTTTTACCCCCTTCAGCATTACCATGGGCATGTGGCTTCAAACAGGCGTCAGGTATTAGCGGTCCTGATACAGTAATTACAGGGTACAATGCCTCTGCCGAGAGGTGCATATTACACAATGGGCCACACACCTGCTATTTCAATGGCTAAAGCTTCTACTTATAGCCGTTTACCCGGGCTTAGCTTTAGCTGCTACTTTTCTATTGTCATTAAGACATATCAGCTACAGGTATGTGTTTATAGAGCAGGTGTCACCTTCTCTGTTTGACTGGTGATGGCTCTGAGCGGGTCCTTTTGCTGTAGTGTACTAGAGAGCTACCCAGGTTCTGTCTTGATATCAGATTTGTGGGGGGGGGGGGCTACCAGGCTTAAAAATGAAACCTGAGGTAATACATGAACATATTTGGGGGTTTAGACAGCAGGTGGGCTCTCTCTTTTAGTAGCCAGAGGAGGACCTGCACATGTCTGTCGAGGGAATACAGGACCCTAGATGTTTGGCCACTGATGGCCCAATTCATCCTCAACACCTTTGCTCTTCTCCATAGAACTGTCTACTTCCTCCAGATTGCTTGTGTTGCACTTCTCAATTTCACATCAGAATGGATAGATCGGGTAGAATATTATTATGTATGGTTTATTGGTGAGACTATCTCTCATGTAATGGTCTGATATGTTTCAGGAGCACCTTTCCCTGAAGAAGTACATCGTGGACATCGTGACAGACAGCACTGTGTCCTCCGAAAGCGTGAAGGAGGGTGAGGAGAGGCAGAAGGCACGGAAGAAAGCAAAGAAGCTCCGTGCACGGATGAACTCCAGGTGATGCATCCATCTGTCCCCCCCCCCCCACACACACACACACACACACACCACACACACACACACCTCCCTGACACCCTTCTACAGGCACAGAGGACAATGCTGTGGCGGGGGCCCTTTATGAGTGACAAGGAGATGGAGAGCAGACGTTATGTGCATCACAGCTGTCCACAGAATAACACTGATGAGCATAATTTATGGCCACTTTCTGTGATTGGGGAGGAAAACTGGGAATCGATCTGAGGGCCCTGGCTTTCACCTGTTAAGAGCTTTTCCCCTAATTGCTGCCACGGTGCTGCCAAAACCGAAGTCTCCTCCACTGTACAATAGTATGTTAGAGTATGTGTAAACCATGCCTATTTTTCTTTCTCCGGGCTATTGATTTTTAAATGAAGTATCAAAGAAAATCAATAGTAATCAACAAATAGGAGGCAACGCCCCTCAGTGTCAGATCCCAGGTCTGTGCTCTATCAATTTAGTAGCCTGTCACAACAAGGAGGGAGGGAGGGAGGGAGGGAGGGAGGAGGGGGACACTGTAGTGCTCACAGTAAGTTGTGGGATGCGCTATTTGTTATTGAGGCAGGTAGGAGTGGGTGGGGGAGGGGCAGCACAGGTGAGATCAGTGTATCACTGTCCTATTAATAAAAGTGACTACGGTACAGGAATGTGTACTCGTAGGAGTCAGTGATGCAGGCAGCTCAGCTGTATTAATCAGCATTAATCACTTTTATTAATAGGACAGTCACGCACCTTGTGATGACTTCATCACACAACTTCATTTCGGTCCGTGAATCATAGCGAATCCTAGAAAGTTACATTTTTAACCTGAGGTTTTTGTTTTGTTTTGTTTTTTAAAGGCAGAAAAAAGGGGGCAGAAGTTCAGGATACCCTACTGTATGAATGACCCAGCGTCTCATGATACAGTATATAGTAGTAGCTTTCATTAACGTTCATCATCGGTGGTGCTGTTGTTCCCTGGCGGAGGGGCTTGGTGCTGAGAAAGTGACAACATGATCTGCCTCTGTTCACTGTCACTCCAGGCCTAACCCTCCTGAGACCAGCACTCAAAGGGAAAAGGCTTTCAGGGGTCGTAAATAACAGACAGACCCAGCGAGCACAAAGGGGAGCTGCTCCACTGCTGGGTGGAAATGAGCCATTTTATTGGAGCACGCTATGGTGTCTGTAAAACGGCAGGAGAAGTTGTCCCCGGACTCCAAGGCGGGCTTATACCCCTTTACCATCATAAACTAGTGGACAGTTTAAATCATATTTTCTCTGTGGTTTGGCTGACTTGTCCCAGTAATATATGACCGCTTTTCTGTAAGGAAAATATGCTTTTTGAATGGCATGTAAGTAGCATGTCAGTTTGTGTCAGGATGCGTTGTGAACTTTGAAACATGGATTCATGAGTCTCCACTGATCCCCTGGTATGAGCCGTTTGGCTGGAGTGTATTGCATGTTTCCCTTGGCCGGGAACAGAGTTGTCAGTGTGTGAGTGGACCTCAGAGGGAGGTGTGTTGCACAAAGGCACCCCTGTGTGGAACATGGAGAGGTGATCACAGCCTTTACTCATTTCACCCAGTCTCTCCCCTCCCAGTGGGGAAAGTAGAGAAGCTGGAGGGGTCCAGCCGGTGATCACATGATCCGTATACACACACACATACATACACACACACACACACATACACACACACACACACACACACACAATGTGCCTGTGAGCTGAGGGAGGCCCTGGGGAAACCACAGTAGGTTTTATGCTCATTAAGCCAATGATCCGTGAGACGTACTTTTCCTAGTTGCTTACCACAGTCTGTCTGTCACATTGTTTACAGTACACTGACTTTTACGTCACATACTGTAGGCCAAGATCCCTACTGGTACATGCAAAGAAATGCAAGAATTGTCAGTTGTAAAGCTGGGTTGGCTCCTGTGGTCTGATGTTGTTAATTCAGGTGTTTCAAGGTCTTTTATCCAAGTATTCTATGTGATTGGGGCTGGTGAATTCCTGAACTTCCATTGTATCATAACTGAATATGTTTTTTTGTTGCATTCAGAAGCAGAGACATTTTTATATCATTGGCTCAGTGCATAAAGGGTCAGTACAGATGAATTGAGGGGTTGATGGTGATGGATTGATTATTAGTTCTGCATTGTAGATGTGTGCTTTTTCCCGTATTGCTGATTACTGATGGCCTATTTATAGCCCTCAGCCCATTAAGCCAGGCCTGCTGCAGGGGATGATGAATTGTTCAGCAATTGCTCCCCGTTTAACCTGGGTGGGTGTAAACCTGTCAGAGATGAATATTGTAATATCAAGAATGACAAACAGGGCAGGTATAGTTCAAGTTCCTGTGAAAGCGAGACAGTGCTTTCAGAGGACATGGTAAATAATGCGATAAAATGATGTACCTCAGTCACCCCACCAGCAGGTTTACTCAAAGTGCATCTGGCATTAAAAGCACCCTGACCTTGCGTTCACAGTAAGCTCAGAGTATTTCTGTGTACAGAAATATACCTCTGAGGTAATGCAATTGTATCGGCCGGTTCTCACGGGGAAACAAACAGTTGTTATTCAGAAAGACATTTTTTAAGCGTTGTGAAATGCATGAATTATCTTTGCGTGTGGGAATGCACTCACGTTCACCTACAGCAACCGGCTGCTCGGGTGATATGTCTCTGATCAAATTACTGTCCATTAGGCTAAGCCCTCCAAACCGTTCTCCCTAGTCCCTACTACACTACTATTAAAGTCACAGCGCAGACTTGTTTAGTATTGTATTGTACAGTATTTTCATCAGTTATCTTCATAATTTCAAGGCCAATACTTTGCTCTTCTATTTTAGTTTGCTTCTATTCACTTGGTATTCATGTGAGCCTACAGAACATGATCCTCCTTGATGTGTAATCAAATTCAAATGCTGTTCGTGTAGCGTACTCCACATGTTCACTGATTTATAATGCACTTTACCATGAGGAATGGGGCCATATGAATCTTCCTGAATCCAGAAACTGCTTAAAACAGTAAATGCATGTCCGGGAAAAAGGTTTTGCACATTAATTAGTCACTTTAGGGATAGTTTTGAGCTCACACTTAAGTTATGCTTTTACATGGGATCGGTGGTGTCCTTGGGAGTTTGTGCTCACAATCTCTAGTATCCAAGTGATGGTAATTAATTTAGCCTTGCTTGATCCAGGTCCGTGTCCTCAGGGAAAGGTCCAACTCTCCTTTTCCTAGAAGTGTTGGGAGTTTATCAGCTTGTAGCTGACCGGAAAGCCCTCTCGGTCAGGCAGGCTGTGATCAATAGTTCTTATCGGATCTGGGATGTCTGACTGACAGAGATCTCCTCAGACGTTGTTTACCAGCAGCACACTCTCACAGTGGCCTGACTGATGGTCCGATGCCACCGAGGGAACAGTTCTAATGGCCATGGCCCTGTGGAGGAGGTCACATGTTAAAACACTAATGGCCCTGCTACCCGAGACAGGGCGCACCGCTAACTGTTTATTTGACAAATCAGTGAAATAGAGAATTTGACATGCCATTGAAGAGGAGGGCGAAATTAATTACATGAAATGTGTAAATGGCAGTAAGACACCATGTCCCTGAAGAATGAATGTATGATTATTTTAAGCCAAGTTACTGGGGGGAACGGTTGACAGGCAAAATAAACACTCATGCTTAACTTGACCTTTTTCTGATCCTTCAGACTTTTCATCCTCCCATGCCTTCTAACTGACAGCCGGAGCACTCCTGTTATTGAAAGACTGTTTCTTCTGTTCCCTCTGTAGGGCAAAGGAGTACGAGACATCCATGGAGGCCAAGACACAAGTCCCTGACTCCCCATATAAGGCCAAGTAAGTTCCCTGCTACATTTTGATACACCCCTCCTACTACAACTGAACTGTAGTAATCAAAGTCAGTATCAAGTTTTCCTTGATGTTCTCTCAGAGTGTATAGACAGATGTTATTTTATGGGTTAAAGTGGCTAGTAAAGGAGAGAGCTGAAACTCTCCCCTCCCCTGTCTCTCCAGGCTCCAGCGTCTGGTGAAGGACCTGCTGAAGCAGCTCCAGGGTCAGGACAGCGGCCAGTGGGCCAACAACAAGGTGTCGGGCCTGGACAGGACCCTGGGAGAGATCTCCCGCATTCTGGAGAAACAGGTATGTCACAAACTCTCTAGAATGGTTCACATTGACTGTCGATGTATTGATGTTGAATAATGTTGACAACGCTAATATCTTAAAATGATGTGTCCTCGTCCATGGACTCTTCTGTTGGCAGCATGCAGAGTGTATTATCTGACTCTGTACTGCTCCTCGAAAGAAGCATGTGCATCTTGTCCATCAGTCTTTTGATTTCTTCCCTGAAGACATCAGAGATGTCTCTCGTGTGGTTATAACCAGGCCGCCCCTCCCCTAACAACACCCTCAGAGTAAGCCGTCAT
The DNA here is from genome assembly GCF_951799395.1 of Argentina silus. Classification (NCBI taxonomy): domain Eukaryota; kingdom Metazoa; phylum Chordata; class Actinopteri; order Argentiniformes; family Argentinidae; genus Argentina; species Argentina silus. The sequence continues at coordinate 10,900,474 of NC_139657.1, forward strand.
CGGCCATTCAGTGACAGCGAGTTGTTCACCATGGTGAGTCTTCACCATGGTTCTGCCGGTTCGTCCGCTCAGGCTGCATGAAGTCTAGTGAGGGTTGTGGGGTTGTGTGTGGGGACAGATCTCCCCTCTGGCAGCTCTCTGAACTGAAGCATCGGGTTTGGCTGCAGCTCTTTCTGTCTCACAGTCCCAGCGTAGGGTATCGCTTACTCCCCAACTCTCTGGCCCAGGGTTATGGGTAATGCAGGCCAGATTAGCTCGCTGTTTTCACTGCACACATGTTACTAATCGAGGAGAGCTACCCATCTCCAGACAGGCAAACGTTTTCAAGTGTTTGTCTAGTCTTTCCAGCCACCGATGTGTATGTTGTGGGTTTATAGAATAACTGAAAGGTTTTTCCAAGCAAACGTAATCCAAAAGAGTCCAAGGCATGAGGCTTTGATGGCCTTTTATTATTATTTGCGTCTTCTCTGTGCTTATTTGAAAATGGACATTGAATGACAGACATTGACAACAATACGCTTAAGTCAAGGTAATGAATTTAGAGATATATATATATATATTTATTGTTATTGTTATTTTTATTTTTTTATAGATATCGCCGGGAGCCTTTGTTGTATGACATTTTAACAGGTTACATTGAGTTCTATTGACGGTGAGTGATGCCCTAATACGCCCAGTATGTATTCATCAATAAGAGCAGGATGGATTGGAACACCTGTCACTGTTTATGAAGAGGAGGATATACTGCCCTCCCTCCAGTGACAAGACATCATTCTCCTGCCAAGTTGTGGTTCAAGGCACCATAAAGGCCCATTGTGCCTGGTGGTGGGTGGGAGGATAGAGAGATGATGGTGTCTCGGCATTGACTGGGGGAGGGGTCGAGGAGACTATTAGTGAATTTCCCCAGAGAGAGAGGTGGCAGAGGTGGGTGGCATAGCGCACTGTAATGGGAGAGGAGGAGTCCAGTGTGATGTGAGTGGAGCACAAGCTGTCGCTAACACAGGGGGGCTCCTCCCCTCAGCTCCATACATTCCCAGTGGGAGGGCAGGGGTCACTGGGCCAGGAGCTGTTCTCCATTCAACACTAGTGTCACTGGTAGATATAGACAGTCAACTCTAAGCTGTGTGTGTGTGTGTGTGTGTGTGTGTGTGTGTGTGTGTGTGTGTGTTTGTTGGCTTTTACATATTTACAGAACAGAAAAGCAATTTTGGAAACTGCTACTCTGAACGCACTAGTTTTATGGGGATTGAGGCATAGAAGAGTTTAATCTGGACTTCATTCCGATTGTCTGTCAAGAGCAGATCCCCCCGCCCCTTTCCCTCAGAGCAGCCCAGCCCAGAGCAGTGTCGCTGGCCTGAGCGTGGTGCGCCTGGCCTGGCCTGAGCGTGGTGGGGCCAGCCTGTGAACCAGCCTGGGGAGCACTTCCTCCTCTAATCCCTGGACAAAGTCAAATAAATATAGTCTCCGTCAGCATGGGTGTCTGCCCCCCGAGTCACTTTATGTCAGAACCGTTTAGATTATTTGACCTAACAAGCATCTCTCATGTCATTGACTCACCTAGAGATTTGTTTTTCTCTGCGATATCTGATTCAGTCTCCACTTTCTCTGCTAATTCCTGGGACAACACCCGACACTCCCCCCTCCCACTGCTGTCTCAGCCCCCCGCCCCCCTGTTCCTACTCTGGGCTGGGCTTAGTCCCCGACCCCAACGCGTCTCTCCCTCTGTGACCACTAATGGTTTATTTTGTGTCAAACTAGATTTTTTTGTTGGAGGATGGAGTGGAGAGCTTTTTTCCTGTAGGAGTTTTTTTTCTCTGTAGAATATCTAACTTTCTGTACTCTTACCTTGGTAATGAGCTCACATATTTACACACTGCCCACAATATTTGTCACTGCTTTCAAATAAAGGCTAGCCTGAGATGGACAGGGTTTATGACACTTGAGGGACTGTCAGAAACACTGCAGTCTCAGAGCTGGAGAGTGGAGGCGGTATTTACATTTTCATTTGCCAGCTGTCATGGGCCGGTTGGGCTCCGCTGCGTGGCCAACCGGTGGCTTGTTCTACCTGGGGAGGTGGTGGGGGGGGGGGGGGGGGGGAGTCGCAGGACATCAGTGCTTCTGACAAGGGGCCTCAAGTAGGCCTGGCCTGGCTGAGGTTGACAGATGTTGCCAAGATTAGCTGTGTCAGAACTTCATCAAAGACAACGATGTTTAGTGTACATTTTCTTATTACTGCACTTGGAATGCAGTATTGTGTATTATGGACTGATGATAAAAAATTAAACCATTTGTATGCAGTATATAGACTTTTCTTAGTTTGTATTTCTAAACTTTGTCAAATAAATTGAAGGAAGAGATGTATCCATTCATCTGTGATTTTAAACATTCCTAGAGATTTTGTTTTATTCCACTTGGATTTCATTGGGAGAGTTGGTGTGTTGTATCCACTTTCCCCACATATTTGTTTTAAGGAACTTGTCAGAGAAGAGTATTCACAGAATCAAAGGGACATGATGGACAAGTATGTCAATACGATTGTTTTTCTTCAAGAGTCTGGTTCGTGGCTCAACTAACAGTAAAAGTTGTAAGATTAGTATAAATTCTGTTCATACTCTAAGACTGTACTCAAATGTTGCTCAATCCTTTTGTTTGTTGTAGCCCCATATTAGAAGTACCAGGATGTAGTTTACTGGTTTAAAGAGGACACAGGCAATGTCGTCTGTGGATACTGTATAGCTTGTAGTACATTTTTTACTGATGTGGTTCCAGGATGCCTTAATTCTGTCACTTAAACTGAAGTCAAACATGGATTGAAAACCACTTAAATCCCTCACAGTATATTAGATACTCCAACAACGGCTGTCTGTGGTTTCTGTGGTCCATTTGATTTTGTGCCTCACTAGTCTTTAATGAATGGATGTCCATTTTATAGAATAAACTCCAGCAGTATTGTTTCCCATTTCCCCAGTCTCTCACCAATCATTCTTCTCAGTGTAGCAAACAGCCATTGCGTCCTATAAACATACACACTGTGATTTCTGTTTCTAAATGTTTACTCCAGCGGTCTTGTTATGGTTCATCACTCCTCCCGTACTCTGTGATGCTGGTTTAGGCTACGCACCAAGTGGGGACATTGTTTACCCCTAACAGGCTTTTGTGTTAGTGTATATTCTACCAGTTTACCTGAAATGCATACAGAGTTTATCTGCCCTGCTCACTCCGTCTTTGTAAATATTGTGCGGTGTGTGTGTGTGTGACCTGTTCCTAGCATTTGTCTGAAGACTGATGGACACAGGGCTGCCCTTTGCCACACCCCTAATGAACTCCCAGCCAGTTGTTCTCCATCTGTTGCTGAGGCAAGGCGGGGATGACTGGGGCTGCCCCCCGCCCCCCCCCCCTGCTTTAATGTTGGCTAATTAGAGTGGCTTGTGGGAGGTGACTACAAAGGAGCAGTCTGGCTGGCCCTCCCTCTCATCCCCGCACCTTTGTCATGGCCGCAGGAATTAGCTGCTGCTTGGCCTTCTGATTAGCCGGGGTAATAATGGTTATCCAGGATAATAATTGGATAAGATTCCCCCCAGCTGTATAATTCAGTCTGGGCCGTCCTTCCCTCTTGCCCCCTTGCCTTTCTTCAGCTCGTAGTCATGATGATGATGGTGGGGTGGGGGGGCTCCTCATCCTGTTACTGTCACCAGAATATCTACCAGAGAGGGGCAAGACACAGACAGATCATCACACAGCGCTCCCCAAGAACATGGAATGGGGGGGTTTGAATCTCCAAGTGTTTAGATCCCTGGCGTCTTTATTGAGAGAAACAGCATATTGACGTCTTGTTTCAGTGTGTGTAGAGTCACTGTCACTCCAACCACATACAAACATGCTTGATGTTGCCTTTCCATTAATGGCTTGTTGAAAAAAAAATCGATCAAATCCAGATGTTGTAACCATGGAAATGGAAAGAGAAGTCTGTTGGCTGTATGTAATAATCAACATTTGGCAACAATAGGGTCGTTTTTATGGCATAATTGTACACTCTATGGGGATCTCATCGTGATATTGTGAAACAGTTCCCAGTGTGTTTCAAGCCAGGTCCATTGTTTCCTTGTGTTTATCAGATAAAACAGTTAATTGAATGTGCCATGTAGTTTCGCTTTACAGCATGGTTAATGTAGAGGCTAATGTTCCACATTTTACTCTGTTCAGTTCATGTAGTTTAGATGTTGTTTGTCATTGATTAGCAACAAGAAGACCTACTACTCCTGTTCCCCGTTACTGCCATCCACAGTACGGAAGTAGAGCAGAGTGTAAAGTCTTTCAGCGCCACTTGAAAATAATAGATGCTGAGGTCCACTAATTTCTGCTCTTCTGATGGTGAGCTATGAGGATTAGGAGACGGGTTCTCTTGGTTCTCTCCAGGTCGTTTCAGATGTACACCACCTATAGATAATTGGAGGTTAATCCTCTCCACCCACTCTTTTCCATCTTCACAGTAGATTGATCTGTCAGGCTCAGCAAGCCAAAAAAGACACACACAGCCAGTCCATCCCACTCTGTGTTTAACGGAAGACAGCCAGGACTGGGCAGGTCCTAGTAAACCCCTTTTTAAAGACCATTTGATAAGCCACTTTGAAAGATTTGCATTTTCTCATTTAGCCTAGAAGCTTTTAGGTAGATGTGTTGATGTGTGGGTTAAGAGAGGGTTAAACCCAGCTCAGCTTTTGAAACCCTATTGATTAGGTATGGAGACTGTTGATACCTCACCTAAGGGAGGTTGGTGTCTCATACAAACACACGCTGCCTGGTTGGACCATGGGGGACATTTACATAATCTCCAACGCAAGCCTCTGGTGTACTATCTGTGTTTTTTCCCACATCCCTTAATGCAACCAGTGACTTCAGTGCTTTTTGTCACCGGATCTTGATGACTTGTGCCTTGGCAGTCTGTGTGAGTGACAGATGAAGAGCTTATATATAATTTAGCAAAGCGCTTCCTCAATGTGTTCAGGCTTGTTGGCAAACCCCCTCAACTGTGGAACAAAGACCCAGTGAAGTGTCTGGATTTGTGTGCTGTCACACTACCTATGAGTCTCTGACCTCATTAGGTGAAGGAGCGACCCCCAGTGTACCTCTGTGCGTGCACTCCCCTGCTCCGTGTGAGGAAAGCCCTCCATCAGCACCCTCTCCTCCCCCGACCCTCGATCCTCCCTGTCGACCCAGGCACAAACATGCCTGATAGCAGCCGCTCGCTCTTGGCTTTGGAGCTGTTGATTTATGGGACTTTGTAGAGGCAACATCTGACCCATTGCCAAAAGCTCTGACTCTTCTCTCCTCATCACAGGGCAGGGCCTTCTTAGGATGTTTGTTATTGAATAAATGGCTCCACGGGTTGTTATCACATAAAAAAAGACACATTTTAGGCATGAGAGTTTGATTAGGCACTGTATTATGTCCGTTCTGCGTCCAAGACTTTTATCTTTTGATGGATTGTTCTTATTCGGTTTTTTTTTGTTTGATATTGCTTTTCCTCTACTTCTCCACACACTACCATTGTCGATGTCCTCATCCTGTGTTTGTCAGCGCAGACCACCCTGGTGTGTGGAGGTCTGCGGAGTCCGTTGTCCTCCATTGAGACTGGGGCTGTCGAGGGGGTGGAGCGGGGTTGTGCACTTTTGAGATTTAACAGGAATGCTTTGGGGATCACTTTGTTTCAGATTTCACTCCGACTCCCCTTTTTGGAGAGTGAGGAAAAAAAAGAGGAGCTCCCTCCTGGGTGAGAGCAACGTGATCCCTGTCCCTGACTGTGCTTCTTGTTCTCTCCCTCCGCAGAACAATGCAGATCAAGTGGCCTTCCAGGTCGGAGGGGGACTCTCGGCTCTGGAACAGATTCTGCAGGTAGTCACTGCGGCCATTACCCCCACCGCGGTCCCACGCATTCCACTCAAGTGAGTACCAGCCTTTTTGAAGTCCAATAAAGTTTGCATCCTTTCCACGCACTTGTATTTTAATACGTTACATTCCCCGGCCAGGCCTGTTGTACAGTGTGCAAAGTCCTGAAGACACGGCCCTGTGACTGTAACCCTTTCCATGACCTCAATGACGGCCCCTCTTTATTTACTAGTTGTGATGTTTTCGCAATTGCATAAAGTGAGTGAGCTAATCTCAACCTCCTCCTTTATTTCTCTGTTTTATTGTGCGCTCATCTCAATAAATACTCTCAGAATGTATAATGAATATTAATGCACCCTTTTGTAGAAACGGGGGTTACGTTTCAGTCATCTATTTTGTGTCGGTTCTTTATTTTGAGAAACAAAAAGCACATCTGTCTCATCCATCACTTGAAATGTGTGGTGTTTTTGAGTTGTGGGTCTGGAGTTTGCGTGCCTTGCCAGTAGATAACCTCTGAGAGACCGCCATGCTCACTAGAGGGACTCTCTAATGGACTGGAATGGCCTCTCTCCCCCTCTCATTAGCATTTACTATTCTCCAAATCCCCCCTAATGGACAAACACTACTTATATTTATAATGCTTTTACAGGGCATCATGTGTTTATTGATTTCTCTCTCCCTCTCTCTCCCTCAATGACTAATCCGAGAGAATTTGAAGCAGACTTCAGTTTTTTGAGGAATTGTATGAATTAAGATGGAGGAGAGGTTTTTATTTATACAGTAGTCCTGTTCCGCCCAAATGCACGAAAGGTCTGGTGGACCAACGTGTCAAACTTGGCCTTCATTAAGCCAATAGAAAGACCGTTGAAAACGGATGGAGCATAGCCATTGGCTTTACTTAGCCTAAATCATCTCCCACAGCACTCTCCACCCCCCACCCCCCACCCAGTGCTTCCACACCACACGTTTTTGATTCGGAGCTACGCCTCGCAGCCGTGTGATTCGCTGAAATCAAAGAATAACAAATACTTTACTCCGGAAATTCACTTCCACTAAGGCCAGGTTTGAGTAAAGTCATTGTTATTCCAGGCTTATATGCGCCTGTGTGCAATAGCCTGGGGACAAGGTTACTGGTACGGTAGATGGGGCTCATTGGTACACTATAAGACTTTGTGCGTGTTGGAGCAGGAGACCTAAACTTTAGCTTTGAGAGATCCACTTGACATGCTCAGGAACAGGAAGTGGAGGTGAAGAGCTGAGGCACGTCTTTCATCCTCTGCCTGCTTATCCAATCAAAACCTCACGTGGGCTGTGTGTAGCTATAAAGGAATTGCCTCGCAGTTACCTTCTTTCATGATTGAATTACTACCCTGCCAGAACTTGTTGAAAAGTGTGTCTCCAGAGGTTTGATGCATATTCATGAGACTGAGGACACCTTCTAATTCGACATGAAGAGGCAGGGCACACCTACTGTGTAGTCCTAAGGATTAGAAATGGAATTTAGCTAAAGATATCTTCCAGTTTTGGCAGTGCATTTTTTCAAGCATGATTTTAGATGAGCCAACATTTTACTTGGAACAATAAGCTATATTAATTGGCTGTGGTAATATAACAGTGGTAATGGATTACTTTTTTGCCAGTTCCTGTCTGAGAGGCAGAATGGCCTTCCCAGCACCTGGTTCCTGTTTTTATATTGAGAGGCTCAGCCAGGTAGGGATTGGCTGGCTGTCTCCGTGCTCTCTCCTGTCTTTCTCTCTTGTTTCAGTGTTGAAGATGACAGTACTGACACAGGCCCGGGGGGTGTTGGGCCCCTGAGAGCTATAAGCTTTGGGCTGAACCTGTGATAACCCCCTCCGGAGCACATCAATCCAGCCTCTGAGAGACACCCAGCCCGCCCCCCATAAACAAAACATAGGTCTCCTCAAAACCCCCCTCCAGTACAGTCTCTGGTGCCTCAACCCATGCGTGATTCTTCCAGGAAGAAAGGACATGTAGGCGACATCATAGATAGGATCGTTTGAGCCACATAACCTACATCTTTGTTGGGTAGAGGGAAGTGTTGTGTTCAACATTGAGATAGCGACACTTCTTATCATTTGCATAATCCCTGTGCATTTGAATGTTCCTGACGATATTCAGACACAACCCTCTCGCTCTCAAACAAGATGTCATTATACTCTATTAAAATAGACTTTTTTTGTCTCTTTTTTTTTTTTGTCTCTTTTTCTTCACCTTGAAATCAAGAGTGCCAAGTGTGGGGTCTAGAGAACGTTGAGCCGGTGATGGAGATGCAACACAAGGGACACGGCCTGGCCCGTCCGCTAATCACAGAGGCTCATCTGGACAGTTCTCTGGCGTGACGGTCTACTACTCTGAGACCCGCGTTAGCCCCAGAGCACGCTACATTATCTGTTTACAGTAATGCTGCCGTATCGATCGCATCCTCCCCAGATAAGCTGAGTGATTTACAAAAAAAAAAGTCAACTGCGGAGATGCTCCTGCCATATTACCCCCCTGGGACGCCGATTCCATCTTGTTACCATTACATTAATGAGCTAATTCCTCTGCGAGGCTACGCTAATGTCCCTGTGTAACCCTGCGGCTGCTGGGCTTGTCTAGACTCGGAAAGCAGCAACTCTCATTGACATCAACTAGTAAAGTGGATATCTTACAATATGCATCTCTGACGTTAACCTGAAAAGACATCCATAAACCCAATGGTTTTGCACATAAAGATTCTCCTCAGTGTGTCTCTTACCGATCTGCTTGAGGTGATTTACTTTTGTTGTTTTGTCAAATGTAGGCCAGTCCTTATTAGATTAATGGACTACTCTTATCTGGCTCAGACTACTACAATTGCACGTGTATTTAAATCTCAATGTGAATAGGTTGATTTTGAGAAGTATTTTGTCAGGTTTGGATCAGTCCAGTTGAGGTGTGAACTCCCTCTCTGAGTGTGTGCTGCCCCCGGGGTGTTTATCTTTAGAATCACTGTTATTCTTTAGTTTGAAATAGTTTTGCCCCGGTCTATAGGTGTGGATATTGAAAGGGGCCACATTAAGGTGCAATCCTAGACCCTGTTTGAAAAAAACATTGTCCATTCTTTGAGGTAATCACTGTATGATTTGATAAGTGAAAGCCAGGTTTCCGCACCATTGTTGTAACAAATCCAGCACTTCTCAGATGTGTAATTACTTTAAGGCAGGGATGAGGATGCATGCAAGTGTTCAAATAGGACCCCTGTGTCCCCTCCTCCTCCTCTGTGTATGTATGTGCTATGTCCCTCTGTCTCCCAGAAGGGGTCACTAGGGAGTAGAAAGGGAGAGAGAGACTCGTGTTAGTTTGTCCCAGGGAGCCGGGATCAACACCAGACCCTGTCAGCACACGGGCCCCTCTCTGAGGCTGGGGAATAACTCAGGGAAGCAACATTTTCATTGGAATTTTAAAGAATCTATTTTTGAAAAGGCCCCTTTTATATAGGTCTCATGCAAAATGGCGATAATGTCGGTTTTATTCAAATTATCTGTTTAGAAGACCAGGTGTCCTTGTCCTGTCCTGTTCAAAGTGAAGCAGGGGCCTTGATTTTTAAACAGGCTTATTTTTAGACAGTTGGCTTTCGAATGTGTGGCACAGTATTTGTAGCCACCTCTGTCACATGATGATGATGATGATGATGATGACTGAGTGTATCCAGTGAAATCAAAGCTGTTACCTGAGGTTTCATTTCAGGATGTTGTGCGTGCGTGTGTGTGTGTGTGTGTGTGTGTGTGTGTGTGTGTTGCGTGACCGCTCATCAGATTTCCCCTAAGTTCATACCCAACCAGGGTGGAACGACAAGCTGAATGGATGTCTTGGAAGCACTCAGGGTATCGGAAAAGATCAACAGCAGAATCAAATTAAATGTCATTTTGATAGCAGTGAATGAAGGGATTGTTTGACAGCACCAGGAAATGGATTTGCTCCTCACCTTCTAGGCCTATTTTGGCTTAGGATTCTTTTTTTCTTCCTGAACACATATTTTCCCTGTTTGAAAAGCAGCAATTCAACCTGATCTGGAAGTTGGTCAGATTTCTGCGCCATTGCTCTGGTCAGGCCTGACTGGGCACATAGGAAAGGCACAGAGAGGGTGGGAAACGTGATCCTCAGGTTGAGGGGGGAGCGATCTCCTGCTTGATAACCCAGTGACAAAAAGTATAAAAGAGCCTTTTACATGGTTGTTGTCCTATTGTCTCCACTGAGAACCGTGTAAGAGGGGATTAGCTTGTCACCATTTCTGAAGGCCAGATTCAATAAAAACTGCTCTGCGTCGTTTACAGTATCTTTGTGTTAACTAGTGCACGCGCGACTCAATTGTGATAATAGGAAGCATCAAGGCCTACCTGTTACAGGAGTCTCCCTGGTATTTTGTACATCAGTTTTATTGTACTCAATAAAACTATTCTGCAATTTCACTTCACTGCAGGAAAAATGGATTGCAGTTTATCTTCCAGTAATGTCTGTCCTGGATCCGATCCCATATTATTTCCTTGGTAGTTCACTTTTACGATAAAATGTAAAACTTACCAATCGTGTTGAAGTAGGCCAGTGGAGTAACCACTGTTACCACATAATTTCCTAGTAAATACTAGGTAGTAGAAAGAATTCCTCTAGCAATGTTTATATGTTCCTGTGTAAATACTGCCATTGCTAAGGACTCAATTGAGCCCCTAGTGTCTCCTGGGATGTTGGGGCTTTATGCGCGGGGGGGGGGGCGCCGCCTGACCTTCGCTCTAATTTTTCCCTTAGTAGCCATCTGTCTATCAGCCCCAGGGTCACTCTATGGATTTGGTGATGGTTTAAACTTTAAGAGTTTTAATTCAGCCACAGAGGTCAGCGACATCCACAATCTCCCAACCCCCCTGTCATGTCGGGGCCTGTTGGCCACCCAGGCTGACTCCCACAGGGCTGGGACCCACAGGGCTGCTGCATGGGGCTGTCCCTGGATCAGGTGTGCCCCAGCTTCAGTGTGTCTCCCCATCCCTGTCCCTAGCTCCTGGCCTGAGGCCCTGAGTTCACTGTCTCTGTCTATGGCCTCATCAGGAGGGTGGGCTGCTGCCTCTGCTGCTACTGCTGTTGCTGTGGCCGTCTGAGGTTAAGCTGTTTAGAGTTAGGTGAGCAGATTACGCTGCTAATTATCTCCATCTCTCTCTTCCTATACCCCTCTTTACAGCTCGCTCTCTGTCTCTCTCTCTCTCTCTCTCCTTCCCTCTCTCTCTACCCCTCCCCCCTCCCTCCCTCTCTCCCTCTTCCTCCTCTTTCTCTCTTCCTCTCTCTCTATACGACCTGTCAGTATGGGCCAGCACTGGAACCTAATCCCACGTCTACAAGATAAGACGTTCATTATGCTCAGATTAACAATGTGCCCGTTGTGTCCCCCTGCTGGGCCTAGTCTGGCGGCAGGCGGAGGTTTGGGGCGCCCCAAACACTGGGGTCTGGCAGTGGGAGTGGCACAGTGTCAAATGGGAACTCTGACAGAGAGAAGCTCGAGAGTCACCAAGGTGGAGGAATGCTGCCTGTTCGGAACGGACCCGACACACGTGGGTCAACGCATAGTCGGCGAGTAACCCAACCCGGGTCTAGCATGGCACTCTACCAAATTGCTCCTCAAAATCTTTGACACAGGCTGTCGTCGACAGGGGCACAGAGACAGAGATTCCAGGAGGAAGGGCCCGCTATCAGGTGTCATGCTAATCAAGCTCAATTAGGTGGGAGGGAAGCTAAAGACAGATCACTGTGATGGCTCATTGTGTGGGGGTGGTGTAAGGACATTACTCAAACGTGCCTCTGACAGTCTTGCCGTTTGTTCACAGACGTGCCTAAGACATGGCTGATTAGCTGTGTTACGAAGCAATTACACGCACAAAGCATTACATGACCAGTTGACTGAGTCGATTGTGAGGAGTCATTGGGGAAGTTCATGACTCCAGATCTGTCTTGCTGAGTCTTGATTGTGATTTGATGGAAATGGAATACTATACTGGCTACAGTGTACAACAAAAAACAGCCCCCCCCCCCCCCCGAATTTGATTTGTTTACTCTCTTTTACTCTGGTTTCCCATCCCAGTATTTTACCTATGTAGACCGATTCATTGGTTTTACATTCACTTTGTGTCTATTGTTGTCTGTGTTTCTCTTCCTCTGTCTGCGTTCCTCTTTCTAAACCTTAAACCTTCTGCCTCACAGGCTTGTTCAGCCTGTGCAGTAGGCCTACTCCTATGAGCATGTTATTTGCATACATTGGCCATGTTGGCTTAGCCACTGTGTTCCTGGCTGTAGAGCCCTCTTTGTTCCAGTCACAGGGGTTTGGGAAGAGATAGAAACAGTGAACAGCTGTTTTCCGCCTTAATAAGATTAGAGTCAAGACATTAGTGGTGTGCCCTTTAATCTGCTGTTTAAGACTCCTCTGTCCCCCCCCCCCACTCCCTACAGGGCTACTGTCATCCTGCTAGAGCACATGACTGTACACTAATCAGATGTGTGGAGTAAAACTGGGGTAGTGTGGTTGATGGGATACCATGCTTAACAAATGATGTAGACGATGGTATCATAATCCATTTCACACTTTTGCTTTTGTATCTTTACATAAAAAAGATTTAATTCCTCCTCCGTTGCTACTAAGAGCTGTTATGAATCCACAGAAACTAACGTCTTCTATTTCTAAGGCGTTTTCATGTTAAAAAATGTCAAAGGGGTAACGAGATCAGCCCTAGCCTGTCATTTTACCTCCCCCCCAGGTTATCTGACACCTCTGCTATTGTGCTTGACTTTATTCAGTAAGGACACCTTACATTCCATGACAGTATCTAAAGGATTCTTTACCTGAAATGACCCCTCTTTTTTCCACTAAAGCGGGCATGAAAATGACCAATAGCCTAGTTTCATCACGCACTGTAATGTTTGGCCTAATGAGATAAGTATGCATCACACAGCAGTATGAAAGAAAGGCTTGTATTTGATTTCATTGGGGCATTCATTCCAATGACGGTGGAATTCTGTTAGTGACAATCAGACTTTTGGCAGAGTTGCTCGATCATTGCTTGTTCTGTTTTTTTCTTCTTCACTGGAGAAAATCAGTGAGGCAGCTCCAGCGCTGGTCGGCTGCCCAGAGAGCACAGTTTGGTGGGGCTCTCATGTTACTTCACCCTGGCTCAGTACAGGCTGTTTTATCAATCCACTCAACCATGATGGCTGCCTCTCCGCCCCCCCCCCCCACCCCCCCTCTCAGGACTCAATTAATGGAACTTTATTTCAATACCGTAGATTTCATTTGGCATTTGTGTCCTTGTAGAAGGAAGGTAAACAAATTGCTGGCAGAAACAGAATCAATACACCACATAGTCACAGTAATTGTTTTTTTGAAAATCCCCCAAGAAATAAATTCATCTTAAGGTACTTTAAAGTCTTTTTGAGTGCTCGAGTAGACCTTGATGGAATATTTGGAAACGTTCCCAATGTAGTACTTCTCACATTAACACCACATTCTGTGTCTGACAGCTTTACACTACAGTGTCAATAACGATATGGAAAAATGACAGATCTGCACACTAGCAGATGAAATATGCAGAAAGTTTTGGTCCTGAGGAAGTTATTAACAGACCTACAGACCCTGTAAGCCTGTATCAATCTACACTATTTTCTCTCTCCATGCCAACTAGGTTTGACTGGAAATGCGTAGCAGATGTGAAGGTTGCGGTAGATATCAAAATGTTTACCAGTTGATGTAAACATGGCCTACTTTCGACTAGGCAAGCCAGATTCCATTGCAGCCACGGAGCAGATAGGACACGCCACTCTGCTATTGGCTAAAATATACAGTTGTCAGAAAATATTAACTGATGAAAGACGGTCGAGGGGGTGGGGGGGATTGGGGGGGGGGCAGCAGCAGTCAGAGCAGCATGATTGGTCAGTTATCTGTGGCATTCATCTTCTCTGGGGCTTGTTTAAAGCAGACATAATACAGAGGCATGGCTGGCTGACTGACTCACCGCTCTGCTCTGCTCTCCCTGGCCTCTCCCTCAGGCCCCGGGGGCTGTGAGGAGCTGCTGAAAGGAGGAACAGCCTTATCTCCCCAGAGGAAACAGTGGAGGATTTCACCTCAGATCGGGCTGAGATTACACCCAGCTCCTCTGGTTATGCAGATCCCTTGTCTTATTATTGTCCTTCTTTGGATAAGGAGTTGACTAGTAGGGGATGGAGGGGGGGGGAATCTTGCTCCAAGCATAAGTAGGCCCTAGTTGATATGAATGGTTTTTCTGACTCGTGCTTACCTACTCTGTGCTGTCAGAGAGTAATGCTTTCAACTCCACCCAAGATAAAATACTGAGCCCTTAAGGAAAGACAAGTATAGTAGAATGCGTTTGGTTTCCTGATGACTTCAGATGGCCCCTGAGCGTTGACGAGACTAAACTCCTACACTGTAGCGTTTGTTTATATTTGAATGAGTTCTAGAGAGAGCAATGGCCTGCTTTGAACTGTTTTAGTAGTTGTGACTTGTGATTAATCTGTTCTGCCACTCTCTCTCCCTCTTTCTCTTTCTTACTCTTTCCAACATTGTAGCACTGGTTTCTATTTAAATGAGTTCTAGAGAGAGCAATGACCTGCCTTGGAGCAGTTTTAGTAGTAGTGACTTGTGATTAATCTGTTCTGCCTCTCTCTTTCTCTTTCTTTCTTTCTTTCTCTCTCTCTCTCTCTCTCCCAGGTCTCTATGTGCTGCTGTAAACATCTACTACCTGGCCTGCTCTGGCTGCCATATAAACTGTTCCTACGTCCTCTTCAGCAACAAGATAGCGTTCCTCATGGACCTGCTGCTACATCAGCTAACAGTAAGTGTCCTCTCACCTCATAATTTCTCTCATTTTCAGTATTATGCTGCATTCATGACAAGTCGGAAACTCAGAACCTGCGAGTTAAAATCAAAGTATGTTATTTGCGGAGAGCTTCCTGTTGGTTGTTTCTGATACTCTCCAAGTGGGAAGCTTGCGTATCATCTTTCTACAACCAGTTTCCAAGTCTGACATTTTTCGAGTATCCAAGTTACGACATGTCATGAAGGCACCCTTATTATTGACAAGCTAACGCTTACTCCAAAAGTATATTTACTAATTGAGCATGGTGGAAATGTAAGTGTCATTTATGGGATTTGATACATGTGTACCAAGGACATAAGATGTGTGTACAGCGTCACTGAACACCGTGTGACTGTGTCACTCATAAAAAAAATAAAAAGACCTGGCATGATGAGAAGTAATTATTTTTGTGTGATTAATCCCTCTCAGTGTTTCCGCCTCTATAAACTCCCCTGTCAGTGTGCAGCGCTGTGAGTGCTGGGAAACCATGGCCTCATTACAGCCGGCCTCCTGTTCCTGGCACAGTGTTAATAAAAGACAGAGTGAGCCACACACTAGCTAGCTAGCTAGCTAGCTAGTTTCAGAAACTCTGGCCCCGCCACGCAGATGCTTCTGGCCTGGTCTCCGGGAATGAGAGAGAGCAGTCAGGCAGCACGGCGTGTTACATGTCAGCCCATATCCTTCAGCACTCTCTCAGAGACTGTAAACATCAGGCCACTCCAAACATCTAACGGTGGCGGCTGCCTGCACACTACACAGACAGGACAAGGCACAGACATGGGCTGTGGTACATGCATGAACCCTATTGGGGCTTCCTTCTCCCAGCTCTGAGTTCCAATCCAAAGCAGTCATATTTCCTGAGGGGGGGGGGGGGGGGGGGTGAAGCCTGTACACTTCAGTTTATATAAAACATATCCCAGCAGCTGCTCTGACGACTGACATGTTGAACAGCACAACGGCAACTTTTTCTTGATGTTTTAGATCCTGGAAAAGATGAGCCTCATGAGTAGTCCATGAATAAAAAAAATGGTTTGTGTGTGTTGCCGTTGTCCATCTTGATTGTAAATGTATTTGGACGTGTGGTGATCAAAGATCCTGTGTGTGTGTGTGCGTGAGTGAGTGTGTGTGTGTGGGGGTAGTGCTGCCGTCTGTGCCTGTCCCCCTTTAATTAGATTTGTGGAGAATGTTGGTGGATTTACTAACCCTGTCAGCATGTTGCCCTAACCATTAGTCTAAATGAGATGTTTTCAGGGGTTTTACCTGACCCTCTCCTTATTTCTACAGCTAAACCAAAACCTCTCCACGCATGCCAAAATGTCACTTGACTGCATTCCCCCCTTTCAGATAACTTAGCCTCTGTCACTGTTGAGCATCGCTTGGCTCTTCCCTAGACTTGTTTGTTTACAAACCCTTAACCATCCAGCTCAGAACAAGGGACCGGCTCCTCAGTCAACCCCCTCTGTTGTGATGCATGGATCAGGGGGGTATTTGGTTTATGTACCACAGTGCATGGTAAATATTGAACACCCTCCTGCTACTGTAGCGCCGGTAGTGTCAGTATCCGGTTGGCTTGCTGTGTTATCAGGGAGCACCTCAGAGACCTCTCATATGGCAGCAGTCTGGCACGACACCAGTAACCATGTCACACTGGCTGTTAACCACCAATTTATGGCCCAGAGCTGATGAATAATAAAGTGACACAAGTGTTTGTTATTTATGCCACACCATATCAGGATTCCAACCCATACAAATACAAACGGCCTGTGGGAGGTATACCAAAAGATGTGTGTGGGGGGGCGGGGGTATTTAGTTTGCTGCCTCAAGTCTTAATTGAATGTGTTTTAAAATGCAGGCTGAGGTTTAAATGACCTCTGTCTTTTGTTGAGTGCCTATCATATTGTGGTGGATAGCACAGCAACCAGGTATTGAGTGACTGCACAGGTAGAAACCTGTACTTTGTTGTGTGAAACCTTTGCACACCTTCGCTTGTTTCAGGTTCTCAGAGTGAAACAAATAAAGGGAGAAAAAGGACCTGTACTTTGACATACTTAAAGGACACTCAACTCCCGGTTGACCACATTGTGTCTCTTCCTCAGCTGTACGTCCCGGATGAAGACAAGTCCATCTTTGGGCGCAGTGTGAACAAGCAGGTGTTTGAGGGTCTGACCACGGGTCTGCTGCAGACCTGCGCTACCGTCCTGGGCCTCCTGAGACCCCACGTCCCTGAGAGTGGTCGAGGGGACGCCCCTCGCATCTGCTCCCCAGACACCAAGACCAAGACCTCCACCACAGAGCCCTTCAACACCCGCGCACAGGACCTCATCAGGTAGCGACTCTCTTCCTCTCCTCCCTCCTCCTTTAGTGGTGCTCTCCTCCCCTCCCTCCCCCTTCTCCCTCCTCCTTTCTCCCTCCCTCCCTCTCCCACCACACACTGATCTCGCGATGCTCCCCTCCTTCCCCCTTCTCCCTCCTCCTTCTCCTACCACATTTACCAAAGACCAAATGTCAACTCCGTTGGAGACCAGTTATTTGCCTTTATTTCCTCCTTGCCAGGTCTTTGAGTGAGGGTGAGAGAGAGAGCGATTGTATTTTGGCACCTGACCAAATAGTTATTTTTCACACAATCTTTAAGAAAATTTATTCCTTGAAGAATTCAGTTTTTTTTTTTTTTTTTTGATTTGGCAACGTTAACACTAAAAAATTGAACACTCCTGGAAGGTTGCAACATTCCGTTGAACCTGGCCTTGGCTTGAGCAGCAGCAGCAGCAGCAGCAGGGTCTGTGTGAGGCTGAGCAGTAGGAGGAAGACTGTGTCCGTCTGGGCGTTCAGGGATGTGAGGAAAGGCAGGCCCAGGACTTCAGGAAGAGTGCCGTCTTCCCACCATCCCTCCCACGGCCCATGATTCATCTGACCAGACCAGCTGCACCAGCCCAACACTCTCATACAATGACCCAGTCGTAACCCTGGAGACAGGGGAGAGCCTGAGAAAAATGGTGTCGTCAGACTAGTAATCCCCCGCTAGGAAGGGAAGATTTACCTCAACTGCCTCCCATTGTGTATAGGATAGTGGGGAAGGACATTACATCTCAACAAAAAAAAAAGTTGTAATTTTCGCAACACTTTCCCATTATGGCTAACTATAGATCACACCAGGTCAGGGAGAGAACCTCCTAGAATTTCCTTCCCTATTCCTCGTTTCTCATTACCTCTCACTCACACGGGGGGGCTTTGTAGTGTACTCTTCAACCTAAATGTATAGAATCATGTAGCTCATGAGTTGAGACAAACAGGGAGGGGGGGCCAAGACCGAACACGAAAAGAGCTTTTCAAACAAAAGAGTGTGTGGCCGGCACATTCTGCTTTAACGCGGTGTGTGGAAAGTTCCTTTCAGCCCTTCGTGAAGCTGAAGAAGAGGATCAAGTCATAACAAGGGACTGTGGTTCAAGTGTCAGGTGACCTATTGTGGAGGTTTTAAAAAAAAAAAGAAAAAAAAAGGAGTAATTACCTGCCTTGAGAGGAGACCCCCATTTTGAGTGACAGTTGCAACAAAGCATGATATGTGCAGGAGCCAGTTGGAGGGTAGGAAGTGGAGAGACTGTAAAGGGGGTGTTGTGTGTGTGTGTGTGTGTGTGTGTAG
Source organism: Argentina silus (assembly GCF_951799395.1). Taxonomy (NCBI): domain Eukaryota; kingdom Metazoa; phylum Chordata; class Actinopteri; order Argentiniformes; family Argentinidae; genus Argentina; species Argentina silus. The sequence goes on from NC_139657.1 coordinate 10,918,882, forward strand.
AACGGTGACAAGCTTCCTGACTGAGCAGTGGGTCTTGTCTGTTACACTGGGAGGTCTTGTGATTGACGGCTGAGCCTCCCTGTCCGTCCCTGTGGTGGGCCTGGGGGGGGGGGGGGGGGGCGGAGGTGGGAGAGAGGCATACCTGAGCTGTGTGTGTGAGACAGGCAGCCTCAGGTCAGCAGACTGTCAGGGGCCCAGCGCCCGGGCTGGCACAGGGGGGCACAGCAGCCCTCTAATGACTCTATTACCAGTGATTTGTGGCTGAATGAGCCGAGGGAACATTATCGTGAGACCTGTCATTGGGGAAGACAAATTGGAGATATCACAGTAATAACATAGAGTCCGGAGGGCTTAGGTGAGATATTCGGTTACAACAGGGTTACGCTCAGTGAGGTCCTTTGTTTGAAATATGTTTTTGAGCCCATATTAAATAATTAGTCTCATTTCAGGATTTTAGCCCGTTGTTCGTTTTCTCCCCCTCTGTGAATTCACTCTCGTTCCCCCTCTGTTTCGTGTCCCTCCTCAGCTACGTGGTGAACATGGGGTTGATTGACAAGCTGTACGGCTGTTTCCTGTCCGTCCAAGGCCCGGTGGATGAGAGTCCCAAGATGTCCGCCTTCCTCCAGCAGGCTACCGCTCTGCTGCACGGCATGTGCAAGATGTGCTTCGCTGTGACCGGACGGTGAGTAGCATGACCCACTCTAGATATTCCTGTGATCTCTCGCACGCAAGTACGCACACACGCACGCGCACACACACACACACACACACACACACACACACAAATGTACAGACACACACAGATACACACAAAGACATACACACAGACAAACAGAGAGACATACAGACACACACACAAATGTACAGACACACACACATACACACACAAATGTACAGACACACACAAAGACATACACACACAAATGTACAGACACACACACATACACACACAAATGTACAGACACATACACAGACATACACACAGACAAACAGAGGGACATACACACACACACCTTTCTGCATGTCTATCGACAGCAGTGACTCACTCACTGCTGGTGCTTTAATGTTAGGGCTTCCATAAAGACCGGTTGTTGTTCAAACAAAGACACTGCCACCTTTACAATCACACAGTCCTTCCTTTAAGCTCGCGGAGCCATCGCCACCACTAGTGATGGAGATAGGCATCTACTTGACCCCGGCGCCCTGTCACTCACCATAAACCCTAGCCTCCAGCACCCAAAAGCCCACCCACGTGTGTCACCGTGACCTCTGCGAAGACAGGTTCAGTGGCGCCGCTGACAGAGGCTAAGCACACAGCCACAGGGTGGGACCATTACACCATTACTCTATATACGCACACTCGCACACTCTCACACACACACACACACACACACACACAGAGGCAATACTGGGAATAGTTCTCTCATGGATGACAATGACAATCTTCAGCACACATCTTACACACATTAGGTCCTTGTCCTTCGTTGCGTCACTGTTCATTTATGGAAGGAAATAGTGAATTCTTTAGACCATACGTAAAGTTCTTCTTCTGCCCCAAGTACTATGAGTCTGTTATTACATCCTGCCATTTTAAGACAGCCTTGCCAGTGTATCGCTTCTGTATAGTCGAGCGTTTGCTCCTACAGTCGATCCTGTGACGACATTCTGACTGTAGCCCTGACTGTACCGTAGCACCCAGCCTGCTCCTGTAGCCCTCCAGCTGCTGTGTGTGCTGTAACAGTGGCCAGCTGCTTCACACACACACACACACCAGCACTGGGGAGTGTTGCTCTGCTCTGCTCCGCTCCGTCCGGTGTCACTGAATATCTGTGGGAACACACAAGCACGGTACCTCACTTCTTTAATGAGCAGACTAAGCAGTGTTGTGTCATTATCAACACCCCGCTAATCCAGCCAACTATCTCCCATTCTGGCAGTATCCCCCCCCCCCCCCCCCCCCATGTTGTATATTTGAGAATGTGCACCATGGGTTTTGGAATATCCTTGCCACGCCAGTTGCTGCGTTAAGGGATTTATCTGGCATTAGAGGCCATGTTCTTGTCGAGCTACAAATTTCCGCACAGAGCTGTTGGCCAACGTCAAGTAACAGCATGCACAGTGGGTTCCATCCAGGGGTCAAGCGGCCTCGATTCTTTGGCTGCAAATCATAGCTTGTGCAGCAACAGCAGTGGCGTTCTTAAATTGCCTGTCAGCGCTGGCTTACGGCTCTTGGTGGGTTTGCATGCATCATCATTTTAAAAACAATTGGCAATTTGATTTGAGATTTTTTATTTTTTTTTCCTAATGACATTGCCTCTGATTTTAGCTACGCAAATCCGGTTTGATTGAAAACTCTTTTTTGTGTGTCACTCCGTCTCCTAGCTGAAGGGAGCGTGTTTTTATTACGGTGCTTACAGTATGACCTATTACAGACAGACTGTTCAAGACAGTTAGATTTTTAGCACTAGTCTCTCCATGGAGGTTTCCATTCACTGAAGCCTTAAAGGGAGGGGGCAGCTAAAGCACTCTCAGTGACCTCCTCCTCCGTCTCATCAGTTTTATGTCCTGGCTCTGTTCTCACCTGTGATGTGTGCTGAGAGTATGATGTTACCAATCCCTTTAATCTGCAGGGCGGCGTCCTGGCTGAGACACACAAACAACGCTGCTTTAGATCCTGTAAGGTGGACCTTAATTAAATGGGCTTCAGCACACAGCACCGTGCCAGAATACTCTCTGCTATGGAACCGATGCCATGAGCTGTCAGAGTGACTTCCAAGTTTCTGTGATCATTATTTCTGCCCAGCTTGGAGGAGCACAGAGAAGGACACTCCAATTCCAAGATGTTTAAAAAAAAAACAGACTCAGTCACCTACTTCTCTGTCTGTGTTTGTGGTGGTAATGACCCCACAATCGTGTCTAATTCAGTGAGCTACGCTCTGTCCTCATTTCCCTAACTGCATAACTGAGCATATCGTAAACCCCTTCTCACAGCCCCCACAGCCCTCAGCTCCAACGTAACTCTTCCTTAATGAATGTAACCAGTTAAGTCACTTCAACCCAATAGGCATTCATCTGAGGGGACAGTCCTGGTCTAGCAAGTAAATCTAGAAGCTCCAGGGACCAGACTGCCTTCATCCTCCATCCTGGGTCTCCTGCTCAGTGCGGTTTAGAGAGCAAGCCAACAGGTTCTCAGGTTCAGAGGCTTTCAGCTGGTTGTCAAAACCCTCGGGTAGCTCACAGCAGTTGTTGACCGCCAGCTGAAGGGCTATGTTGGGAAGTCCACTTCAGCTTAATTTAGAATGAAAGGGAAAGTCAGGGATATGTTTTTTAAACAAGGGGAAAATTCACCGACCGACCGACTGAAAGGGGAGCGGATTAGTGACCAATTAGGAGGTCGCAGATCTGATAATGTGGAATGTTGTCTCTTGTGGTCTTTGTGTTGGCGTTGAGTAAAACTGTGTGCCAACTTTTATTTCCCCCATATGATGGGGTGTTGGGGGGGGGGGGGGGGGGGAGAACGATCACATGACATGTTGTGTCTTCCCCAGCTCTCCCAGTATATTTGACAACAAGCGCCAGGACCCCACTGGGCTGACGGCCATGCTGCAGTCCACAGACCTGGTGGGCGTGGTGCACACGCTCTACTGCATCCTGCTCCACAGCTCCTCCCTGCCTGAGCCGGCTGCCCAGAGCCCACAGGAGCCCTACGCCTCCGGGGTCATCCAGGTGTCCCTGCAGGGCCTCCGCTTCCTCAACAGCTTCGCTCTGCTTGACCTGTCTGCCTTCCAGGTAAAACACACACTTACTATTACATACACATACACACACGCACACAAACTTTTATCTCTCTCTCTCTCACACTCTCTCTCTGTCTCTCACACACACACACACACACACACACAACTTTGATCTCTCTCTCTCTCTCACACACACCAACCAACCACAAACTGGTCTTACGGGTCAGTGTGGATGTCCTATGCCAAACACATTCCACAGCGTGACATTCTGAATAGGGGGGGGCCATGAAAAGGTCTCATCACCAATGCGTCCCTGCTCAACAGTTTGATTAACTAGCCTCCTTGTGTCCCTGTGCACAAGCGTCATCCAGCACACAAATATCCCCTCCTCTCTTCCTGGCAGCAACAGGCCCCATGTGCAACTGATCTGGCAGAGACCAGGTCTCTAACCAGAGCTGCCATTAGAAGAGGAGTGTTTCTCCTCAGGATAAAGCTGACCTCTCTGACATAAACACGCACGTCCACTGACCCGGGGTTAGCTGCCGAGGTTAAACGGAACACAGTGGGTCAGCAATGCGGATGGACCTGAGCGATTAGTGCTGTTCCCCACAGCCATACATTACCGCCTCTGATGAAGGGGGGGGGGGGGGGGGGTGACAGCTTCACTGTTCTAAGTCACCGTATAAACAGAAAGGTGTGAGGCAGGAAGTGGGAGAGTTATTAATTATTTTAATGTCTTTTGGGGTAATTACACTGAAGCCTCTCTCTCTCTTTCTCTTTCTCTCTCTCTTCTCCCGCCATGCTGAGGCTATTCAAAACAGCTGGAAGCATTTCGGTGCCAACGTTTTTATGAACATTTTAAATAATATTTCTTTGTGGCCTGACGTTGTAATCACCTTGTGGTTCAGATTACACCACAGCGGCTAATAAGCACTACCCTGGAGGCTGAGCTGAACTCCTCTCTACTCTAGTTGGCTGTTCTACTGCAGCATCAATGACCAACAGGGTTAGCGTGTTGGAGGTCATTTCAAATGAGAGAGACTGTATTTGTGATGGATCTCTAATGGGTGTGTATGTGTCTCTTTTTTTTAATTTTTTTTATCTAGGTGATTTTAAAATCAGGTCTTGATATTCATTGACACTAAATCGTCAACCTTTTTGGTGCTTTATTAAGAGTTCACGTTTTATTCAACCATCACATTCATTCACAAAAAAATAGCTCCATTTATCTCTGTTATGTTTCAATTGCCATTATTCACCTCAGTTTCCCCAAACAGATAACATGTATGGTTACAAGGGTGTCAGATGGATATGTTGCCAGAGTGCAGGCTGTTATACAGACACGTGTAGACAGCAGGGATCAGCCTGTCTGATAGCAGGACTGGGCCACTCAGGTACTGCTGAATATGGGGCTGTTGTTTACCTCCAACCCTCATACACCCACATTTGATTCCAGTGTTTTCACTGTCTAGCCCGTGGTGCTCTGTCATACTGACATGTTTAATAAATACTGTCTGTGGGCCACTGATAGCATCTCATCTTGGGGGGGAGGATTTGGTGGGGGGGGGGGGGGGATTGGGGTTCCTATGGTATAGGACCCCCTGCTCTGAGGACTGGGGAGACCCCCCTAGCAGAGTCCACACTGTACACACACCACACCACGCCACTCAACTCCCCTTCGCAACTAGAGCACACACATCCCTCTCTCCACTTCTCATTTAGTATGTCTGGTCTTTGAACCTCCCTTTTTATACCAATGATATAATTTATCGTCCCTTCCACTCGTTTCCTTGCCTCCTGAAGTGTTTTTTTTTAATTGCTCTTAGACCATTAACTCTGTAGATTGGGTGTATATCTCCGGTGTCTGCTGTTGAGTGTTTTGTGGTGGCAGCAGTCAACACCCCTGAGACACCCCCAGACCCTGATGTTCCTGTGGTGTTTTTAGTCTGTTCTAGGAGCTGAGGGACTCTCTCTCGCCTTCCGCCACATAGTGAGCTCCCTGCTGTGGTACTGTTCCCAGCACTCCGCTGACGAGCTGCTCCATGAGGTCATCATCTGTGTGGGATACTTCACCGTCAACCACCCTGACAACCAGGTAAACAATTACCCATGCACTTACTGAACCGAAATAATAATAATAAAAAGAATGTTTTGTTTAGTTGTTATTTAATTAATGTTTTAGTTTTCATTATTGCTCATTGTTCCATGAACATTGCTTAGATTCATTCATGTGTGAAGTGTGTGTATAAGGTGTGCTTTCTCTTTCAGAAAAGTGACAATGTGAAATGAAGTGGTTTTGTCAGTTGGATCAACCGGTCCATAATACCTCTGTCTCCTTTCTTAGGCTATATGATGGTAGTTTATCTTCAGGTAGAGGCGGGGAGTGGTGAATACAATAGCAACAAAAGGCCCCCTTTTTAAAAGATTCATGCGTTGCCACCTCTGTGCTGTCGGGCTGTGTGTAGCCTATTGTCCCTCAGAGTGGCGCGGCCCATTGTTCCCTCCCTCTACCTCTGTGTGTCTGTGTGGGCCTGGCCTGCCGCTCAGGCTACTGAACCCCTGGTTGTGAGCAGGATGTGATGAAGCAGACTTGGCTGCTGTGTAATTGGCTGTCATGCATGGTCTGTCTAGCAGGCTCCTGAGCAGCCGTGCACCCTGCTACAGTTGGCCAGGCTTTAGTTAAGTGAAGCCTGACCCTCAGCCCCAGCAGAACAGCTTCAGCTCAAAACCACTGCCTATGTCTAGAATGTCCTCACAGGCATGGTCAACCCCCGCAATTTATAGGCTGATTACAGATTCTAATTTCCAGGATATTTTAGTTCTAATTAAAGAATCTGCCATTTTATTGCACTTCAGTTCTCCTCCACTGCTCCTATCCAATTTAATTATTCTGATGTATGTAATTAGCATTTCTTGGCCATTGTGGGCCAAATTTGCATATTATATTGGATAATTGAATGAGGACTGATGATTGAATTAGGGTGGTGACAGATGATTGGGCTTTTGTACTCACACTGCAAAGGTAACAGAACATCCAGTCCAGGGCTTGCAGCTTTTGCATATTCATTTCTGCTCGGCGCACTTTGCTAATTTGAAATGTCCTAATGCAAAGGCTTTCCAACCTGTGACTCCCATCCAGGACACAAGCTTCTGGGAAATTAGGAAAGATCTTATTATGCCTTTTTTTTCTAAATTTACCCTATGGACTCATTCAGAATGATAACTAGTAGTATCATCAGGGTGTGAGATTGTTTGTATTGTTTACTGTCTAGGTGTGAGGGGAGGGAGGGAACTAGAAAGGCTCTCTTGCGCCCCTCACAGAGCTGATGCTTGCCAGTGGCACCAGTCCTGGAACATGTCCATGTGAGCTTTGAGGAGAATGGATGCATTAGAGGAGAATATAGCTTTAGCTTTTCTCAGGCTAATGTAAGCATTGGCAGAGCACAAAAGGCAGCGTGACCCGAGGCCTGTGTGGTCACACACAGACTGCTGATTCACTGTCGGCACACCAGCCTTTGTTTATACGTGTGCTCCAGAAATGATGCTCATAAAAAGCAGAACTTTGAAGAAGCAGGACGTGGAGTGATCTATTCTCCCTGCTCCAAGGGTATGAATAATTAACCCTGTCACACAAAAAGCCATTGCGAGAGTGACATATGTAGCCTTGTGTGTTTTTAAGTGTGTTTCTGCTCATGAGGTCATGTAGCCATATGTTTCATTGTCTGCTAGGAGAGCCCAAGGAGACAATTATACACATAAAAACAGGCTAAATGAAGCCTATTTTGTAACTGACATGTTCTTTGTCTCTTGAAGGGATACAGTATATACCGGTAAGCTCCCTTCGCCTGTCTTTCTCGCCAGATGTACCATGATTCATTTATGTGAATCATTCATGTGTTTTGCAATGACAGAACTGTAATTGCTTGAGCTGTAAGGCTTTTGACATGTTAACCCAGAGTCCTGGCTTTGCTTGCTTTCCATTAGAGTACCAGCACTTGTGACTTGTGTATGGAGGTCTTAAGAAACTGTTGCTCTCCCTCATTCATGGAAAATGGTTACACACACACACACACACGAAAAGGTATGCAAATGTATCTCATTTCATGACCAGAGTATGGAAAGTTTTCAATGGTCAAATTGAATTTCCCAAATGTACTTGAATTCTGATTAATCTGCCCTAATTCTTGCCTGCCTTATTTTATCCTTAGTATGTCAATTTTAAAGGCTACTGTAAAACAGAGAAACAGGCAGCTTGTGAACTGCAGGTCTATTCCTAGACTGAACATCCCACACACATCTCCACACACCACCAGCCTCATCTCCAGGGGAGCCCCCCCCCCCCCCTCCCCTCCTCCTCCTCCCCCTCCTTCCCATTCTCTACGAGGGCGTTTCCTCTGCCCCGCAGGCCCAAGCCAAGCTCTGGGGCCTGTAATCCCTGTTAAACTGATGTTGAAACCATCCCTTCAACAGTCCATTACTGCCAAGACAACCAAACCCTCATCGCCTCCGGGGGCGAGTGTGGCTCGTGCAGACCATTGGGAGCCAGAGCAAGCTGGGGAATGCACACTGTGTATCATACCCTTGAGTAAACAGAGGCAGGGAGACGGAGAGACACTCACTACTGGTGACTGGCAGGAGAGGGCCTGATTGTTAACTCTGGAGATGATTTACAGACTCCTTCAAGGGTGAACTCAGGTGCAACTGACTTAAGTGTAGTCGAAGACATTTTTATCCTCGTTAAACCTTTCAGAAAGAAGTTCAGTCAGCCCCCCCTTTAGTAGTTATTCCAGTCGAGACAGTTTCAGAGCAGAATAGTATCAGTTAGGATCTAGGATAGAATGTCAACGTCAACATAAATCTGGAATGATTAGACGTTATTTGGCAACAGTGCCATCTAAAAGTCAGTGTGTGTCGCCATCTGATTGTCTGAAGACAGTTTGCAATAGTGTTCGGTACACATATCAATAAACTGTCGGTAAGTGGGTCTTTTCCTGAGGACTGTGTATTTCCTCTGATGTGCTGTACTCCTCTCTCTTATCAGTGCTTTGGTAACTACTATGGTTCCTCCCGGGTGTAGAGGGAGGATGGAGAGGATCTGGTTTGTGTTGCGGGCCAGAGACTCAGATTTGTGGTCCTGTTTTAAGGCTGAAGCATCCTGGTTCTTCTAGCAGAGGTGTTGGGGCTATCTAGACAACGCGCTGAACAGAGTGTCCCCCACGCATCCAGGACTGCCTTGCATTTCCAATTCCGAAAGCAAAGTTATTTCAGTAGTAGAGTAGAGCTAGATTGCTACATTGTATGTTAATTCCGAAATGAGTGTCCATTGTCTTCTCTCTGTACTGAATTAAACTGCTCAACCTGGTTTCCACTTCAACTTGGGCTTTCCCGAGGACTTTTTGTTGGTGTTTCGGAACATTAACTTTACACACTCTTTGTTGTCAGTGAACAGCGAGGTAGTTATGTAATGGAGCGTCATAAAAACGCTGCCCTGTTTGAAAACTCCAGGTCTCTGCAGTTAAGAAAGAGCAGAGCTGCTAGGCACTTGAGCTTTACGGGGGCAGTGTTAAACTGGGGGGCCTGATTCATAGCTTCAGACGCTTGCTGCTCCTTTTATGATGTCAGGGTTTGAATAGATACTTCAGTGGACAGGGGAGAGGCTGGACGAGGGCCTAATCCCTGTTTGGAACACCGTTCTGAGCACTGGTATAGCTCTTCACCTAGGAGAGGCCTGGAAAGTTGGCTGTAGACGTGGTTTCTGTGTAACCTCTGGTCCGTTCCTGCCAGCAGGCCTTGCTTTATGTCTCTCTGCAGCGGGCACTTGAGGGTGGACAATTTGTTTAGGCAGCTGAAGATAGAACTGCGTAGTGGAGGATTATGAGATTGCCGTATGATTTGTGGGTAGAATCACTTCGGAGCCTCTGCCCCACCACCCAACATAGACGTTGGACTTAAGTGTTATAATATCCAGCAGCAGGGATTGGAACAACAAATTATTTGTATTATTAATAAATTGTATCTAACAATGCTTTGATGCAAGATTAATTTACCTGGTATCTCATTATTGAATTTATGACTCCGATCTCTGCCAGTTCCTCCTCATGCAGTGTTGCAATGGAAAAGATTGATTCGTGATCAAGGATGTTGTGAACTAAGCACGAAAATCCTCCAAGTATAGCTCCTACACTGAAAATAAGCAGCTCAATTTTTTGAAAACAACCAGATCATTCCCATTTTTTATTTATTTTTTTCTCCAGTGGACAAGCTATGGTGGAGTCAAAAAACTAGCTTGTCTTGCATTCCTTTGGAGAGAACATTAATTGTGACAAAGGGAAGCTACTAGGATTTTTGGTCTCCTCTTAGTGAACATGCATGTTTGCGAGTTCATCTTTGTTAACCTAATCGAGAGTTTGCTTTCGTTGCGTGCCAGGGGGGTCTTAACTCTCTTAAAAAGGCTCTTCAGTGGTTTGTTTTAGCTGGTCAGTGAAGAATCTTTAAACAGACATTAATATGAAATGTCATGGCTTTGAACGCTGCTGTAGAACACAGCTCTGAGGAGTTTCACCTTGAAATGATAAAAGCAGTGAATTATCGCTTTGTTTATCATGCCCTTAAACCTTAAAGTGCATTATCAAAGAGAGAATGCATTGGAAGAGTATTGTTAAGTGTATTTGCAAAATCTTGTAAATCCTCAGAATTTATGTCACTGTGGCCAGGAGACCTCACCCTGCCCTTCTGGTTTGCATTTTAGTTGAGCCCCAGTCCGGCCTTCTGTACCTGTAAAGCAGTGGGGTTTTTCCAGCCAGGATTTACAGTGGTGACCCCCCGGTTTTCAGGGAAGTGCTGATGGCCTTCCCAGGCTCGGGGGAGATGCCCTGAGCATTAGGCCAGGACCTCTTCCTTTGGACCAATCCCCCCTCTAATCAAACTAGGCTGCGAGTGATTTGGTTTTAATATTGGTGGGCCGGATGTAATGGGGTGTGATTGACGGGCACTAGTGAAGGAGAGCAGGATGTCGACCGGGGTGAGAATTCCATTAATGGTATTGCTCATTTCTTAAAGTGGCGGCTGTGAGGCTACAGTGGAGGTCTGCTCACCCTTCTCCCCCACGCCTGCACCCCCCCTGCACTGTGCATGCCCTCTCAACCTGACCTGCACTCACACACACACACACACACACACACACACACACACACACACACAGGAATATGGTATTGAATCAGCTTCAATCTCTCAATGACACTCGTCACAGTTGGAGATGAACCTGTTATGGGGCAGAAGGAGATCTCTTTGATAAAGATGTCAAAGTATCTCTCAATCTTGTTTCCCATTTCCCCCCCATTTCCCAATATCTGAGCAATTACTTGTGGTACAAAGGAAGAGAAAAACTTCCCATCATTGTGTTTTATAGCCTGTAATTGTGTGGTGGGAGGCTATGCCCTCCAGTTCTCCTCCTAATGGGTGTTTGTGTGTTGTTTTAGTGGCATATTTACGTGTGGGAGGGGATGCAGGGACGTGATTTACGACTAGCACTGCCACTGACTTGACTGACTGACTCACCGGCTGGGCGACTGAGTGACTGACTGACTCTGCTCTGTGTGTGTTCCAGGTGATAGTGCAGTCTGGCCGCCAGCCCAGCGTGCTGCAGAAACTGTGTCAGCTGCCCTTCCAGTACTTCAGCCACCCACGCCTCATCAAAGTGCTCTTCCCCTCCCTCGTCTCGGCATGCTACAACAACCCTCAGAACAAGGTCATCCTGCAGCAGGAGATGAGCTGTGTGCTACTGGCCACCTTCATACAGGTAACCCTGTTCATCAAACACATCTGTGACCTTTTGTTATCCTCCTATAGAACAAATGAATAGAGATTTAGTTTAGTCAGTGTTTTTGGTTTGATGTCCATCTCCCTTCAGTGTATTTTCAGCAACTACAGATAAATGAAAGGCTTTTACCAGTGGATTTACTTGCCACTAGTTTAGCCTCCTGTAAACAACCTGTCTCCTCCATCTTCCTCTGACAGCATCCCTGCTACCAAGACTGTTTAGATAAAGATTAGTTCTCGCCCTGAGAGAGACGGGCCATTTTCATTTCATTCAAACAGAGGAGAGATGTATGGTGCCCTGCCCCATGCCGTTATTGATTGTAGAGTAAAGCTACAGAGTTTTGCTACAGCTCCTGGAAAAATAATTTGATCCTGACTCTTTGAACTTCGTGATAATATACACTTATCATGACATCATTGCAAAATGTATGGGAAAAACATCTTCTCTGCCGTCAATGTAAGTTATATAAAGTTCTGATTTTGGTCATAGAGTTTAATGTAAGTCACATGCGTTGTGATTAGCTTGAAGCCCAGTTGTTTGAGATATGGTAAAAGAGATGACACAGTTCCTTGTGGTAACTCCTCCCCCTCCGGCACTTAAGTATTTTTATGCTGTAGAACATTCTGACACATTCTTTCATTTCCCCTAGGACTGTGCCTCAAGTGAGAACCAACCCGATAATAAGACCCAGCAAGGAGGTAGGTTTCCATCAGTTCCATTTTTTCTCTGTGAACTGTACATGATTACTCTGTTTCTTCAACATTTGACTATTTGTGCATGAGAAGGATTCTTAATGTTTACACAAATAGTCTTTATGAAGAAAAGCTGACTTGTGTCCTGTTTCCTTTGATTTGTCTCCCATGCAGAGAAAGCCTCCCAGCTGCTGGATTACTGTGAGCTGTCCAATCGTTTTCCTAGAGACCAGTGGGACTCGGCACTGCAGTTTTTCCTCAAGAAGCAGGAGGACTGATTCAGAGTCACACACTGTACCGTACACACTGACACATACACGCACCACGAAAAACACTACGGAATAAAGACAAGAGACTGCACTCACCTACTCTCCATACTGTTTCATTTAGATCAGAGATCTGCACATGAGCTTTTTCTTTTGAAAGAATGCAGTCTCAAAGCCTTGCCAAAACTCTTGAAATCCTAGAATTCAAGGGGCGAATCCTGAGTCGAAATGCGCGTGTGTAACTCAAACTTTTGTGTAAATCATTCTTTGATGTCCGTGGGACATTTGTTCAAGTTGCGTGCGGGTATCTCGCTTACTCAGCCCCAACTCACGCACAATAATTCTATTCAGTGTCCAAGCTAGTCATATGTTTTGGTGTTGTGTTTCTATTGTGGATAGAATGACAACTTTGTAGAAAAAACTGAGATAATTAAAAGCACTCATAACGGTTATATGACATAATAGTTATATTACATGAACTGTTTATTCGTAACTGTTCTTGATTCCTTTGATTTCATATTCCGGTTAATATGTGAATGACCTGACCAGACTGTTTTCCCTAGTTAACAGGCTTTGTACTGTTTTGTACTCCGATATGTAAGTAACATAGCCTGTGTTTGTTTATTCTGTACATTTTAGCTTAGCTATAAGTATAAGCTATGTTGTTTTTCAAGTACATATATGTTTTTTCCTTGTTCTCTCCTATGTTGTGAAGCACCTTCAAAAATGATATAATTTATTGAATAATTTACATTTCTATATCATTTAATAAATTATTTATTATCATGCATCATTAATGGTCCTTCAATTATTTTCATCTTGACTCCAACTTACACAAGTCTCTCTAATGTACTTGCTGTTCCTCCTCAAGTGACCATATGAAATATTGACTGCAGTCTCTGTGTTGGAAAACGTTCTGCCTGCTGGTATACTGTAGCATATTGTTACATTAGTAGTACTGGTTAGTAGGCTTGTAGTACTGGTTAGTAGGCTATCCCAGGTAGTGAATGAGGAGCTGGGTTGAAACACAATGGCCTGCCCTCCATGTCTTCTGTAGGTCACATCTACTTCAGTGTCTGCCCTCACTTCACCTGTCTGTCTCACCCTGTAGAACACATCCTCATCGTCTTTTAGATTTCAGTGTGTATACAAATGCTGGAGACGCCCAATCAAACTCTTCACGGACCCAATCATAATCAAGTAGATTTGATGGGGGAGATTTTGGAGTATAATTTTTTGTTTAAAATGCTTGCATAGTTAACTGTTTTTTGGTGTATGCAATGCATGGTTAAGCGTTAGTGTTAGTGCATACTGTAGGATCACAAGGTGGCCTTAAACCCACTTCATCTAATATAGTCTCCCGTCAAGTTGTATAAGACGACTACTGGGACTACTTTGATGGATATTACATCAAAACTAAGTGAATGCTAGTATTATTAAAAAAAAAAATCCTTTTTTAATCCACTTTCCACAGCTCCCTCCCTCTGTGGAGGACCTATCATTTCTGTCGCTCTGTCCATATGCTAGGGTTGAAAGTGACGCCTATGAATTCTGCTATGATAAATGGCACAAGATAATTATCAATTACCCTTAACATTGTCATGCTTTGAGTCTCAACTGATGGCGTCAGGAAGGGACATCTTCTCTATTAGATTTCCATCATTTGTTATTGTTAAGGTAAAATCCTGAAGTTCCCCTCTGGAGGAAATTACAACACCTATGTTCATTCCGCTGCCCGGGGCGCATCTGCCCGGGTGGATAGTGGATCAACGCTGTCTTTGTTTGGGTAATGATGTGTATCGTAACTGGCCTAAATACACCTAGGCTAGCTGATTCTGAGACGCAGATTTGTAAAATATAGGCTATATACTTATCTGATAAAAAGGAAATTAGCTTAAATCACTTGCTACCATTATACAATGTGAAAACAGTTTATGCGCATCACGCATGCTCCATTGCGCACATACGCCTATAGTTCACTATAATGTTTGTAACTTCATTAAAAGGTTTCTTGTGAACTAGGAATAATAATGAAACATTATTCAGCATAGTCCTATTCCATTATCCTAAAATGCGTAACGCCTCTTGATGGAGAAATGCTATTTTAACTTCTTTATTAGGCCTAAATGCGATACACAATGTTTTATTCTAAGCCTATCCACCTTGAGTATGCACAACTCTAAAACAGGTTTTGCAAAGTTAAATATGTAGGAAATGTGGCCTGTTTTATCTCTTTTCAAGGGAATAGATACATTGAATGTTATTTTAGGTTACTAAAATAGCTTAATCTATCTCTATCGAAACGGATTAGGAGAAGACGGTTGCAGTAGGCCAGGCCTATAGAAATTGTGCGCAATTATTTAATTGGTATGGTATTGGTTGATATGTAGCGTTTACGGGGCAAAGAGTGAGAATAAGGTATTTTTTCTACTGATCAAAAAGTCCATCCTCGGAAACAAATTGTTCAGGTGTAGTATGTCAGTTGTAGCTTGACCCGAGCCCTCTCCATGTCCAGCGGCTATTCCTATTCAAAATTTCGACTGGAATGAAAATAAACCTAAGACACGCCAGAATGCGTTCGCGGGGTGGGAGTCCCCTTCACCACTGACTCCAGCGACAGAGAGAGGTGGGTTTGTTGTGGTTCCATTCAATGTATCGTTTGCAGGTGATGCCAGGCGTAGATAAGGAGCCGCCGAGCCTTGCCCTCTGTCTAGACTTGACTTTACTAGTGAAACGGACTGCACATCGCAAATCTGGTCATACAACCAATTTTGGTAGCGAAACTGATGCTGCTGCTTTTATGCCATGTAGAATATCAATTTGAATGTTCAAAGCTAGCCTGTATCAAATCGTTTAAAAATACCTAATGGGTAATTTACATTCTTAAATCTCCCTCTTATCTAAACTGACTTCAAATCGATTTTCTAATCCTATAATCCTGTTTGCAAATAATTTGAATATAGGCCTAGGCCTGCATACATCTCCAGGTTTTCGTCCTGCTTACATGTATGCGTCCTTCAGCTGTGCCATAGTATGGCCAGCGTTAAACAACCATAAAGTGCTGAAATAGCATTTCCATTCCCCTTATAAGTCATTTATTTTATACCATGTTATCAAGTTCTGATGAGTATGTTTATGAACTACTGCACCAAAGAGATTTCTCATGCAGAGCTCACATTAAACATTTGATATGGTTTTATTAAGATAGCCTATCTGTCTGTCCTCACAATAAATAACAATAACTTATTTTTTCTTGACAGGCTCAAACAATCTGTATCCCATCCGCTTACACTAATTACAATAATTTACATGACTTGATATTAAAGCATCTCTAGAAATCATGCACATCTATACAGAGATGATGAAACTATACAATGATTGCCAATTGGCCATAATGATCAAATGTGTTGAATATCGAAGTCAGTGGTGGCTCACAATAAAATTGAGTGTTTGTTGTTATAATCCTCACGTATCTCCACGCTCCATCCGGGTCCCAGTTTTGACCTTGTTTCATGCCTACATATCACAGGCTGCTGAACATTCACCCGATCCTCATGTCTCTCCATGAAATAAAAATGGCGCATCATCTGTCATATCCAAAGTTTGAGATAAAAATGAAATGGACTTTCTTCCAAAGCTGTGAGCTTGGCAGTTCTCATGCAGGGCACGCGGGAGCATGCTAGGGTTCGAGCCTTTTTAGCGTGTTGGGCTGGTCTCACGTGTCCACCGGACTCGGCACCATGCTGTTCGGGGTGTCCGGCAACTGCGACGACAAGGAGGTCACATCGCTCCCAGAGGAGTTACCCATGGAGCCCGACTCAGAAAAAGACACCTGAGATTGGGAAAGAAAATCAGTTAGGGCATCTCACTTTTTACTTTCGTCCTATGTGTATGGTAAGGATGAAGTGTTTATCTGAATGCTACACAAATGTGTATTGCAAAATTATAGGGAATATAGCCTAATGTATTAGTAATAATATATGTATGTATGTGTGTGTCTGTGTGTGTGTGTGTGTGTGTGTGTGTGTGTGTGTGTGTGTGTGTGTGTGTGTGTGTGTGTGTGTGTGTGTGTGTGTGTGTGTGTCTTATGCGTGCACACATCTTTTTCCCTTACCAGCTGCTGAAAGGCGGGCTGGTCCAGGTCACTTTGTAAAGCAAACTCGCTTAAGGCCTTCCAGGGTGGCTGGTAAGTTTCCACCTCGACCGGGTTCCCTTGGACGGTGTTGTCATGTCGAATTGGACTGCCTGCCACCAGAGGCATACCCGTGAGGCCCTGGAGATTCTAAAGAGAAAATTTAAATGTTTCAAACAACATATCTCACTCTCATCCATCTTCAATCTCAACGCAAAGGCTTACAGTAGCATGTTACACTAAAACCATTTTGCCCATGCCAAAAAGTACAAGCACAGGCACGTAGGCCTAATTATACTCAACTGTACGTTATTGTTTTATTATTGAAATGTAGGCCGATCATAGATTAGGCTACTTGAACAATGATTTCATATGGCCAAACCAAACTGATGACATTTCTTTGTTAAATTGTGCGCTTGAATAAAGCTCACTTTCGTTAGTAGCCTTGTCAGTGGTGACAAAGGATCATGCAAATCAATTAACTCACCGTTTTGTCATGGTGTTGCTGTTGTTGAAGTTGCTTCATGAATATCTGTTTCTTCTTGTCTTTACAACGTTTGTTCTGGAACCAAACTCTGATGACCCTTGCGCTAAGACCGGTCATCTCCGTCAACTGTTCTTTCATGAGTGCGTCCGGTCTTGGGTTGGCATTGTAACAGGTCCGAAGGGTATGAAGTTGCTTCTCGTTCAACACTGTTCGCACCCGAGTGGTCTTCTCAGACTGCTTATGGACGTGGTTTCGATGAGGAGTCTGTCGAACTGACACTGGGTCTGTTAAAACATATAATTGGGGAAAATATTTTTTTGAAACTCAAATTTCCACTTGTCATGTTTCTTGAATTGTTGAAATATTGCAAAACAAATATGGATACGCCTAGGATGAACTAGCTATCCGCCTGTCCTTTAACTGGCTATAGCCTCAAGATGATAGCATCATTATTAGATCATTTAGAGCTATAGATTAGGTTAAGACATTATAAACTTTCGGTTAAAATTGATATTTTCCGTGCAATAATTTATGAAATGTTGCCCTTTCTGTTGTTTAATTTAATTTCGACCATTGTACACAGTCAGATTTTTTCTATCATTTTACACCTGGAAATGCCTTTGCATTGTAGGAAAACACATGGCAGTAGGCTACAATACATACATCATTCATAATAACAAATGTATTGTTTTCAAATAAACCAAAATGTTCTAGAGCAGAAAGTGAGAGAACAGTGGAGTCTTACAGCTTACTCTCAAGCTACTTCAAAAGTTACAAAATATCCAGCTGATTGACCATTTAACTTTTGATAAGCCTAACTTTTTATTGCCATTACCAATAAGTATAAACAGCAAAAAAACAAACAGGCGTAAGATGTTTATTTTATGGTTATTACTAATTCTATAATAATAATAATAATAATAATAATAGGATACTACTACAAATAATAATAATATGTAGGTCTAGTAATAACAATAATAATAATAATAATAATATGCCTAATAATTATTACTGTTGTTTGTATTGTTTTTTTCATTGTTGTTGTTAACACTATCGTTCTTTCACTGACCTGAAATATGTAGGGACCTATTGGTGTGGATATTCCCCGGACTGAGGGGGCTTCCCGCTGAGGCCCGCTCTATCAGTAAACTGTGATCAGCCCGGCACAGCAGCTCTTCGTCCCGCAAAGAGAACTCATCCCCCGGTAGGAGATGCCTGCTGCACACCGAGCACCTAAAACACTCCATGTGGTACACGTTGTCACGAGCTCTCATCACCAGATCGCTGCTGCAGAAGCCAATGTTACATTTTGCACATTTAATCCCAAATAATCTGAAAAGGACATAGGAACATTGGTCTTAATAGTTTTATACATGGGCCCAAATAAAGCAAGAATGGATACAAGCATCCTGGTGAAACAAATGTATTTCAGATACTATATCATATAATGTTGGCAACAATGCAGTTTTGGAAATGATAATGAATATTACAAAAATATGCCTCCGATAACTACAAGCCTTAGATTTGATCAGATGAAGGCAATTGAATGCAATAATATTCTTTACAAACTAAAGCAGTTTTAAAAAATAAAAAATGTTTTAACGTTTCTTGTTGTCACTATCTGATTTACAGTACGCAACTTGTACCAATTAGCAAAATAGATTCTACTTTTTTGCAGTTAAGCCTAGACTTTGTTACCATGGGGCCTTAGAAAATTCCAAAGCTCTGAATCACGTTAGTGAGGAAAGTTAGTGAACTCCTACCTTACATAATCTCTTTTGCAGTATGTCTTGCCATCTCGGACGAAGCAAGTGCACGTCTCATCCAGGTACTGACTGCATTCCGCACACTTCAGACATGCAGCGTGCCACTCCAGGTCCGGAGAAACTCGCAGGATATATTGGTCGTGTATTTGACTTCCACAGCCCACGCACATTGCGATTCCAGACTTCTCTGTGGAATGCACATACCCTGTAATCCGAAAACATCATTGCTAAATCTCCTCATGTATTGTGTCCATTCTGTATGTATGCACCCCGACCCTGACTGTCATCCTTGTAATTCAGAGTACAGGGCTGCAGACTATACTCTTCAAATCGCTATTCTGTAGAACTCAATGTTGGGTAACAAAGTTGTCACATTTCACATATGCCTAATAAATGATCATTATAGAACTGAGTTATGCAATCATAACCAACGTTTTGTTAGTGAATAAGGCCTTGCTTTTTTATTTGCAAGATCTGTGTAGGCTATAGCGCTCAGCATGTAGGCTACAATGTTCCATTAACCCACAACGATCGAATGAATCATTTGCCCTGAGTAGGATAGATTAATTTATAAAAATGGTAATGTAAATATGTTTACTTACTTTTGGAATGATCCCCCATATCATCCAAGAAAGAAGGATTGAATATAATATCCACCATACAGAAGGGGTAGTGCAGGCCGATAGATGAAGAAAAGGAGTGGGAGACTGTCCAGTCCCTAGCTGACTGATAACTTCTATTCCTCGAGTGAGAGGTGGGGAGAGCGATGTCCCACGCACCGAGTGACGTCACATGCAAACCTGGACCTCTGTGCATTATGGGGGGAGGGTGTGTGTGGGTGTGGGTGTGGGTGTGTGTGTGTGTGTGTGTGTGTGTGTGTGTGTGTGTGTGTGTGTGTGTGTGTGGAGGGGGGGGGGAGCGGCTATGTAGAGGAACAATAGATCAACATATAGGCTACTCCACCATTGTAGAGTTTTCCTTTTTTGCGCGTTTCAAGTCACGTTTTGTTAAAAAAGCAGAGCACAATTTGGCTTGTATTTATTTTTTCTGTAATCGAGAATCATTATTTTTTAAATAAAAAAAGTAATAATAAAATGTTTTTGTTTTTCGTTTAATGGAGTGTTCTTTTTTCATGCATGTATCCATGCATGTTAATAATAAGGAGTATTATGGTGATATTATGACAATATAAATACCAATAATACATCATATGAATGATATCAGCAACAACAATAATACAGATCATTGTAACAACGTCAACCGTCAACCGCATTATGATAATAATAATAATAATTATTATTATTATTATTAGTAGTAGTATTAGCATTATTGTTAGCATTATTATTAGCATTATTATTAGTTGTTGCATTGTTATTATTAGCATTATTATTCGGCCTATTCCTGGCTACAAAACTGCATGAATACAGTATGATAAAATACTGTTCATATGAAGAGTCGGAGTTACTGTGAGAGAGCCCTCTACTGGATAATGGGCATATAAGATCAGTGTGGCATTTGTTGTTGATGTTATGAACATTTGCTGTTCATATTTGCCATCTCTATAGATCCGATTTCCTTTGCAATAGGATGTTCACATATAGGCTATATCCATACATTTTAATTGGCAAATCAAACAAAATCTGTCAAATATAAATAACAAAGCTATTGCCAATGTAGTTCATGAACTAACATGTAACTTGATTTCGGTTTAAACAAAGAAGTAAACAAATGATTCCCATTCTGAAAAATATCATATCAAAATTCAAATTCGATTATTCGAATTATAATGACGTGAAAATGATGTCGAATTTAGGCCGATCAATAATGATACTTTTTTATTAGATTAACTTTTAGTAATGGAGTAAGGAGTATTTCTTATGCAATTAAGTAAAGGCTATTGGCGTAAAATAGGATGCCAATTTTCGCAAAAGATTGCATGAAATGTCATCCGATTTTAGTTTATGCTACGCCTATTTGTTCAAGGTGACTGCAAATAATGTGACAACATGACCAACACCCCAGATGTAAATTAATTTAGGATACAAATAAATTGCAATAGGGATAGCAATAGTGGCTGCAATTAGAGATTTATAAATCAAGCGTTCTGCATATTGTTATCGAATGTGTTTGTGTCTCTTGAACAAACAACATTTGTATGAATACATAGCCTAGATAGGGCATGCCGAATAAGAATGTATGTATTTTTAAAGCCAAATAATGTAGATTATTACAAAAACATATGAAATGCCGGCATGTACCCTAAGCGCTACCATTGCTATAACAAATTCCCTAATACATTTCTGAAGTTCTAATTTAAAATGATGTTTTTAAACTTTTTTGTCCAGTTATGCGGTCCAAAAGTGTTAAATTCGACATAACAAGCATAGCCTTTATCGAATGAATCACAAACCTCATCGTGATCAAACAATCAGCTATATGCTATATTTTTTATGATTTGTCTTCGACCTAAGCTTAACTAAAATGCATACCTTATGTTTATTTGTTCCAGTTTCATTGACATCTGCTCCTAACATATAAAATACTTATTAAGCCGATATTTAAGGTGTTTCGTTTTTTTAGTGTGAGTTTTGTCACAGCTGATGCAAAATCAATGACTGTAAATGTTGCAAAACGAGAGGTAGGCCTATGCCTTTTTTCAATTTGTACAGACGTTTTGTTCATTGCCGTCAGTTACAGTGAGTAGACCTCTTGTTAGCCCTTTCACTGTTAAGTTCTGAGATTTTGCCCATGACAGTTCTCCAGAGCTCGGCATTCTCAGCCAAAATGCAGCCTGTCTCCACAACCTAACAATTGATAGCAAAACAAGAACTGGCTTCAGAACCAGTTTGAACCATAGGATAATTCTAAAACTATAATGGGTTTTTTTCCATTTCGTTTCTTAGGCCATCCCCTACCCCATCTCCTACCCCTTCATGTTCACATGTCTAAACCTATATACTGCATGTAAGCATTTTGTCAATGGCTTTATCCGGCCGTCGTATGATGCTCTCATCTATCTATCCAGTCCTGCTCAGTTCTGACAGTAGGCTTAGCATCGAGGGGTAGTAGGGGGTCAGAAAAACAGATGAGACTACACCAGAGAGGGATATACGGTCTTTGACCACACTAGGGGTATAAAAAAAAAAAAAAAAAAAAAAAAAAAATAGAAACTAGACTAGACGGAAGTTACTGAGTTTTAATCTCGCGAGAACCTCGTCCAGCTGTCAGATCAACTCGGGCCAGCAGCGCAGGTTGCAAGATGCACAGAGCTATCAACAAAACGAGTTTGAAACAGTTGGTAAGTAGCTACATAATATAGCAACATGACAGTGCAAGATTAGCAAAATATCTTGCTGTTCATGCGTATTATGACGAATTAAAATAAATAGAAAAGGACAAAGCTGTTGGTGTCGGATTATACTGTTAGCCACATTTTAGCTAGCAGTCTGGCTGGCTTGTGGGGGGTAGCAGGCTAGCTATGTTCCATGCAAGGGTAACACTAACAGCACATTCTAATGATTTCCCATAACTGATCACACACCGCACCGCAGTTCTGAAATGTAATGTTTGACTGCACAGTTAGCAGCACAAAACAGACTATAGTTAAGTCAGTTACAATCTTTAGAAGATCATGTCAAGCTGCCCTTGTAAAATCCAGCTAGCGTGCTGTTAGCCTAGCCTAGCCAGAGTCCGCTAAAAAACTTTGAAATAAGGTTTTTGCTAACATTGAACCCACATTTTTAATGATGGATGATAGCTTTGTGTATACTTGATTCCTAATTGTTGTGCACACGTGTTATTTGCGTCTGTCTTGTCTTCAAGTCACAGGCATGGTTCGCTCTTAGTTCAGTGACGTCGGCTAGTACAGAGAGCCTGGTGATGACCTCTGCTCTAAATACCACTTGCGTCTGAACTACAGGTTCAGATAGAGCTGGAAACGACCTGTTTTAACTTGATAGTACTGATGCTCATTATCAAAGATTGCAACATTCGAGGAACATGCCCAACTTAGTGACTGTTATGTCATTGTTTACAGAGTAGGAATCAGTGGTACTCCAGCTTAGGTCCTCCCTCAGGCATCACCTCCCACTTTGTGGTACAGCTGACCTCCAGGAAATAATGTGTTCTGTTTGCCCAAAATGGCTACAGCGAATCCAACACAACTACCCGACTACTAGTAGTACTGTAGTCCTCTACCTGACCCCTCAAAAAGGCCTACTCAAAAGCTGCTGCTGAATTATCTTATGCTATTGTACTAGCTTTTAAGGGGTGTGGGTGTTCATGGAAACAGTTAGACATATCTCATATGGTTCCAGGCAGTGTTTTGAATTTCTATGTACTGATGTGCTGATATATTTTCCCTGCAGACTGGACTCCTCCAGAGGTTTCAGAGTACCTTGGTGGTGGCAGAGCACAACAATGACAAGCTGAGTGCCATTACGCTGAGTACTATTACAGCAGCTAATAAACTAGGAGGAGAGGTGACCTGCTTGGTGGCTGGAACAGACTGCACAAAGGTATGTTGAATTGTTGGGATTGATTCAAGTTGTTGAAGCAGACTGCAGAGGATTAACATTTAACATTGAAAATAACCCTTTGGTGTTTGTTTTCTTAATTCTGACCTTTTCCCCTGTTATTACACAATTACCATAACTACTAATACTACTATTATTATTATTATTATTATTATTATTATTGTTGTTGTTGTTTATTGTAGTGTTAATCATTAAAGTCAAGGCATTGTTCTCCCATGTGTGTCTCAAAAGACAATGTTCAAGTGTCTTCAGAGGTCAACTGGTAGTAGTGTACTGTAGAGCTCTGTGTGGTTGCCCTGCAACCAATTTCTTAGTGGCAATCTTTACTACAACCATTGCAAGAGAACATTGTGGCAGGAGCCGAATTACCCTAAAGGTGGTGTCCCTTTACGTAGCTCTGTCTCCATGTCTGTTTATAATCTCTTTAGGTTGCAGAGGAAATCAGCAAGGTCCAGGGTGTGAAGAAAGTTCTGGTGGCTCAAAAGGATGAGTACAAGGGTTCTCTGCCAGGTATGCATTATGAGGAAGGCTACGTATTGTACTGTGATTCTGGCATCAGATTCACTTGAGTTGTGAATCGTGTAGATGGAACGGTTTCTTCTTCAGCATCTTACTTGGAAATGTTACGTGAAGTAATAAGGGAACGTCATACTTCTGGCGATCCAGTTTGCGTGTGCGTGTGTGTTATATTTTTGACACTTATTTCAGATGGATTTGTATGTAGTGTTAATCATGGATGGCATGTCTTTCCACAGAGGAGTTAACTCCACTTATTTTGGCATCTCAGGAGCAATTCAACTTCACCCATATCTGTGCTGGAGCATCTGCTTTCGGGAAAGTAAGACCCTTATACAGTATTCACACCATTATAATACTACATGTAATGTTCCTCTTAAGCCCTACGCCTTTCACTCAGTGATCTGGGTCAAACCTCAATATCAATTATTTACAAAAATACAGCCTACTCTTACTAATACACATCTACTACTATGTCCTTTACTATTACCACAGTAAGCTACCTTCTCTACTGTATTGGTTACAGGCATGCTTGATTCACAGTTATTTGAAGTCATTTTTTAGGCCATGATCTTTGACTGATGGTTGCAGACTTGACATCCCTGCTTATTCACAGTGTTGTGTTTTGTAGAACCTGCTCCCCAGAGTGGCTGCCAAGTTAGACGTCGCTCCTATCTCAGACATCATTGAGATCAAATCCCCGGACACCTTTGTCAGAACCATCTATGCTGGTAACTTGCTTCTTGTAGACTTAAGATGAGAAGATCACTCTTCGCTAACACATGCATTGCTATATCCCCAAGCTGTCCAAAGATTGCATTCACTATTCTTGACCACATCCTAAAATCTCAGTTAACTCACTTACGAATGCATTTCGAACTGCAATACTAGGAACTCTCATGCATTTTATTGCACTTGGCATGGCTCTTCAGAAGTTGACCAGTTATTCACCAATTCTCTCATGTACTCATGACTTGTACTGTAGGCTTTGCGGCAACTCATTAGATCCCCAAAGCCTCCTTTCACAATTGGACTAATGATTGGAATTCGGCTCCAAATGAATCAAAATGACATTATCCACTTAACCCTCTGCTGTTTTGGTAATCGCATCCAAATGGGTCTTGTTGAAACTTGAGTTCAGAGTCTCTTGCCCTCATTCTCTGTTCTCAGTCATGAGAGTTGCATGCCATTTGGTAATTGAATATTACAAAACCAGCCACTTTGATTTCCGATCTGTGCCACTTGTGTCTTAGTGCTGTTGTCTGCCACTTCCACAGGGAATGCTCTCAGCACTGTCAAGTGTAATGAGAAGGTAAAGGTCTTCACCGTCAGAGGGACATCCTTCGAGCCTGCAGAGGTGGGGGGAGACAGTGCTACATCAGAGCAAGGTAGGTAACATGCACTGATACATTAAAAAAAGCACAGAGAAAATATCAACAGAATTGTTAATTCTCGCTTTTCATTCTTACGTATTTGTATGTGTTACCACGACTGTATTCACAATTTGGTGACAGAAATTATGATACTGTAAACAATTTGTGGTATAGTATAGTTATAAAAGCAACATTACTTCAGACAGTTTCAGTTGAGATGCAGGTCTGTTTTTTTAATGTGACGTTGCCTGATGTGTTATTTGCAGCGGCTGCAGCCTCTCCTGTTGGGGTGTCTGTGTGGCTGGAGCAGAGCCTGACCAAAACTGA
Organism: Argentina silus; assembly: GCF_951799395.1. NCBI lineage: Eukaryota > Metazoa > Chordata > Actinopteri > Argentiniformes > Argentinidae > Argentina > Argentina silus. The sequence goes on from NC_139657.1 coordinate 10,944,532, forward strand.
CCGTCCAGAGCTGACCAGTGCTAAGGTTGTGGTGTCAGGAGGTACAGTAAGCCTTCACATACCATTACCATTTCCTATAAAAAATACTGTTTTATTTTTGTTCATTTGTTTGTGTCAAAATAGTTGAGCAATGTTGCCTGACAACAGTGATTTACAAGGAGAGCTCCATTGATTGTTTTTGATTAGATTGTTTCAGATAAATTATTCCTTCTGTCCATTCAATCCAATTAGTATTAGAATAAGAGAATCATTGATTGTTTCTTTTTCGATAGGAAGGGGTCTGAAGAGTGGAGACAACTTCAAGCTGCTCTATGACCTTGCTGACAAAATGAATGCTGCAGGTTAGTTGATGATTGTATTTGAGTATTTCGATTTTTGCAGTCAAGACCAAAATTAGCTTTTATACACATTGCATGTTTTCACTGATGAAAATATTGGTGTGTGAAATATGGTGTGTAAAATATTTGAGTCCATAATCTGTATACCTGCCCATAATTGATTGGGTTTGTTCTGTATTCTTCTCTCCATAGTTGGTGCTTCCAGAGCTGCTGTGGATGCTGGATATGTCCCCAATGACATGCAGGTTGGACAGACTGGCAAGATTGTGGCCCCTGTAAGTGAAAAACGCTTCACCATTTCACATTCAGCTTATTCTTTCTACAAAATAAATGTAACTAGCATTGCTAACACGAAGAAATATTTCTGAGGAGTTACTCCGTAACAATGATTATGCTTATAGCACTCAGCTTGACCAACGCGGGTTACTTTTGATGCAAACACCATTCCCGGAACTCAGTGTTATTAAGATGGATCCTTTTGCCCTTTAAAAGGGTTAATTTGCCATTATCTGATTCAACTGGGATATCCTAGCTGTGATTATCCACACATCAGACCCCATGAAATGTAGTTAATGGCACATTTAGGCTCCTAAATGATTTAGCCGATCCATTAGAGAGCACAGTGAGGTGGATGTCTGCTCAGAGCCCCAGACCAGGCCTTTCTGCCCAAATTGGATTTTGCAAATGTTGTGACAAGCTTGTCATACTGTATGTAGGCCTAATGTATTAAATTAGATCAGGATTTTTTTGTGTTATTTTTTTCCTGTCCGGATTTGTCCGTCAGTTGTTCATAGTCCCAACTAGGAGTGTCTGTGAAAAACATGTTAAAGATGTATTATTCATGATTCTTCTACATTATCAGAGTAGGCCTACTTTATATTAATTTTTGATTGCAACCTCCGGGCATTGTCAGGACAGAACCCTGCGTGCCATATCAGTGTTACTGTCTGCCACCCTTTGTATTTTCTACATGTTCACTTAACTTAAACCTGGTTTTAATGAGACTCATTAGCCCAAATAACACATGTTTCTCTTTGTAATCTGAGATTCAACATGACTGTCAATGTTTCTGAAGAGAAAAATATTGTATTAATACTCAAGATTCATTAACCAAACTGACTGTATTTGAATAAGGAAGGCTATATTATAGCATATCAATATTTTACCGATTGACTGCTCCTGTTGTCATTTTGCGGACATGTTTTGATTGAGTGAACTCTTACATCACACAACTAATGACCATTTAAGTGACTGTCATTATGTACTCCACATCCTCTATGATAACGTGGAACAGAAGATTGTCACATTCAGTAAACACTTAGTAATACTCTCCTTCCATTACCACTACAGTATCCGCCATGTTTACAGACAGTGTGCCTTGGTATTGTTCATAATGTAACCGTAGCTGCTGTGTGTCATGCCTGAGCGACAGTCCGGTGGAGTGCCACATTCAGGGAACAGCCTGGCAGCGTAGCGGGGAGGTTGTAATGTTACGGTCCGTTGTTTTATCCGTCAACAATAGCATGACCACACTCGACCAGCTACAGATGCAATCAGATTACATGTAGTGAGTTCTGTTCTCGCACCTGAGGGGGACGCTAGTTGTAAACAGCCTGGCCGACACGGCGGTGTGGGGGATTTCATCAACAGAACAGCAGGTGTGCCTGGTCTTCAGTAACAACTGAAGACCATTTCAAGGAGAATTCCAGCAATTCAAGGAGAATTCCCAAAAGGCGTTCCAAATAGGCTAGTCACAGAACTCACGCCAGTGCCTTGGGTTTTATGTTTGTGTCTGCGTGTGGGTGTATGTTGGTGTAGCGTTATCCTCCATGTTTTATGAATACTCTTCAACCCGTTAACAGTATAGCCTCCACCAGGACTGGTGCATACAACGGCTTTTGGGGTTATTGTGTCTCTGCTACAATAATGCATTGAATGGATGGTGCTTCTCATATAGAGGTATCCCTCCATACTTTTAGACTCTAGTCAACTTCACAGCGTTCACAAATTGATGCTCTGCTCCGCTGAGACCACTGCAACAACATTAAGTAACACTGAAATATTCATATGGCAGTGCATTAGGCTGAAAGCCACTACTGTTTTTCTCAGGGGGTTTGCTCGGAGGGTTTCTGCACTCTGCTACACCCACCCACCCCCCCAACCCCCCACCCCCCTCCTCCTCCCACCCCCGCTCCAGCACTCTCACTCTGAGAGATGACCTGGCCATCATGGCTTACCCTACCACAACCCCCAGACCCTCCTGTAAGGAGAGCCTGTCCTGTAGGCGTAGGCTATTGTATTAGCGTAGACTAGTACTACTACGATGCCATTTATGGTATAGGCTCTGTTATTATTGTATGTATACACTCTGTATACGCTCTGTATACACTCTGTTATTATTTTGTCCTTTATTTATGTTTGTATTAATTGCTTGTTATGTTTGTAGGAATTGTACATTGCTGTTGGGATCTCTGGAGCTATTCAGCATCTGGCTGGAATGAAAGACAGCAAGGTACAGCTTTAACCATGTTTGATCCGTACGATGACAGGAAATTCACTTGATTATAATCACCTTCCTAAACTAACCTGAGACTGTTTGACATTGGATACATTCCTGCTTATAAAAATACGTATACAAAATAAAGATGGTGTCATTTTAGAGGCCTTATTTTTGAAATACATTTTGGTTTGCTCCGCAGACAATTGTTGCCATCAACAAGGACCCAGAGGCTCCCATTTTCCAGGTGGCTGACTACGGTCTGGTGGCTGATCTTTTCAAGGTGAGATCTCACAACCAAGAGCATAGTATGCATTAGCAAACATTACCAAACCTTCTAAGCCATGACTGAAAATAACCCAACACTGCACAAGCTGCCACACACTGAATAAATGGCCTGCAGGAGAAAGGCATTTCAATAAAGTGACAGTGGGAATATAACATCCAGTATTTATATATATATCCACTATTTCCCTGATAAATGTTGCACGACGCATTATATCACCTAATGGAAATGTGCGTCTGTTGAATTATTGAGTTCCTGAATTAATCAGAGGTGAGTTGTGGCTGGAGCCTGTTCTTTTACAGACGCTACGACCCTCCTTCAGAACCATAAAAAGTAATCAATAGCCAACTTAAATGGCTTGGAGCAAGTTCTCGGGTTTGCGCTGTGTTCCTCCTTGCCAGTACTTTATATGCTTAGCTGCCCTCTGGCGTCTGGCTGGCACATATGGGACAGGGTGCCAGGAGGCTGGCAGGTTGAACACACTTGAGCTGGAGACCGAGTACTCAATGTGAAAGGGTAGTAGCTTTTATTTTCATGTGTGTGTGTCCTGTCGGTCATGTTTTATTTACTCCCTCAGTGGTGCGTGAGAGACCCAGGTGTTCTGGTAAACTCTGTAAAAGTGATTGGTAATAATAGCTCGCTGGCAGCAGAGTTGTGACCTGCTGGTTATCAGCTTACATGTGATCACTCCTCAGATAACTGATTAAAATGGATGGGCTTTCTCCTCTTCTTCGCATGGAAAATGGACACCCGGGGACAAACTCAAGGGATGCTGATATGGTTTCTCAGATGTTAAACTCTGTAGGCGACCGCACTGAAGCTAGTTGGGTGATTTTCTCATGGATTTGACACGCATATGCATTATTTAAGCCGGATATTTTCAACAGGAACATGTAGACATAATGTAGATATGTTGTGTGTTACCGCAGTTTAGATTCCCTCTGCTGGTTATCCATGAAACCACACACTCTACTTTTGAAACCAATGACATATCTATGAATTTAATGTAGCTATCATCTCAAAACAGTCAGCTACCAAATTGTGCAACCCTCCATGTTATGCTTGTCCATGATTACAGCATGTCCAATGTGTCTGTCTGGTTAAGAGAGTGTCACCATTCTGAAGCCCACTGTCCTGTTGTTGTCTCCGCTCTAGGCTGTTCCAGAGATGACAGCAGCATTGGAGAAGTGAGCAGCATTCATCTAAATCAGCAGCTAACCAGCCCCACTACTCTCCTCCTGGGAACCAAGACTTGAACCACACAGGACCCAGGGGGGAGGCTGGTGGAGGGTAGAAATCGGAGGACAGACTCTTTTGTCATGAATGGAATGAGTAATGGTATTTAACACGTGCGTTTCATACCATTCCTCATTCCGTTGCTTGCATTATAATGAGCCCGTCCTCCAATTTCTACCTCCACCAGCCTCCTTTGACGGGACCTCTCCAACTTCCTTGCTGCCTTAAAGGGTTTCTGTAGGATTCTGGGGATTTATCGTGTTCTCCCTGAATGGCAACAGAACGGAACATTCTCAGTTTCCAAACGTAGCGCATGTTTGTATGAACTGTGCCAGTAGAATGCCACAAAATGTTTTGCTTACCTGGAGTAGGTGATATTTTTTATCCCTATTAGTGCATATTTTGTAACATGTATTTAATGTAGCATCACAGTAAACGTCATATTTGGGAACTTAAAACATGCATCCTGTTCTCATTGTGTCAATGTTGTCAATATCAGTGATGTAGGATGAACAGACAGTAAAATACAGGACTGTTTTTTTGTTCTTTTACCAAGTTTGCCTTTTATTTGCTTGACTTTGCAACGATTCCTTCCATGTTCAATTTACAAAATGCCTGTTTTACTTTAAAGTGCACAGGATTAGTTTGCCATATCTAAAAAGCAGATTGTTATAAAGGTTCATGCTATAATACTTTTTCTTTTGACCAACATCTAGCAGCTTCTCCAATTACAAACCCTTCAAGATTTAGTAGCTGAAAAGGTCCTCAGTCACTCACGTATCTGTCTTAAAAATATTTCACTGAGCATTTGTTTTTTCCTCATAGAATTTGAATACAAACATTAGCATTGGTAATGTAGAAAGACAAAAGGTAAGAAATAAGCTGAGAACAACAGCTCAACACATCTGAACACAGATCAAATGTACCCTGCAGCAGTCAGATCAGATCACAGAGGACTGTACTTAGTGATGAGTTCTGGAGACACCTGGCACATTAACGCTCTGTCCATGATTGAAGTAAATAGTCTGATTCCTGTGCCTCATACATTGGTAGACATCTGTCTATCAATTAAGATTTGAAATGAGTTGTCTTATGTCAGTCCAATGTCTCAAATCCTTAAGAAAGTAGTTCAGAAAAACAATCGCACCCCCCCCCCCCCCAGTCCCTTCCCTAAATGATAATTATGACATGATATCACATGTAAACACATCAGAACCAGTCACACTGCTGCAGAGATCTGTTGTCTGAGAGCTTGGGCTAATGCCCCATTGCTGGTTTCTTTTGGTGATATTTTTTTTACGTATACTCATAGAAATGGTCAATTCCTGATAGATGATCAGTGCCTGCTCACTGAAGAGCCTACCCCTGCCCTCCGTAGTTTCTTGTGCGTTTCTGGCAGGAGCGCCAGACTAGTCACACACCCTTCCAAGGTGCTTTTGGAGAAGGGGGTGGACGTATATGTGCCAGTGGCCCCCCTAACCATCAGGGCCCTAGTTAAACATACAGGCCTCTGAGCCTTGAATGTTACTCAGCGGGTTCCAATAAGCAGTCCCAGTAGCACAGGTGTTTTAGTTTTATAAGAGTATTAAAACGTATTGGTTTGCGGTGCTGTAATCCTAAACAAAGTCAATATGATATCCAAAAAGGGAAGAGCACACGCTGAAGGTGAACTCCTGTGAGCTCCTGCAGGGTCTTTAGCCAGTGCTGGCTGAGACCCCCCCTCCCCGGCCCTGGCCCGGGCCCTGTCCTATGTCTCTGGCAGGCGGCTAACAGGAGTGTCTCCAGGCTCCATCAGCCGGTACTTCTCCTCCATCAGAGGCTCGCTGCTCTGAAGATGGATGAGGGGCTTGGTGTGGAACCCTGCCCGGCTCTCCTGGTTCCTCTTGTTGTAGATGTTGACCCTGTGCTCCAGCTCGGGGCTGGTCTTGGTGGAGCCCGCTGGGCTGGGCAGTTTGAGGTTGACAGGGTCCAGACCCTTCTGGGTGAGACACGAGTCCTCGGACAGGGAAGAGAGCAGCTCCTGCACCACGGCGCTGGGGTGTCCTCCTCTGGGGGGCTGGCTGCCCAGGGCCAGGGGGCTGCAGTAGGGCGGGGGGTAGCAGCGCTGCCCGCTGTAGTCTGTGGAGGTGGAGGCCTCGCGCACCGTGGAGCTGCAGTCCGTGGTGGAGCCCAGCGTGTAGCTGCTGATGCTGTGCTGGCGGGCGCTGAAGCTGCTGATGGAGCGAGACACGGTGGTGGTGGAGGCCTCGCTCACAGAGCTCCCGGTCCGCTGCAGGCGGCTGGACGTCAGGGCGTCGGCGCTCACCAGGGACGAGGGCAGCTGGCTGGGGTTGTTGGGCAGGTGGATGTCGATGGCCGCTGTGGTGATGACACGCGCAGCCGGGTCTGGGATCCCAATATCTACAATGAAAATATCATGTCAGTGTAGGCTTGAATGGAACGTCTTGACTATGGGAAATAAAGTGCGCAAACGGTTTGTTCCTACCACTGCTTGCTTCACTGTAGTACTGGCTGATGTAGTTGTTCATGTCATCTTGAACAATATGATCTGAAGGAAATAAGAAAGAACATGCAGTATACACACACACTTTCTCAGACACGGCAATGAGTTAGGTATGCTTCTTATCGAGTCAATACACATGGTGAGGATCTATTTTAACAATGTTCCAGTCAGTTCAGTCAGAGTTGAGCTGAGCTGGTGGGCCTGTAGAAGGTTTCCCTTGACCTGAAGGCCGGCATACAGAGTACCTCTTAAGTGCTGTCTATTTTATGGAATTGACCCCATAAAATCCCAAGTAAACAAAGTAGAACAGAGAATACTGAAGAACAGCGTTCTAGAATGTTACAAAGCATGCGCTTGCCTCGCCACCACACGGTCCTATCACAACAGCTTACAGGGGAGATGAAGAGGCCAGCGTACAGAGTACCAGAGTACCTCTAAGTGCCATCCCTTGTTCCCTCAGGACCGCAAGATGGGGTTTCTATTCATTTATATTTCTGCTTAAAATATTCATTTTATGACTGTCCCGAGGGGGCGGGCACTGCTCTTACTAAAAGGCGACAGACAATCACTCTGGGATTAATAACACATGAGCATATGAGCAGCAGCAGGCCCCGTTACACACGGCTCCTCTCAGATATATGGAAGAGTAGCGTGGTGATTTATGGCTTTTATTAAGGAATGGGCTTCTCGAGTTCTTAACTCTGACGTGACAAATATTGACAGTGCTTTGTTCTTTTAAGTCCGTGAGTTATGATCTGTCCCGGTTTGAAAGGTTTACGGCGCCTCTTTCCATAGTGTTGTGAATCTTAATCTTAAGAAGAATGTTTTAAAAATAGTTCAGTACCACCAGCATGCTGGTGTGGAATGTTCATCCTCCTTACGTAGATCTGTTCAAGAGACTCCTTCAGTAGGTTTATCAATGCAGATAGATGCTCTCCTCATACCCTCATAGAGGACACTGATACTACAGTAATCCTACAAGGAGGGAACACCACATTGCACCATTTCCTGACTTGTTTAAAGCCCAGTAGGTCGATTGTTTGTTTGTGTCACCGTCTTGAGAAAGTCACTGGAGCAGCGTAACAATGTGAGCTGACATTCCTCCTTTCTTTTGAGTTCTCTCTCATGTCCTGCTCCTGTGACGCCTCTGGATACGCATAAAACCTTTCTTTTTCATTGTTTACAGCTCAGGCCCATGAGAGCCATTTTGTTGGTTTTGGTGGAGACCCCTAAGGCGTTTTCCTGAACGTGGCCACGGATCACACAGTCCTCTTGGGCTTTGGTGTGGCTTGTTCTAGGTGTCTGTTGTGGATTCTAGGTGAACAGAACAGATATTTCTGACAGAGCCCACCATGCTTTCCGCAAGAACATGCCCCAAAGCACAGAGCACTCTGTGTATTCAACCGCTGTGTGCATGGACGATCTGATCTGACAACGCAACGAGTAGCATTGTATTCCCTTGGTTCCATGAAGAGACCACCACTACCAGGCTGCCTGTTGTACTCTGTGTTCTAGTACAGAAGAGGTGTGTGTGTTTGGAGTGTGTTACAGTACCTGCAGTGCCCCCTGGCTCTCTGGCCTTGGCCTGGCCGTGGTGATCAGAGCCCCCGGGCGCCAGGCCGTCCACCTCCTGGAAGCTGCTGCTCTGCTTCCCCCACACATGGTGGATCTGCATGGCAGCCTCCCTCTCTGCTACCAGGTCCAGGTCCTGCTGAGCCAGGTGGGCCCGCAGCTGCCTGATCTCAAACTGAGAGAGAGAAAGAGAAGGGGAAGGGGGGAGAGAGAGAGAGAGAAGGGGAGGGGGGAGAGAAAGAGAAAGCGAGAGAGAGAGACAGGGAGGTTCTGGTGTTACTGAATTCAGTTCAGTTCAAGCACACATAGTTGTATTGACAAAACCAGAGTTGCATCACAGATGACCTTCGAACAAATTACACTTGCATACTGTTGATCAAATGATGAGAATCAACTATGTCTGTGGCCCTTTGCCTCTATAATATCATTGAATCAAAATTCAGAATCAGACTAATAAAGGACACTAATAGGAAGTTATTGACCAAGCAGAATTAGAGAGTAACTAACATAAGTATAAAAGGTTATTTTCAAGTTGAGTGCCTTCCTGTTAATAACAACACATTCAGCAATGTAAAGCATGCAGTAAAAAATTAATTCCTAGCATTTTGCTGCCCTCTGCTGGTCAGATGTTGGTATGACAGACAGATGGCGTGTATGCAAGTAGGTAAAAAGTGGCTGGACGTACAGCCTGCTCCTGGCAGATCTGGGTGAGGCGCTCCAGCTGCTCCTCCCTGACAGCTTTGGCCTTCTCGTACTGCTGGATCTCCATCTCCATCTCCACCTTCACCTGCAGCACGTAGGCTATGGAGGGGACACAAGGACAGGACAGGACAGGCAGTTACACAGACTGCTCTACAGTGACTCACACACAGTCACACACACTAACAGAATGTGTAGCACACAGTCACCCTGGACAGAACATCTTTTGAGGCCCTCAAAAGCTGCGGTTCATACCAGGCGTGATACTGAAGGAGGTTCATGAGCCTCTCATCAGGGTCCAGCGGTCACGATTGTGGGTACTTGAGGGTGTACTGAGTCAGACTGTGTGTGTGTGTGTGTGTGTGTGTGTGTGTATGAAACATTCTAACACCACAGGGAGGTGTAACATTGAATGAAACAGCTTGAGTGTCTTATTTGATGTATTGTCTTAGGTGATGTGTATGCTTCATGTATTTCACAAATACATATTCTGTATATAAAAAAAAAAATCTGCATTGTGTCGTTAAGCAGGCATAAGGGTTCCGCAAAGATTAGGGGTGGGGAGAGGGGGGGTGTGTGTGTGTGTGTGGGGGGGGGGGGGCAACTTGGGAAGGAACTGCAGTGCGGCATCTCTGGAGCATGGCAGGGAAGGACAGTTAAGGTGACGTGATACCAGGGATATCACAGCCTCACCGTCGATGATCCTCTTGACCCTCCAGATGCGCAGGGTGATGATGAGGCCGATGGCGTCCCAGGGGCTGCTGGGACCGTTGGCCACGGTGGAGGCCACCATGGGGGCCAGGGAGAGGACGATGACAGCCCCGTCAAACACCTGCAAACAGTGCATGCACGCGCGCACACACACACACACACACACACACACACACACACACACACACACACACACACACACACACACACACACACACACACACACAGGTGCACACACACACACACACACACAGAGTATCAGCAGTTAAACCACCTCCCATGTTTACATCATGAATGAACCCCCCCCCCCCCATCCTGTCAGAGTGTCA
>NC_139657.1:10954902-11039902 GCF_951799395.1 Argentina silus
GAACGCACCGGCGCACCTCACTAGCTCACCTTTGTCTCCCTCATACTGCACACCGTAGCATGAATCAATATCCAGCGGCATCAGCTGTAACTGAGCCTGCCGGTGTGGTCAGTGTGTGGGGGAGAGGGTGTGGAGGTGATGGGCTCACCTCAGTGAAGAACACAGAGAGAATGACCAGGCTGATCCAGTGGATGATGCAGGCAAACTGGAACGCGTTGTTAACTGGGGGAGACAGTACAGCATAGATGCACTTTAGATATGAAACATTTACTCGAGGTTCAGCTATTAGGGACATACAGTGCACACACACACACACACACAGGCACAGGCATAACCCCCCCCCCCCACACACACACACACACACTGAGACAGGCAAAGGCATACCCCCCCACACACACTGCTATACAGACATAGTCACATGCACGCGCACACACACGTCGGTCTAACTGCTTGTCTATTCATCAGCCTAATTGTGGACAGCTTTGTACTGCAGTGGGCCTGTCAGCTGAGGCATTTCTCTTCACGCTCCACCTCCCCTCCCATCTGTCTTTGTTTGCTGTGTTCACTGATCTGTCCATCAGTCCATTCATCTTCCTACATTCTTTCCTCCACAAATCCACCAGCCATCCCCTATCTCCTCATTTATGTTGTCCCCTGCTCTCCCTCTATGCATTTGTCTTACTTCCCTTCTAAGCGTCTCTGCAATCTGTCTCATGGGAACTGGTAACGGCTCGAATGCATTTAGATACATCTACAATGACATGTAGCCCAGCCAGGCCACCATCCTTCACTCAAGCTTCTGACATCATGAAGGTCGTGACACCTGACCTTTTACCCATGATAGATGAGGACACCTCCCCAGTGGCAGGTAATGCAGATGAGGTCATGGCATCTAGCCTGGCATTTAGACCACCTGACACACTGTGAATACTAAACGAGCCTGATTTATTCCTCAGGCTATGGGGGTGGGGGGGGGGGGGGATCATAGCAGGGGAGGCCAGTGGAGGTAGAAATCAGAGGATGGGGGGCTCCTTGTACTGCAATGAACATAATGAGGAATGGTGTCAAACACAAGTGTGCTAGCAGGTTACATGTGCTAGCAAAAGACAGTGGGAGTGGTCGCTCATGAACGGGAAATCCAGGTGTACAGTAGGAGGTGGATGAGAGGGTTGGTCTCCAGTCTCCAGCGCCACTCACACTGCAGCAGCTTGGTGTCGATGAGCAGCTCCAGGGCCAGTAGCACCACCACCAGGATCACACAGGCCACCAGGAAGCAGTTGAAGCCTGCGCTGAGCAGACACACCTGCCACAGGGCTGCCCTCCTCCCACAGCACGGCTTCAGCCAGTTAGACCTGACCACAGAGAGAGAGAGAGGGGGGGGGGGGGGGGGGAGAGAAGCTATTTTTACTTAGCTTACCACATGATGTGTGTACGTGAATGGATCAGTGGGGGGAGTGTGTCACTACTGGTCCTGTTAAACCACATCTGTCTGAAGGTAGAGGGAGAGAGGGAGAGGGGGGGGGCGATTCTCTGTAACACTGACAGAGTAGGAGTATGGGGATAGAAATATGACTGGCAATGCACCGAATCAAATACATAAATAAAACTGGAAATGTTGGCAAATAGAGAGAAATGTCAGGAAATGCAAATCGGTTAAGGGAATGTAGTCAACCTTGGAAGTTTGTCTCTGATTTATCTCTGTACTGTCCTTGAGAAGTGGCGTTGTAGATCAAATGGATTTGAGTTGGTGCTCTACTGCATGTATGTCAGCAGAGGGCACCGTTCTATGTTAGCATAAATACACACAACACCACTGAACATACCAACGTTCACATCCATTCCACACTGCTAAAGATAATGAAATATCGGTTTATGGTTTCGTAATACACGTTAACCTCTCTGTAGAACTTGATCATATATTGAACTCAATCGGCATTTGATAGACGGACTGATAGACAGCTAGATGCGGTTTTTGATAGACTGACTGATAGACAGCTGGATGTGTTTCTGGTTGATTATACTGTATGTGGTCTAATTCTGCTCCTTCCAAATCTTGACTAATTGAGTTGCCCTGGTGGTGATCTCTTCCCTCCTGACCTTTATCATTTCCTCTCTTCCTTTATCCTCCTCTTCCCCCCTCTATTCTGTCCATGCACTCTCCTTCTGTTGCCAGATTTGGGTGGTGACGTGCGGTCAGGGGAGGCACATTTGGGACATGGCGCTGAGCAACAAACTGTCTATTTATGGATTTGACCCCATAAAATCCCAAAGTCCCACAAAAACAGAGAGAATATGTGCTCTAGAATGTTCCAGCTCGCCTCGTCATCACATGTCACCCCACATATCTGACAAAGCTTACAGACAACATGAAGAAGATTAAAAAAAAAACATAAAACGGCACCAAAAGATATATCAAATGTGCATATCTGACAAACACTTGTATGTTGAGGTCACAGAACTCTAACCACGATGTTGAATCTGTGTTGTATTATCTCTTTTATATTGACTGAGACTGAGCAGATATTCTGCAGCCTGCGCCTCTGTGCTGAAAGAGCCATGTCCCTCTGGGGGGAGAGACTTTAAGTTCTATTCTGTTCTTCAGTAGTTGTTGGATGTTCTACATCTATGCTGGCTGTGGGTTGCTGGCTGGCTTGCTCCGGCTGGCTAGCTGGGTGACTGGTTGACTGGCTGTCTGGCTGGCTGGTTGACCTCATGGTGTGGCTCTCACACCGTCACACTGGGACTGGGTCCACACCATCTGGACACCACAGCCTCCCTGTCCTCATCCACAGCCAAACAAGATGATTGCTTAACAGCACGATGATGATGATGCTTTCATCTGACGTCCCTGACAATGTGTACACCCTCATGGCTTTGCCTTTGCTCTGCTCTTCTAAGAGGGGGGCCGATGGGGTGGCCACAGGCGGGAATCATGGATATCACCTTTAGGCCTACATCTCATAATAAAAAATCCTATTTCAGTCAATGTACTGTATTGTACGCACTGCAATTACCCTGATGGACTAACCATAGCCTTTCTATGATCCCTTCTCCACATTTGCAATGCATTTCCATTAGTTTGGAGAGTAGTGTGTCCCTGGTGTGCTGGGGTCCTTGCTTGGCGGCTGTCATGTCTAACTTAAACCCATCCCGGTCTCTCTCCTCTGTGTCCCCTCCAATCAGAGACTGAGATCGAGAGTCTTCGCTCTGTGTCCCTCCAATGAGAGACTAGGACTGAGCGAGGGCTCCTGGGGATTTATGGTCAATAAATAATGACAAATCTCTACAAGGCAGACAGGGCTTTCCCCTCCTGTCACAACGAACTCTGCATTCCACACACAAAAAACGACTGGGATGTATCGAGCCACTGATGGAGAGGGCTAGGGATGGTGCCCTGGGTGTCTCAGAGGCCCGCTGGAAAGAAGTAACTTCTCTCAAAGACAGGGGTTTCTCATTGTCACCTGCAAGGGGAGGCTGGGCGGAGGTAGAAACCGGAGGACGGCTGTGTGTGGATACCATTCCTCATTCCGTTCCATGCATTACAATGAGCTTGTCCTCCGATTTCTGCCAACACCAGCCTCCCCAGGTCACCTCTCCGTGATAGAAGAAAGTTCACGGTCAACCTCCGTCTAACGTATAAAGACAGGAGAGGAAGGGAGTCGACTTCCATGCTTCAGAGAAGGCAGAGACAGAGAGGCAGTTATTTCAAAGGCACTTGTGCCAAAAACGGGATGGAGCGAGGCCAGGGGTGGAAGAGACAGAGAGAGAGGGGGAGAGAGAGAGAGAGAGAGACAGAGAGACAGAGAGCGAAGGAAAGAGGGAGAGAGAGAGGGATAGAGACAGAGAGCGAAGGAAAGAGAGAGAGAGAGAGAGAGAGAGAAAGACAGAGAGCGAAAGAAAGAGAGAGGGAGAGAGAAAGAGAGAGAGAGTGGAAGAGGCATAGTGAGAGGAGGCAGTTTGTGGCTACAGCTGGACCTCCGGTGAAGGACTCCATATCCTGTCCACCTAGTGCCAAGGTCAGCAGAGGGGCTGGAGAGGAGCTCTGCCAGGGGCTAACTGGCACATTCTACCCTCTGCAGCACTGCCAGTCACTCTGAGCCATGCTATGCCAACAGATTAGGAGCTCAACACCTGAGGTGAAAGGCTTGGGTTGGGTATGTCTGCATCAGAGGAGGCTGGTGGAGGTAGAAATCGTAGCGTAGCACACTAAGGCACACACCATATTATCGCAAGGTCCCTGGTTCGATTCTGACCATCGACATATCCTGCATGTCATCCTTCCTGTCAATCTCTACTGTCTCTCTCCAATAAAGCAGAAATCGCCTAAAAACACATACGGCCTCAATGGAATGGAATGAGGAATGGTTTCACTGTCAAACATTCCATTCCATGCATTACAATGAACCTGTGCTGGATTTCTACCTACACAAGCCTCCTCTGGTCTGCATAGAAAATACAGATTATTTCAGAGGAATAATTATGTCTAGGGCCATTAGGTAAACACTAGACCTCGCTCTCTAAGACACCTCTGGAGTAAAAAGTGTAACTTAAGGTAAATGGTTTCATAATTCATTTAAACTCCTTCACTCCAGAAGGGTCGGAGAAGATATTAATTTAATAAAACCGTAAAGCAAAACCCAGTTGAAATAGAATGCCTATGATGGATTGCCTGAAGCTCAGAAACTTAATATTGGGGAAATCACTTTAAACCCTGAGCACTGAAGACCTGAAGTATTTATGAGGAAGTGAAACCACCAGTGGTGAGAGAGGGAAATAACCTCACTTCCAGCAGGTCATGGGCGGTTCAGACAGAACAGGGAACCTCATGTATCTCTATAAGATCCTACACACACACACACACACACACACACACACACACACACACACACACACACGCACACGCACACGCACACAAACACACGCACGCACATGCACACACACACACGCACACACACTCGCACTCGCACACACACACAGACACACACCCACACACACACCATTATGGATGTAGGGCATGGAGGACATGAGAGCTGGGTAGCGCTGTGTTCTGTGGACAGATTTAGTTTATCAAGGCAGCCGGAGCTAGCTGCAGCAGTAATACAACCAGGGGAGATTGAACTGTGTCAGACAGGGCGATGGAAGAAGAGGATTAAACCATGAGACTGATCAATAGTGGCCAGAGATGGAGGAGGAACTGCTGTACAGTACACGACAGCAGGTGATACAGAGTGGACAGAGACATCAGATAGAGCAGGTGTCTGACCACACTGCTGGTGACCCATCACTCTCGCTCCACAGGGCGGCCAGGGCTGGGCTTGGCTCTGGCCCCAGACAGCCTCACTGAAAAGAGCCTATCTGGTAAAGAATGCTTTCATTTACAGCAAGCCTAGGATTAAAGACAATGTTAAGTCATTAGGCATGATTTGCACAGCAATGAAGACAAACAAAGGGGATGTGTGTGCGCTGTTCTGCCGTTTGTGCGTGTGTGTGTGTGTGTGTGTGTGTGTGTGTGTGTGTGTGTGTATGTGTGTGTCTGTGCGCTTCCAAGAGGATTGTAGCATCCAGCAAACAGTACTATACTTTATAAACTAACATCCGAAAACTAAAGCTGCCCACAGTTGATTGAATGAAGGGGTATTGATTTGGAACACAAGTGACACTCCACTGACACTGCACTCTTGCACTATACACTTTACTACACTTTACTACACTTTACTACACTTTACTTACTACCTACTGCTGCTACAATAACTCAGTATATTCTGTATGTTTTTATTTGACTGTACTGACTGTTATTTACTGTTACTACTTTTAGCGCTTATGTTTATGTTTATTTTGTATACTTATTACACTGTATACTGTATATTGCTGATGTTGATTGTTGTTGTAGAGATGCTCTGCCTTAAGCATTTTGTTGCATTGTATTCTTGTTTATGATGTAATGACAAATAAACGAGGCACTTACAGAAAGAAATGATAGGGGAGAAAAAGCCCAAGATCCAACAATAGCAGCAACGGTACACAACACTCCGTCAACCTGCTTTAGATATTGATCCCATACACTCACTGGGGGAAATGGCATCAAATGCCACACTTTATGGAGCCATAACACAGTCACCTCAACTGTTCCCTCGAAGCCAAACTGTGAAAGTATGAAAAGGCCTAAATAGGAGAGCACAGAACAGGGTCCACTGTGCCAATGTTCTGAATAATTGATCAGAGCTCTTGATTGATGTCTCAATTGCACATTTACACCGGAGCGAGACTGCCTCCTGAAAAACTCTAACGCATTAGGAATCAGACCTAAAGCAGCAGCAAACAATTGATTCCACAAAATCAATTATGCCGTAAGTCTGTGAAAAATGGATTTGGCCAGCCCAGCTCTGTGGTTCTCTACATGGCCCTGGCTTTTTCCTGATCGCTATGCCGGACCGAACTTCCAATCTCTAGCAACTCAGCAAGAATAAGGTTTTTAAAAAAGGGACCTTTTTTTGTCCTGTTTTCAAATCAAGGAGTAGCGATACAGTCTATAGGTCTATAGGGTCATTTAAGGTAAGGTAGATGCAAGATATGTACTGTATATCTCGCCGGCAATATTAAGTGATTGTAAAACCCACTCACCAAGGCAATCTAATCTCTTTCGCTGTATGAGAACTACATGGCTCGGTTTCCTTCCATGTTTAAACTCAAACCAATTCACACCAATCTGCTGAGCTCAGCAGGCATGGGCAGAGGAAAATAGACAAAAACTGTGAGGCTGCGGGCTACAGAACAGTTGAGTTTCTTTCAGGCTGTAAAGGCTTCTTGCTCTCTTCTCCAGACATACTGCATGACTACTTCCTATGAAATCCATCATTATGCACTAAGTATACACTTTTTGCTGGTGCCCCAAAAAAGCAAAGGTAGTGTTCCCCCCCCCCCCACAAAAAAAGCTAAGGCAAGCAATTGCGTTCAATTGTTGGAATATCAAGACAAATGTCAAAACGTGCTAAATCATCCCTCCCGTTGATCACTGCTGAATCATCTTTCTATGATGTCACCACAGCCAATAGAAGAAAGGCCCCACAATTGGAAAATCAACTAAAGCACTAAATATGCTGAATATGGCTTCTGCTGTTGTTATCACAGATAATCAGTTTTACATTTGAGAGGTTTTGTATCTCCTTACCATTCATCACACCCGTGCCTGGGGAATAGGCAAACACTTTACAGGGATTTATTACTTTATACAATTAAAAGTAGTCATCAATTTTAGGAATATAGGGGCCAATATGCAAACGTTTATTCCTCCTTCGCTAACATATCATGGTGCCATCATGGCTTGCAAAGCTATGACTTGAGGCAGAAACAAAATCAAATTGCCATTGTAACCTAGAGTCTCTATTAAAGGTAACAGTATACATCCTTCCCATTCTCATTGAACACCTAAACCATGGCATACAGTGAATGTAACTGCCAAAAGGGATTCAGGCTGGTCTTTGCCAGAGAAATGGGCTTTTAATACAAGACAAATGGAGATGGATCGGCCTACATCTTCAGAGCAGCAGGCAAGCTGTTCCTGATAAATGGGTTTTCACCAGGACACTTGATCTCTCTCGCTCTCACCCCAAAAAGCAATCTCACACTTTGCATGTCTGTGAATATTAACAAACCCTCAAACCCTGCCCTCAAATGTCATCCATTGTGTGGCATGTGGTACCGGGCTGCAGAGCCAATTTGATGGAGAGGACTGTTCCTCTGTGTGTTGGAAATCGAGTCAGAGACGAGAAAAGGGAGAAAACCCCTTTCAGAAATCCATCAACAGAGACGAGGTAGAGTATGGCTCTGGACTCTGAGGGCCCGTGGAATATTATCTCTGCCAAGATTCCTACTAAAGTCAGATAAATGGATTCAGCGCTGTATTCTGAAGGCTTACGTTTTGTCATGTTCATGTCTCACTCAAATCTTAATTCTAACCTATAATGAAAAGAACAGTTTAGCGCATCAGCGAATGCATTGTGTTAGGTGGAAGTCATTTCTCAGCAGTTGCAGGATAAGTAGCAGGAGGACCTGATCCCAGCAGGGCACTCAGAGCACTCTTGAGTAGAGTAATGTAATCAATCTACCCTGCCCTGGCCATATACTTATCTAATATACTACTTCTATATGCTACTTCTCACCATAACACTGTATCAGACCCTGTGCCCTTCGCCTCAAATGGAGCCACCCCCCCCCACCCCGCCCAGCTTTGTGAATGGCCGCATGGTAGCAGGGGTCCCTCCCTCCTCCTCGCTCTCCTCCAGTCACAGCAGCAGGTTGACCCAGATGAACCATCTGTCGATGCTGTGGCGCATCACACTTCTCACACTGGCCCCGTGGAGATCAGTAGCATATGTTGCTGTTTCCTCTGCTGGGGGGGGGGGGGGGGGGTGGCGTCATGGCAGGCTGATCCAGGAGATGGTACTGTAGGCCTAACACGGGCCCAGTGTGGAAGGTGGGGCCCATGGGTCTCTCTCAGAGTGGGGGCCAGGCCTGAGAGCAGCGCTGGAAGGGGTTTGGAAGGTCAACCTCCCAGGAGGTCACCCAGGAGGGAGCCACTCTCACTAATTCACTCTAATGCTGCAGCATCAACCTATCTGCCATACCGTAAGATCACGACACATAATCCAGATATATACACACACACACACACACACACACACATACACTCTAACTCTAGTGTGTGTGTGTGTGTATATATAAACTCTAAAGTGCCTGTAATGAATATCATGTCCCATCAACCCGCTATCCAAGTCATACGCATGAGAAGGTCTATGACAAATGTCCCCCATCCCACCCCTGAGTCCTTGGGCTGAGATCTGTCTGCCGTGATCTATGTTGTATGGTTAGAAATGACACAGTCCTCCTATTGTGAAGGATGCTGCAGCCTCTGAAGCTGAACGTCACCACATGACAAAGGCAGGCGCAGAGGCCAAACGGAGGAGATGACAGTGGCCAGAGAGGCAGCAGAAGGCACTCACAGATCTGAGAACCCTGCCACACACCACCCTGGTCTCTACTTCTAGCATGTTCCCGGGCAAAGACGATACAGCCAAATGTCTATTAATAACCCTCACAGAGGAGAGCTCACCACTGCACTGAATCTGCTGCTCGTACTGCATGTGCCCCCTGTAGTCCGTAAGAACATCCACCTCCTACATACTCGCCCACGTCTGCTGATAGCAACGCTAGCTACTGTATGGGAGGCTACAACGCAAGCAAGTCCAGATGTATTCCAAGTCTCTACTTTGTATCTCTTCTATTTTACAGATACAAAGTGTCCTAAACCAAGCCTTGTGCTCCTTTCAGTGGTAATGAGCCTTATCCTGAGATATTTTTCTAAATCCTCACCATATTGAACCCCTAACCGTATCACATATTAGCTGCTACACCAAGTCATGGCCTTCAACTTTGATTTAACACATTATCCCCAAAGTTGTTCGCATACTGATTGTAAATGCGTTCAATTTAACAACCGATGTATGATATGATCCTGCTTATTTACCATATTTAGACAATTTGTATTTGGTCAAATGAACTACCGGTAGTATCAGTCCCAGCCTGCTTCTGTCTCTGCTAGGTACTGGGTAAGGAAATGTCAGCCTGCTGTACAGAGACATTCTGAGAATGTATGTCATGTTGGGTTTTGAGGACAGCAAATCTTACATGGAAATCTAAGAACAAAAACATGACAGTATCAGGAAACGTTGATCAAATGTGATGTAGAACTCTTACATAAGCTGTCGCTGTCACATGCTAAATACTACACCGACAATGACATTTATTAGGCTCTACATCAAAAGTAAACAACATACATTTATTTTGAAGAGCCTGCTTGTATTTAGACAAGATATTAATAGTTAAAGAACAGAATGTGCAGACGTGTTTGAACAAACCATGCATTATAAATAAAAACAAACACACAGAATGTGCTTTCGCTCCGTCATTAGGGGCCACTGACGACTTCAATTAAGGTAATGAATGACAGCATGCAATACCAACCTAGTTGTGTGTCATTCTTCCAATGCTACAGACATGACTCACAAAGGAAAGGAGAACCTGGGAGGCGTCTGCATAGCTGCTGCTGTTTCTATGAATGCTTCCAATGATTACAGAGACATGGGGCCACAGCGATACTCTTCTGATGACGAGTCCGTCTTGGAATGCCTGTGGTTTGGAAATCAGGAATTCCAATCTAAAAAGCTCAATGAACATACCAGGCCTCCCACTTCACTGGCACCGTTGACGCCTCCCATTATGTTGATGGGGGGGGGGGGGGGGGGAATGGATAACAGTAAGGTGACCAGACTTTTGAGAGCAAAACTGGAGGCGTCTGGTCAGCGAGTATTTTCGAGACATTGAAGGTAAATATCATTAAAATAGATAGATAGATAGGAACTTTATTGATCCCTGAGGGGGAAATGAAGGTGTTACAGCAGCTCACATCACAAACAACAACAACAAAATAAAGTGATAATAGAATAATAAAATAAAATAGACATATGAAACATTATATACAGTAAGAACAGTCCAGTATGATTTAACATCCCCCAGCCTGACTCTGATCACCCCCATCGAGCCAGCCGGAGGAGGAGTTGTACTTATTGCTGTCTTATTGCGGCAGGCAGAATAGTGCAACGTGGTTGTAATCATCTGTTGCTAAAGGAGCTTCTCTGCTCTGCCACAGAGTCATTTAGGGAATGGGAGGGATTGTCCAGGTTGGCCAGGAGTTTGGTCCTCATCCTCGTATTGGCCACCTTCTCCACAGTGTCCAGGGTGACATTGAAGCTTGTTCAGCCTCTTGGTGTCACCTTCCTTGATGAAAATCAAGAAAGTCATCAAACTTTCCCCTTTCTCAAAACAAAAAGCTAATTCAGCTGTGGACTGGGGTGGAATAGTGTGACTTCTGAAATCCCTTAGGGACACACCCTGACATCCAGTGACTTTGCCACAGCCCTGTGTGTACTCCCATGGCACCAGAGAGTCATATGGTCCCTATCTCCAGAGAGTACCCGGAGTGATGATGACTGCAGCGTCGCCAGGTCCTGCCCTCTGTGGTCTGGAGGTGTGTGTGTGTGTGTGTGTGTGTGTGTGTGTGTGTGGGACTGAGACCGGGACCGGGACTGAGACTGTGACCCATCTGTCCCCTTGTGAGTCCCACAGAGGCACGGGGGCCCCATCCAGGCCAATCCTGGCCCGGGAGTGGTGGGGTCCGCTGACAAGACCCGGGCTTGGATGGAGTGATGCCCGGATGGTCTAATTTAGCTTATGCTGTTTGTCTACTTTCACTGCATGGACGAGAGCGCAGCGCAGCGCCAAGGGCCTGTGAGTCACGCTTCCTCCGAGTGGCAACAACACAGGCTACAGGGGCGCTCTGAGAGGAGTGTGTAAGCGTGCTCACTCTGCCTGCAGCGCACCGATACGGCCATGTGAGGAAAAACCAGCCAGGACAAGCAGACCCATGGACAGAGACAACATGGCCACCAATGCCTGACATTTCAAGAACAATATGGTGCTAACAACAGTCTTGGTCTCCAGCCAAAAGTCTACTTTGCAGGGAGCAGTCTGTTTTTAGCAAAGAGAAATGCTGGGTCACTGAGCCAAATTATACAGGCTCACACCGGCGATGTCAGTTAATGCCTTTACAATGTTACAATAGGATGGCATTAAGGAATACAGAACCACGTCACGTCAGAAGATGCCAAACCACTATTATCGAGAGGTGAATATGAGCCATTCAATATCATGTCAGGTGTAATTACCATGAGCAATAACTAGCATTAAAGACAATGAAGGCAGACATTTCCTCTGTCAGGGTAGATTACGGATTGTGCTCAGCTCTGTTTCAATTACGGTACAATTAACAAACAAGGAAAAGGGGGAAAGGGGTCTGTAACAGCATTCATGTGTTGAGCATTTCATAGAAAACCAATTCATGTCGAAAATAATGATGATGAATGAATGGTATAAAACGGTGTGTGTTTGTGTCCAGCCAGCCTACCCCTCTCTGTTGTCCTCCTCGTCCAGGTTGGAGATGAGCTGGGAGCCTGCCAGGGAGATGTCCAGGGCAGCCAGGGGCAGGTCTCTGTAGGCCAAGCCGACCAGCTGGACTGGAGCCACATATTGGTTGTCCTCCTCCACCTGCTGGGAGATGACCTCCAGATCTGATGCTCCGGCCTGTGGAGGAGCCCTGTTGAGCAGACAGCAACACACGCGCACACACACACACACACACACACACGCGCGCAAACACACACTCACACACGCACACACACACACACAAACACAAACACACACACGCACACACACACGCACACGCGCACACACACACACACACACACACACACACACACACACACACACACACACACACACACACCAGGAGCACTAGCATTAGGCCCCAACAGTGTAGTAGGGCCCAACAGTCTGCTGTAAACACATACTCAACAAAGCAGTGGATCCAAATGGAGGTGTCACGGTGCAATGTAATCTCAGTGTTTGGCCTTACACTGGTCAAAGACAAAGGCTAGAATACAAAGGCAGTCGACCAAATAATGAACACATTCATTACAGCATATTCACTGGGAGATATATAGTGGTGAAAATAATTTATTACAGCCTACTTTGTGGTATGAAGGGGTTGTACAAACACCATACTTCATCAAAATATGAGTCACAGAGATCATTCATGACAATGGTCTTTCCTTTTTGAAAGAGGCCGAGCTGAATACGCAGGGAAAAGATGCTGAAACCTCATTATTGAGTTCTGCAAACTGACCGAAATATGTATTTTGTGAGAACATAATGAAATGGTAGAACTTTGCCATTAGAGAATATGTGAACAATCCATCTACATAAGGCTGCAGAGCAAACAATGACGTTATCTAATTTTCACATAATCTGAAACACTAGAAGCCCCCCTGTCTCATCCCGTCCCCTCCCCACAGACAGGCAAAGGCATACACACACACTGCAACACATGCACAGACACACTCACACACTCACACACACACACACACACACACACACACACACACAGAAACACACACACACTGCGACACATGCACAGACACATTCACTCACACACACGCACACACACACACACACACACACACACGCACACACACACTGCGACACATGCACAGACACACAGACACAGACACACACACACACAGCAACACACACACACACACACACACACACACACACACACACACACACACACACACACACACACACACACACACACACACACACACACACAGCTCTGCCAATAAGAGATGAGGAGAGGTCAAACCAAGAGCGGCCTTGGCACCCATCCCAGGGCAGCCAACGTGAAGACATCAATAACCCCCGAGCTAAAGAGGAGAGGAGGGCATTGATTACAAGACAAGAGAGAAGACGAAGAGCCGTTCTGCTGCTGCTAGTGAGCCTGGACATCCTGGAGACGACAGCCAGGTGATATGTGGAGGTTAAACAGTGTTCCACCACCAAACTCGGTCAGCATTAGATCAGTCTGCAGACACACCTGCCTCTGAAATGTTAATGTAGTCAACCCCGGAGAGAAAGACATTTCTCTTTTTTCGTCAGTGACTTATGACTAATCCCTACTTAACATGCTTGCTTCAAAGGTTACATTCTTATCTTCATACTGTTGGTGTCCAGAGCCATTCCAGATACACTGTCTGACAGTGGGATACAATAATAGTGTGTACATCCTAACGACGTTCACCTCATTGTGTCTGTCACGACAGAGGGCGTCCCATGACATGCTGAGTACACATGATCGCTGGACGTGTTTGCTTTAGGGAAGTACAGCGCGCCCTCATCCTCGCAAACTCAGCAGGAAGAGCGTGTGCATTCCGTTGTTATCTGTGTAACATGGCACCTCTTTTTCCGGATGGCAAAAAAAGGACACTAATCACTCATGACAAACACAAACTGTTCCGTGCATCAAAATCCCATTTCCAAACCATGCCAGACCAAGCCAATAGGCGGGTCAGCGGCTGGCTGCCTTCCTGGTGGAGGGGGATGATGGCCGGCCGCTGCTGTTTCAACACTCTGCTCTCTTCCACAAGGCAGGCAAGGTCAGCCAGCACGCCCAAAGGCGAGGAATCTTTTCAGAGGCATGTAATATTAGCAAACGCAAAGGTTAACATAGGGCATGCATGGCTCGGGGAGGTCCGCCACCCACACCAAGGGTCACAGCAGTGAGGGTGAATAACACACCCAGGGACCAGACTCTTCTGAGTGGCCTTTGTAGGAAAGACCTGGTTTGGGACATCATGAGTTGTTTTTATATGAGTTGGTTAATTGGAACCTTTATCGTACCTTAACCTTACCTTACCCTCAACATCACCTTTACGGTACCTTAATCATCTGCATTCCTCTTGGGACATAAGGCCACATAGACAGTTCAACAAAAGTCTGATCTTTTGGTGGTAGTCTACTGAACTCATGGTGCAATGAATATTTCATAATGCACGTAATACAGGGAAATACTGGTTTTCTTTGGGATGTTTGTCGAATTCAAGTGTTCTTGCAATTAACAATCCGTGTGAATGCTCTGTTTTTCCCCACAGCGGTTTTGAAACTAGCTTTGTCTTTTTAAGGAGGACCATTTCCTCCTGGAATGTAATCATTGCCAAGGATTGACTCCCACAGCATTACAGCCGTCCGTGGCTCTGCCCCCAGTGTTTTTACACAGCCCAGCCATAAATCACCACACATCGATCAATAGAAATATAAAAATAAAATACCCTGCTGGGACCGCAGCCTTCCAGGTCCAACTCATTGCCTCAGAAAGTGGATGACATTTTTATGCTGTCTAACACAATGTTGTCCAAGAAGAAAAGCTAAGAAATTCAGAAACCATTCAGAGGAGGGGGCGGTCATATCCCTCGCTGATAATTCAATGATTAATCCATATGATTATTAATGGGGGTAATTTCATGAATATGGAAGTCTGGAAGCATTTACATCAATCTGAGCTAAAGCAGTTTCCTTTTACTTAATATAGTGTATGAACAAATTCTTGTCTAGTTTGGTCAGTGTACTTTAAATTAAACTCATTTGTAATCTACACCTCCCAGAGTTTACTGCAGTCTGCTATAGGAGGGGTTCTCAAACTGCATCAACCTCTCAAATACTGTTGAGCTCAACAGAATATGAAACTGATTTAAATATGTTTGCGCTGAATCTCATGAACATAAAATTTGGCATTTTGCAGGCTTGTTCAATTTCATGTAGAGGCAATGCATATACTTCTGCCCTGCAATAAATAGCTTTTCATTTCTCACCCCTTAAAAGTTTTATATAACATGAATTGCATGGCAAAATGCACACCTTCGAAAAGATTACTCACTCACTGGCAATGAGACAAAATAGTGGGGTGGTTAGAGGCCATGTTTTAAAGAAATCATGCCTTTTGTGATAAAAGCACCACATTTTAGAGCAAGGGCAGAGCAAGGGCAGGTCTAAAGGAGCATTTTTAGCAATCGGGCCATTTTCAAAATGGCTGCTAATATCGCTTTGGGGCCAAGACCACACTCATTTTGAATGGCCATACCTGAATAGATCATTGGTGCAGTAAGACCAATAATGGTTTATAATGTTTGTAGGAGTGTAGAGAACACAAACATATGACAAAATTGTGCCAGGTATGTGTGCCCTTTAAATGGTTTGCAGAAATGTGACAGAAAAGTGAAAACTGTCAACTGTTATTTCATCCTTAGTTTAAATATTTGACTGTTCTAGGCCACAAAGCGGTGGTTACACAGGAAACACAAAGGAAACTCAAAGAGACATGCATGTTACATGGAGTCACTAAACATTTCATATATAATGGGATTAGGAAGTACTTGATACTGCATTATTAAACTGTGATGAAAAATGTACCAAAATCGAATTTCTACCTGCACTCTGCATTTTAATAATTGCCCAAAGAGCTCTGCAACTCCTTCGCACAAATACCCCCCCCCCCCCACCCTCATGAACATATTTTTTCTGAATAAACCAATAAGTCATATTTGCTCACATTTTCATTTGCACTGTCAGTGCTCTCACTCTAAAATGCAATCATGCATTCCTGTCACTTCATGGGATTGCTGCTTCAGCATGGCCTCATGTTATGTAGAGGGCATCCGTATTATTGTCTTTCTGTGTGCTCACCCCCACAGTGTTTCTGGCCAACTGTCTACAACCCTGTCACACTGTCTCACCCAATAAGCCTGGAAGCCTGCTTGGCTGTTCCTCAATGCACAGCAATTCAGTGCTCTGACATCATCAGGAAAGCAGGACCAACGTTCCAAATCATTGGCTTGGATACGAGCCAGAGGTTCAGACACCGGCCCTGACTCAGCCCATTGATACAACAGCATGTTTGTAAAGTCCCATCTTTTCAGTAATGTCCACTCTTTTAAGGACTATTGGGGGGGGGGGGAATCGATGTCAGCCTGTGCCATACAAACAGTGCATATAGGGATATTTTGTGGGGATATTTTTCAGAAATTCTTGATTCTTGGAGCGTCAACTTGCGAGCGACATTCTATCACTCGGTAAGGTCGCTCTCTAAAATTAAAGTGAAAATAGGGTACAGCTGTAAAAACCATCACGTCCTGTCCAAGTCATGGACACCTCAATTAGCAGAGAGGGAAGAAGCCTGTACACAGCGAGATCTCACACTCGGCACACACCCCTGGAACATCTGTCACACCTCCACTACCAGCTGCCACAGAGAGCAGTCAAGCAACAAGCTATCACACTCACTTAGCTGGGCCTGTACAGTGCCTCGTATACAGTAGCGAGCAATGATATCAATACTAATATACTAATGCTCTATATCAATAAAGCACACTACTATTTTATGGAGAATAAAGTCAATGTTAATGACAGACTATATGATATGACATATTATTCTGCTGGATCGCTAGACGGCATAGCCTCAGTTTGGAGCTTAACCCTTTTGGATATCCACATGTTTCAAGGAGGAGTGTGGATTGTTTCGGAGAAGAACAAAGCCACTGAGCTATCACAGGATGGACAGTTTTAAATCAGGGTATTGACACCAGTGCTGTATTCCTGACAAATGCTGTTGATCGTAGCAGCCTATTGCTCCAGTGAATATCCCATAGGGACATATGGTTGGATGCCCCGGATACAACTGCCGACAAAACAAATGCATAAGGTTATGTAATACCATGTAACACACCGCTAACCTTCTACAGTACATCTGCAGGGGATTTAAAACATCATATTTGTGAGCTAAACATGGAGGTTTGAGGGTAGAACGGTGACCTGCTAATCAGCAGACTTTATCCTAACGAGACAAGAGGGGCATCATTACCCAGAGAAACTAACCTCTCTGGTCACGTGACCAGAGAGGTTAGTTACAGTAAATGTTAGCTGACCTGTTTCAAACACACAGGCCTCCTCGGGGGTGTGTGGCGTACTCCCTTTTGTGCTGCTGAATGGAATGAAATGTACAAACGACTCTGAATAAGGCCCGGAGAGAGAGCACAGCCTTACCACGTATAAAAGCACGTGCCGACCACAATTGTTACAGGGTCATTTGAAGTATACTAGTGTAGACCATCTGCACTAAGAGGAGCCTACAGCTACGGTCGTTTATTCAATATAATTTCAGGTGGAAATGATATTATTGGATGACGATCGAGAAAAAAAAAGGCTATTCAGTTCTTTCTTCTTTTTGTCAGTTAATTTCCCTCACTGGTTTTGCGTAATCAATAACATACAGTAACTGCATTTTGAATCACTTTTGTAAAATAATATGGAGAGATACAATGCTTTTACAACTTTAACATAATATGATTGTAATATTATTCAATTCAAAATTGAGTATGAAATATTCTAAGAACTAGCCCATGCACACGGGGGTGCTATTCTGAGTAGCTTCTCTTTCTCCCATTCACTCTGTTTCACTCTGTCTCCTGATAGCTCTAAGTAGGACCAGGAATATACCACCGGGAGGGAGGACGGAGGTAGAGCAGTGGACACTGGTGGAGGCAGAAATCAAAGTGCGGGCTGATTGTAATGCATAGAATGGAATGAGGAATGGTATCAAACACGCTAATTCCATTCCATGCATTACAATGAGCCCGTCCTCGGATTTCTACCTCCACCAGCCAGTGTGTGATTTACAGTGCTGTCTACAACGAGTAGATGAATGGTGAAAATAGCTCCACAGACATCCCACTGCATGAGGATTTCCCATCTGTGATTTCACCAGGGTGTCATGGACCAACTGCAATAATTCACGCCTCTGCATTCAAAAAAGACATATCACATCAGAATGCTTTTTGTCACTAAAGTTGCCAAAACATTTTCCCCACAACATTTTCTGTCAAATGAGCACCATTTGGAAATGATCATTTGGTCATGGTAATCTCATAATGTCCACACTGAAGCCAGTTAGAGATCTCTGTAGGACTGCAGTCCTGCGCCTTTAAACAGAAGATGCAGTTGATTGAACCAATTCCGCATTCACCCCCCCACCTCACGCCCTTCATCCCCCTCCCCTTCCCTTGGCCAGAGCCTGTACTGTCATCAGGATGCAATGGCTGTCGAGGGGACCACACACAGAGTAATTATTAATAAGAGAAGATGACAAGTGAACCACCTTCCTGCATGCTAAAAGATGCCAGGAGACTGTTGGCCGTTCTCCTGGAGTGCCTAGCTAAGACAAACTCTGCTCCCCTGCTGATCCATGCTCAAAGTCATTGGCTGGAAGGGCATGAGGATATGAACAGGTGCTGCGTGTGTGTGTGTGTGTGTGTGTGTGTATGTGTGTGTGTGTGTGTGTGTGTGTGTGTGTGTGTGTGTGTGTGTGTGTGTGCGTGCGTGGAGAGATTGAAGCTTTGACAAATACACATGACATTGGATTGAGAGGTTGCAATCTGAGAGTTTAAAAAGACTGAAGACTGAAGACTGAAATCTGTGACTGACATTTGGTAATGTGGCCAGTTGGTGTTTTACTTACTGGGGGTTGCTCATGTTGCTGTCTTGTTACTATGAATGGATGTCCACGCGATATGACCCCAAATGTAGCACTTGATTTCGCCAGACAGTAGAGACTTGTTCATACTACGCCTATGAAAAAAAGATGAGAAAGAAATCAAGTAAGAAGTTTAGTTTACACACTCCCCATAACTATTCCCAGTCTGTGACAACTGTGAAGTTATCAGCAGTGACATACTAGTATGAAGTTCTCTCAATACAATCTCATTTATGATTCATGAATCTTTACAATGATATTGCTGCACCAAGAGCTTGTGGAGATGAACACAAAAAAATGAACTGATATTTGGCACAGACTAAACTCAATTCAAGATGTACAATTCTACATCTGCAATCATCCAATAGCTAATGAAAACCATAGATGTAGACCATAGAACACACATAATACAGTATCTCCCTCAGTATGTGCTCTGATCTGTTAGTCCCCTGGTTTTGACAGATTTAACTCTGCACCATTGAGAGTTAAATCTGAAACATCACATCACTTGCATAACAAGTAAGGCACAAGCTCTTTGTGCCATAGGAAATAGAACCATTGAAGTGTTTATTTCGATTACAGTCCATTCCAGCAACTCTACACAGAGTACACATGAGAGCAGACCATCTCTGGCTTTAACCAGACTGAATCACCAACACCTGAGTCTTTGAAAAGGTAGCCTATATAAATGCATAGACAACTGGATGCTCAACATTGTATGTACAAACTGAACCTCAATGTGCTATAGTGCCTCACTTTTAAAAAATCTGATAAAGTTGTCATCAGCAATTCAAACATATATCAGTAGCTGCATGGGCTGTAGAGGTCATTTACCCCGAGCCTCAATCATTTAAGCGCAGCGCAGCACAGAGAGGTTCATTTACAGAACGCTGTATGGAGTCAGGGTAGTGTGTGACAAACAAAGGGAAAAAACCTTCAGACACTGATGTGATGTATTTGGAGCTATAGCAGAGCAGAGTATAGCACAGCAGATTAAATGTCACTCAAGATTTATCAATTCAGGTCACTCAAGGGCTAGGGTGTGATATTGCATCACTGCATTGCTCAGTAAAAAGGGAGCTTGAAAACAATGCCTACCTATAGAAATATGTGGTCCCAACTGGTAATTGTGTTCTAAGACATCGCACTGGAAGTACTACGGTTATAGTAGGCTATGCAGGACTTCTGTCAATCAATTCAAGCTTATATTATGGAACAGACCATTCAAGGGCTAATTGACAAACGCCACCAGGCAAAAAGAGTCTTTGGGGGTAATTCCCATGGAGGGTCAGGTGGGAAATGTTATCATCAAACATTAATTGCTCTACATCCCCAGTTTCCCCAAGACGGGTCCACACATCAATTGTTGTCATAACAGAATAGTAGTTGTTTCTCATAGATAGTTAGACAAAAGTGTAGTAGTTTTACTCCCACATAGAGGCAACAATTACTTCATTTAAAACGTCTTCAGGAAATTACGACATAGGCTACAGCGCGGCAACCATTTCTTTCATTTATTGTCCAACCCCCTTCCCTTCCCTATCCTCACTTACTACAGCATCTGTGTACAGTTTCCTTCTCAACAGGACCACAGAATGTAGCCTGCATGTTCCCCCAAGAAAAAAATAGATTCAAAAACATGGAACCCTAAAAATAGACAGTTCTATGTCTGAATCATTTATTTTTTACAGGCCTTGTACAGCTTTCTGTGGTCACTATTCTGTTTCAAAGCATAGGCGAGGCTAAAGATACTTAATGGTTTATAAATGTTTTTTTTTCTCCTGACAATTTAGTATTAAAAGTCACAGCTATGGAAAAAGAGGCTAATCATTTGGTTATGATGCGACAATTATAAAAGCAAAGGAATGAATGGATGAAGGATGGGAAGTCATAAGTAATGGAGGCGGGAAGTGTCGAAATTAGCTACTTGTGACAAGCAAACCTACCTTTTTGTCTCTACATTGTTGAAAGTATGGTCGTGACTCTCATGCCCTCGTAATGATGATGGTAATGTCTCCCTTGCTGATGGTCAGTGTGAGCGAACCTCGGTTCTTGCTGTGTGTAGGCTGCGATCCTCTCCAGATTTGCATTGGCCAAGCACCCGTATTGCTGCTTAGAATACAGGGCACAACGAAAAAACCCTATCCTCACTGCAAGCACCATCATTCAGCAAGATGCTATTACGTGTCTACGACTATCGAAATATCCAGATAACGGCATCTTTGAGACGGGAGGAGGGCATGATGCACAACTCGCGCCTGCTCACAGGGCTTCCCCCACAATCACGCTAGGGACTCCATGTGCCCAATAATAGGTTCATGACCAGGAGCTGTCCAGGTGCTGAAAACGGGATCCTATCACCTACAGATGCGAGGCAACCACGCAACCCCTCACAAGGAAATGAAAACGGCTATTTGATCAAAACCCGAGATAGGTGTTTTTTTTTTTTTTAGGACCCAGTGCTAACGAGCGTGCAGACACGCTACCCCAGAACGTCGACGTAAAAACACTCGCGCGCTTCACTTCACCTCGAGCTTCTGTGTTCCTCGCGATAACATCGCAGGACAGCGTACGGTAATTTCAATCACCTTGGTGTTGAATATTTTACTGGTATATGGAGAATATTTCAATGCATCTCATGCTTATTTTGGGGATGAGCAAATGGCCTTAGACTCTATGACAAGCATTACTAATTAAAAGAGGTGACAAGGCTTACCATTCAATGGTATAAACCCAGGAACATCCATCATTCATCAATATCTTACACAGGAGAGAACTTCCTCAGATTGCTGACACAGGGAATATAAGGAGTTTTGTAGGAGAACAATTTAACAAAATCATTATTCAGAAACACTTCCCACATGTGCAATAACGGTGAAATTAGGCATACTCTTAGGCAAAACAAATATTGTAGCATAGTAGGCCTAATTTAGAAATTGCTTTGTAATTGAATTGAGCTGAGCTGGAGTTTTTTGTTTTCCCAAGTGGAATAAAGAACTGTTCATTTGGGTTCAACTGGTCAGCATGTCTCTGTGAGCTGGACCCTAACCAAGGATTTAGAACTACTGTAAGGGACCAAGTGCTTCAGCCTCAGTCTACCCTGAAAGGAAGGAGCACAGTAGCTAAAAGCAGTGTTTTCTCAATTATGTAGACACCTGTGGGACATTTAAGATCAACAAAAGTGTTACTGTGTCTTACTCACTACAATATCTATATCACTCTACTTGCATGGCGTTATCAAACACATCACAGGGTAGTAATTTGTGACAATATCAATAATCCTGTATTAATTCCTCAAGGACCTCAAAGCTAAGGACTTTTGAATTGATAAGTCAACTCACTAACGGTTTTCAACCGTTTCAAGTCCACACAATACATGTACATGTTTGCCGGAAGTTGTATGGGCGGAAACATTTCATTAAGAAGCTGGGCAACGAAGTTCCCACGATTCCACACATACCTGTGGCGTCGGTCCCAGTGCTTTTAACATACCTCTCATTCCGTCTCTCACCAAACCCAATGTTTGTCTACCCACAGCCATGTTGAAGTCACACACAAAACAAATGATCACCAGTCCACACCCCATCTGGGGGAGGCTTGTGTGATGGAACTATTACTTAGCCCTCAGAAACTAATCCAGTCTCCTATCCTACAGTATTTATAGATACTTAATGCTTTGGATGTAAACCATTGCAGGTTCTCTCCGAGAAAGTTCAACATTGTCACATTGTAAATCGTTCACTAAGTGACTCATAAGGGCTTTGTTTACCTACTGTCTGGTAGTAATATTGTATTTTTAGATGCTCATCGGGAATGACCCCATTTCATGATATCACTCATTCTACCAAAATGAGTCAGAATCAATGAAGAGAATCCTGACATTTAACATGCCATTTACAATGTGGACAAACAGCTATCACAACATTTCTGTGCTCAAAAGAACACGCCCACATGATGTTAGTGCTTTCGGAGGCCTAACAAAAAGCAGTTCTCAGAGTTATTTTCAGCGCTCACAGTGACTCACCTTGGGAACCTGCACTAACCTACCGGGGGCTGGGATTTCATGAGCTGGTAAGGAGATAATGACCAAACACTAGATTATTTTCAAGGCAAAGGTAATAAGATCTTGATGTGTGTCATGTAGGTATGTTTGTGTTTTACCTTGAACACAAGGTACTGTACTGTACATACAATGTATCCTTCAAATATACTGTATATTGTTAATGGCATCGTATTATCATCTCTGGTTGTTTCCTTCTTGGACTTTGAGGTGACAATCTTGTTCAAAATCTGTATCATCATGTCTTATATTCCCAGGTGGTGATCTGAGAAAACAGGACTGTATTCTAAAGGATATAATCAAGGAAAATAAACGTTCAAATGATGGCAGGTAAAATAAAATGTTTGGCAACAGCATTGGATTTGGAATGAGGGGTCATGCTACTGTATGCAACTGATCATTGTTATTGATGATGATGATGATGATGATGATACGAACAGTATGTGTTCATTCATGATATTCCTGGTAACATTTCTGACAAGAGGCAATAGGCAGAACAGCAGTGGTTAAGCATTCACTGGTCCCTGGTGCTAATTTGGTCAAGTAATGTTGGTTCTGTATGTGTCTGCTATTCTGACCTGTCTTTATTCACATTGTTCATAGACCACGGTGACCCCTGTGATGAGGGAGAGGCCTCCTACTGTCTGAACGGAGGAACATGCTACAGAATTCCTTCCATGGATACACTTTCTTGTGTGTAAGTGTCCCACATCACTAACATATTGTCTAATATCTCAATGGACCAGGGGAGGCTGGTGGAGGAAGAAATCAGACTCATTCCTCCCCACATTTCTACCTCCACCAGCCTCCCCTGCAATGGGGACAGTTCGAAACCATGTGATTAAGACCAATTCACTTTCTACATTGCTTTCTACAAGACTTGTTGTACCCTGGCTTTCATTTCCCATATGATGACAGCTAAAACACTATGCTGTTGCTTTTTCTCTCTCTCTCAGCTGCAGTGACAGCTATAAAGGAAGTCGATGTGAGCAGTTCCAGCTCCTTAGCTTTTCACACAACGCAGGGGAGAAAGGGTTGATCGCCGCAGTGGTCGTCATTGTCCTCCTCATCCTAGTCATACTGGCGGTTGTAATCTACTATACATGCAAGTAAGTAACTGTACTTTGTATGATTCATGAATTCACAATGGACAACAATGGAAGCTCAGGTCTGACACTGCACTGCTTACTGTATGACTGTCAGATGATTCATTCTTGTGTTTGTTGTTCAAACACCTCTATGAATCCAACCTAATCAGTTTAGAGCCTGTCTGACTAACTTATGCTTACACCAAAAAGCGTATATATTATCATACTGTTCCTTATCTCCTCAAGCATATTCATTTGGAGGTACTGTTTTGAGCATGTCTATAAATATCTGACAGAACTATTTGTGTCCCTGTTAGGGTGTGTAGGACCAAACCTCAGCAGCAGAACAGTGAACAGTACTGGAGAGTAAAACCCAGAGTATGATGGTGCTACTGCTGTTTGTCTCCAAATGTTTTTGACACTCTGATTGGGAAAACAAAATGGTTGATGGATAGTGGTGCGATATATATGGTGTAAGTCTGGAGGCTGCTGAAGATGCAGCTATGAAGGACAAAGAGGACAGAGGAGGCTTTAAAAAAGCTTTGCTTTGATTGACAGATGTGAGTGAGGCACATTTCAATCAATGGGTGCTTTTTTTCTCTAAGCTGCAATGACCTGTTTAGAGAGCACAATGGGCCAATTAAAACATACTTATAATGTATAAATCACATGTATTATAGTGCTCAATCAATCTGAAAATGATAAGCTACATTTGATGCAACTTTACATTTGATGCAACGTTCATGAAGCATTAGTATAGTACATCTATTCCTTGTATTATTAGATGAATGCATAAAAGAAGTGTAAGATGTATAAAAGATGTGTAAATAATGTGCAAAATCACACTAATAAATGATTTAACATTTCTTGATTGTGGTTGGTCTTGACAGGTGGGAAATTATGTATTGCGTCTTCTTTAGTGATGGAAGTCAATCAGGACTACTGGAAGGAGGTCCACGGTGGGTTATTGGCATTCATCACTGTGAGGTCCATAGATAGGCCATAGATTATTTATAGATAATTGTAGATTATAACAAAAACAGTTCACATAATTATGAACTGGAATTGGCAATCTTTCTTTCAAAGCGAATTACAGGCAGCAGTAAGTGCAGTATTGCTAACACCCAGAGAATTGTTCACAAGCACATTGAATATTTAGCCAATATTCTTCATGTGTGCTGCTGACCAACAGAAAACACAAAAACAGCTTCTATGCATCACAAATTCCATTTTACCAAGAAACACAAGCACTTGGGACCTCAACCAACAGATGGTGCTAAGGGTCCCTCAGGTTTATGAGCGACTGCACTGAGTGAGAGGTCATAGTACAGTCCACGAAAAATCACTCTGTCCTCTACTTTTCATCAGTGTTTTGTACTGGACACTACAATCATCTTTATCAGGGAGACCAATTCTTCTATTGATATTATTCAGGAGAGAAATTAAGAATTTGAAAATGCCATATGTTTTCGGTGAGGAATTACAATTTTAGATTTGGAATTTGTGTATTCACTTCCTGAATTGTCAGAATAAAACTGTATTTTACTTATTCAACTAAAACAACAGCTGAGTAGTTGCCTTCATTTTTTAAATCAGCCTGCTGTTTTTAGACTACTATTGGCTTGCTGAAGTGTACTAGATTAAACCATTGAGGTACTTATCAGTATGAACAGACTCTGTATATGACCTCTGAAGTTAGTTGTACCTATTTATAGCAACACAGCATACTGCTGCCACCTAGTGGCATTATCAGTTGTCTGTCAGTTGCACCATAATGAAGAGATGTCGACATTTTTATCAAGATGAACCACATTGTTGAAGTACTTCAGCATCACTACAACAATAACAATCAGTTTGTTTATCATTCCAGTCCACAGTCATGTAGTACATTCTTATTATTATACAATAAAACAATTTCAGAAATGTATAAAAGCTGTATCAAAATACAGAACAACTGTGCTGTATACATCTGTAACAAATGCTTGGTCTTGATAGGTCATTTGATATGATGTGCTTTGAAAACTTTTGCGGTAGTATTTAGCCTCTACTGTAAACAATATATACTCTCATTAGCCTCTAGCTTTGTCAAACTCGTGGGCGATCTTCAGTGCTGTGCTGTTGAGTCCAACAGACTGCATGTTGGCGATGATTGTGACCACTATTCCCTGGGGGAGGCCTGTTGTCTGTCCTTGTGGCTGAGCTGTCTCGCTGGGCAACACAAGCAGGACACTGCTGGCCCCCACAGCGCCCCCTGTGTGTGAGACGTAGTGCCTGCGACTCCTGCACTGGCCGTACTTTTGCAGCTTCTCCACCACCAGCCAGCCCTGCGCATACAGCCCATCCTTATCCCAGCTGGCCTCGGTCTTATCTGCTGGGGCCCACAGAGCCTTGGCTGTGTGTGCTTTGAGGAAGCCAGGCAGGAGGCCCTTGCTGTCCTTCAGCTGGGCCACTTGGTAACTGTAGAGCAGAGCGTTTCCAAAGAGGAGCAGGTCCCCGGCCGTGGAGACAAAGCCACCTCCTGCCCACTTGTAAGAGTTGTCCACATAGGGGCAGTTGACGATGCGTCCTTTCTTACTGAAATGATAAAATCTGCAACAGAAAGTACACAATCTGTAAGAATGCTCATTACACAACACAACAGCAGCTGAGTTGAGAATTGTCATACCCAGGAACTTCACGTCATATTGCACACAAACAGACACCTGTTGAACTTTTCAAAGACAACGCTGAAGAGTTGCTTTTGGCCTAAACAGAGATTGGTCACTGATTACCTCGAGCGGTTATAAATGATGGGGTCATTCTCATCTGGCACAGTATTAAGCATGCCCAGTTCACGGAACATCTTCATCATGTGATCCAGGAAGCGCTGGCCTGCAGCTCTCTCCACCACAGCACTGAGAAGGGTGAAGGCGTGGGTGGAGTACAAGAAGGTGGTGCCTGCAGATGACAAACTACAGCTTAACTTCTGTTACGCGTTCATTCATTAGAATTTGCAGCTATTCCTCCTCCGTTCAATGATTGAACAGAGTGCAGGTGTCCTGAGGCATAACCTACCAGGTTTGAAAATAAGAGGGTCATCCTTGAATAGGTCCAAGGCATGAATAACACTATCAAAGCTGTCTTTCAGGTAGTACTCCTCTTGCTCAAACTCTTTTTTCTTCTGGGCCTGCTTGATCTCCTTACTCTTGACACTGCTGTCCTCTGGCTTGGGTTTCTCTTTGTTTTCCGGCAAGTTATTTTCCCCTTTAACAGGCAGCTTCAAAGGTCGATTGGCCTTCTCCCTGTCCTCCCTCACTTTCTTGGCATCCCTCTCATAGTGTCTTATGCCACTCAGGTGAGAGAGGATCATTCGAGGGGTTATTGTCACCTAGAGGGCAAAGTGTCAAAACATTACATCCTTAAGAGACACAAAAACCCTGATAAGCTATAATCAGACAGCAGTGCAGTGGCGTAGGTAGAAATCGGAGGACGGGCTCATTGTAATGCATGGACCAGCATGAGGAATGGTATCAAACACCTGTTTGATCCCATTGCGTATTCCATTCCATGCATTACGATGAGCCCATTCTCTGACGTCTGTTGAATTCACGTTTATTTAAATTTTGTGTTTCTCACATCTTCTCCCTCAAACTGTTTTTCAGGGAACTCTGGGACATATTTTTGGACTGGAGCATCGAGGTCCAGCTTGCCGTCCTCCCACAGGCGAGCCACAGCTGTTGTTGTGAGGGGCTTACTGATGCTGGCGATACGCAGCACTGTCTCTGGGCCACACGGCACACGGTTCTCCAAATCAGCATAGCCAAGTCCTTGAACAACATGGACAATATAAGAAACATGTAAGAATGAAAATGTCTCACGCTGCAGTATTGTGCGTTGCATTACTCAGTGAATATAGTAATGATAAACTCCATGGATTCTTTAGTGCTAGTATCTCACAGGTACTGGGAATGAGTTTTACATTTGACCATTTAGCAGACGCTTTTATCCAAAGTGACTTACAACAAGTGCATTTGTCTAAAGTAAGTGAAAAAAAATCTACGCTAGGACCAGGGGCCATTGGCAAAGTCACAATGCTAGGCTTTTTAAAATTATTATTATTATTTTAACCTAGACTGTTTATCAACCAACCTTCACACCAGACCTGAGTTCCATCCACAGACACAGCGACCACCAGCCCTGGCGCCCCAACCTCATCCTGTCCCACCAACCCAGAAAGGGGTGGGTGAAGGGGAAACAGATGTTCAGCTATCTGCTTTAAAGACTGGCTGCGATAATTGCATATACTGTAGTCTTGTGGAGCCAGATCGTGTTGCCTCCCACAAATTACATGATATAGCTCATATGGTCTACTATTGCATGTACTATTGCATGTTCATTATACCCTGAGTAACACAAATGCATTTCAGCTGCAAGAAGAGAGAAACAATAGGGAAAAAAAACTTTGAATGACAAAAACCTCTAAATACCTGTACCTTTATCCTTTGAACAAGGTCTCGACTGACTGTAATGGCAGCACCAAATATCCCAGTTTTCAGGTCGTCTTTACCCTCACAGGATGGTTTACCTATGTCAGTCTGGTATTTTAACCCCAAAGCTAAGACTATCCCCGCACCGATTCCAATAATCCAAAACCTGGACTTGACAGTTTTTAAAGTCACAAGACGTGGAGATCCGAAAAGCGTTCTATGTTGAAACACAGAGGTCTCATTTTTTGACAGCCTTGGCTTGCATCTAGTTCGGGGTGTCAACAAAGACGAAAAGCAACGGGTCAGCGGAGTACAGTATTTACATTTCGCGCACAAACGACTGATTGGCAAGTACAGTAATTGCGACATCGTAACAATATAATACTTTTTGCTATGAAACGCTTTAAGTTTGTTGGCAATGAAGAAATCTTAGGTAAAAAAAAGTAGCAGTCGAGAACGCCACATTTCCTCCTATGCCCCCCTGCTTACGTCAGGCAACGTTAATCAATCCCCGTTTCAGACATCACAAGCCAAAGTCCGATCGTTTCCATCCGCTCTCATGAAAGGCAGTAGAGGAAGTTACCATGTACTCACTGTCTGTCTGTCTGTCTGTGCGTACGTGCGGTCTCCTCGTGTCCTTTGCTGATACTCACCTGTACTTCCTGCATCTGTTTATTATTTTATAAATATTAACTTAACTTTTCAATCTACCAAGTGTTTTAGTAAGTGCTATGGGCTTCTTACTTGAACTAAAACATACTTGTGATTGTGAAGATGTATCAGAATTCTACCATGATTTTATTAATTGTCCTAAATCAATCTCTCTCTCTCTCTCTTTCACACACACACACACACACACACACACACACACACACACACACACACACACACACACACACACACAGCTCCCCCAGGAATGACAGTAGAGTTGTATGCCCTTTCATGTCTGACAGCCCTCTCACCGTAAAGCTCCTCTTTATACCAACCCCCCTGGGGTGACAAAGTGCTCTTAGAGAGGTCACATGCCAGTGCACAGCTCCTGTCAGCACCAGTGGCAGTGAAGAGCACAGGTCCTAAGAGCTTGTGTACATGTAGAGTGGACTGGCGTCAGGTGATAAGTCAAAACATTGATAAGCTTGTCAAATCTACACACATTAATCTTGACCTTGTAGACTAAAGTCACCTGACATTATGCAGTTACAATAGGCCACAATAGCCAAAAACACACCCATCACTTATGCTTGTCACTTGGAATTCACACAACTACATTAATATGCCTTACAGGGGCAATCTGTCTATTTTGGGACTTTTGAAATTAAATATATTATTTTTAATTATAGCTATTGACTCTTGAAGAATATAACTTGTAAATGCCTCATGAGCTAAGTTCAACTGTCTTACCCCATCGGAAACCAAAAATATAAGCTTGTTTTACTTGTTTTGTAAAAAAAAAAAACACTGAACAGCTTCAAAACATGGTTAAAACTAAAATGTCGATCTCATGGATGGTCAGTCTTTGCATCCATAGCTCTGTCTATGAAATTGACAGCAGTTACATTTCTCCAGCCCCACCCCTCAGCTGTTCACCAAAAAAGTGGCAGAGAGCCCGCTTTGTTGTTGTTTGAATTACAGATTGCACCTTTAACTATGTAGGCTTTATGGTTCTACATGTAGATGACAGACTGCATGAGTATATCCTTCATTGACTAATAAGTAACCTCTTCCCTTCAAAGCCGATGCAGCTAAGTGTTCAGTAACCTGCAGTGATCCAGAGGTTCACTCGTGACATGTTGTTTCTCTGGAAGTCAAGACGAGGCCTAAGCCAGAACGAGCACAGAGTAAATGTAATAAAGCTGGCAGATGAACAGATTACCATTTGTTCTGGAAACACACACACTGAGCTGAGGGATAATATACGACTCCAAATAGGGTTGACCACGTAGCAGTGTGTTTAAACAGATGACAACCCCCCCCCCCCTCCCCCCCAATTCTCAAAATGAAAGGTAAACAGATTGGAATTCACCTCTATTTGATCTATTTGAACTATTTGATCCTTAATTAAAGCCTTTGAAGTCATAGACATGATTAAACTCAATACAACAATGTAGTGATGATAGTTCATCTGACTTTGATTTCTTGAGTTTGATGTTCCACATTTATGACACACAAAAATGCACAAATAACCTTTAGAAAATCTCAAACTGTGCGGTTTTATTTATATTCATTTTATACACTTCAGATATGATAGACATTTAAAACATCTACATTTAATAAAATAATAGTAAATCAAATGAGGCACAACCAAATATGATTTAAATCATATTTCTAGACAAGATGAACACATTTCGAACCATGGGTTAAACAAAAGAAAACAAAGAGAACAACAGGAATGCATTTGCAAAATAATGTTGCCATACATTTTGTAATGAGTTTCAGGCTCAAAATAAAAATAAATATACTTTGGGAGTGTAGACAGATCCCTTTCTAGACAGAATTTGATATTGGCACCAAAGAACGAAAATGGAAAGTACACAAACTAATGTGTTTTGGGTTTCACAAAGGCAGTCAAAGATGCGTTTCCTTAAAGCTTCCTCAAACTGCGCTGACAACACAGTAGCACCAGTACACATGTGACCAGGCTTATCCAATGCATACTTACACTTCCAAGGAAACTTAAAATAAGAAATATAGATGGTCTTTTCAATTTTTTAGGCTCATGTCATGTCTTTTCCTACATTAACGATGACGTGCATACCATATTATGAGGTGTAATTAAGTGCAACATTTCTCCACTTTGTCTTATAATGGAAATGCAGGGTTTGTGCATAACCAGGGTGAAATGGGTATGTACCAGATTCATTACCTTCAGTCTATCAAATGCAGATACAAAAAAATGGCACATCATTTCACCTGATAACTTGTCAAAAACAAAACTAAACTCAATGATTACAAAACGCTGACATCATTAAAAGTATAAATCAGCTGGCAAAAAAAATAATAGTGTTTCTCATTTTAGGCTTCATTAAGGAAATGTGGTACCTTCCCTTAGTTTCGCTCCCTCGTTGAGTTCCACTGAAAGCAGGACGGTGCAAAAGGAAAAGCGTCTGGTTATTTGTTCTCCACCATGGGCATGGAATGGAAGGAGGGTTGATGGCAAGCGAGGTGCAAGTACAAAAAGCCAAAAACCATAGTGGGGAAACCAGGCTTTCACATGTTATTTAGTTCCATTAGAGTCTGGTCCAACATCTGGTGCATATCAAGGTTCTCTTCTTTAGCATGTGCGAGTTTCTCTGTTAGAACATCAAATAAAAAAATAAAAAGATTAAAATCGCATAAGATAGCATGACACAGCATGCATTATAGGGCCAAATCCCATTAATGGGTAAGGTGGCCACAGTTACAAAAAAAGAGTCAAAGGAAAAAACTCTACACTGATTAAGTGTTTAGTTTCACTAGGCTCACATAATTGGCTAGCAACACACTCTGTTTTAGAATGCTATGACTATGCTGTGGCAGTAACCATGCAGGCAATACACAACTCATACAGCATAGCTTTCCCCACTCAGAGCATGCTTTTAAGACTGGGGAAATTAACAAAACTGTATACAGTACAATATATTACAACAATCGTGATCTATATGAAGGGACTCTACTTAGATGTACAGTATATAATAATGTACAGTTTATATTCAGTACAGGGTATACAGTAGAGATAATCCCTGATCTGAATTCAAGATAACCCCAAACAGGAACAATAACCTCCTGCATTATACTGTAGGGGTTATCCCACATACACACCGCAAACCTGAATCTTTCATAGACAACATTCGAATTTCAATTCAATTATATTCACATTAGCATATGGTTAAAATATATTAAACAATCACACTATATTTAGTCCTCATTCAAGGCCACTCTTAGTTCGTTAGACAGAAGGCGGTTTTTCTCAAGCTGCTGGTAGAGGCGATCTTTGCAGTCAGACAGCAAGTAGGGCAAAGAGAGAGAGAGAGAGAGAGAGAAAAAAGGAAATCAGAAGAGCAGAAGAGAAAGCTTCATGTGGAGTCACTCCATGCCTGTTGATACCTACCTTATAGAGTAAAACACACTGAACACACGGTTTACTCTCCAGAGTAGCAGAAAAGTAAACAGCAGAAGAGGATAGTTCAAAGACATTCCATCTATGTAGATGAAGATCATACGAAACTTCTCAGGATAATTGGGTAAACAAGTAATATACTCCTATGAGGTATTTCAGGC
Source organism: Argentina silus (assembly GCF_951799395.1). Taxonomy (NCBI): domain Eukaryota; kingdom Metazoa; phylum Chordata; class Actinopteri; order Argentiniformes; family Argentinidae; genus Argentina; species Argentina silus. The sequence goes on from NC_139657.1 coordinate 10,987,804, forward strand.
AGTGTGGCCTCTACCCATGGTCTAAATATACCTCACTGCAGCTCCTGTAGGAAGTGTCAGGATCCTGTGTCAGCATGCAGCTGAGGCAATAATCTTAAAAAAAAAAATCATTCGACCACTGAAATTGAAAAATTCAACCCTGTCTTGGGGACCACCGTTTGATGTTAAAATATGAGTAGAATCTAGATAAATACCCAGGATGTTCCACATGTACTGTGTTAATGTACTGTACATCATGCCCTGACTGGAAGAGGACTTAAAGCTGAATTTTACCCTGCAATCCAGTGGATTTGTTGTTCATTGTTCAATAGTAGACACATTCACAAAAAAATGTGTTTTAAAACGACCTCTGAGTCAAGATATCTTGCTTTGAATGCCCTCAGTCCCGATGTTCCAAATTGCCCATTTGATTCAATTCCTATAACTCCCAGGATTCCCCTTTCCCTCCCACGCCACTTGTCTAACTTCCCCTTTAAGTATCATGGCTTACCATTCTCTCTTTGCTATGAAATCTCTGTGTGATTTAAATAACGTGGGTGAATTGTCTATTATACAGTATCAATGGTATCAATGGTAAACAGCTTGAATGTTGCATGAATACTGAGAGTTCAGGGATTTTAGTCCTTCATTGAAAACAAATGATTCAGAAAGTGCAAATCTATTTTTATTTAATCAATAAAAGGATAGATATGGCAAACCATACAAATACTTCATATCATCATCATTGGCTTCTCAATGGAGAGTCAATAATCTTACTAGTCCCCCCCCCGTTTTCCACTTCACTTTTCCAAAAACTAGAAAATCCTACATACTGTATCTCTTTACACCAAATACTGTACTTGCCCCTACCATATCAATCCAACACCAACATTGCCACCTGCCTATCAAGACATCCCAATCAGTATGCTGCTCTCCTGCCAAAATACTTTGCTGGCCATACATCAGTTTGAACTGCCAGAGTCAACAAGAGTTAAACTGGCTTAAGTAGTTAAATTACCTTTTAATGGCAGTTTGTGTTATGCCACCACGATCCTCAAATCCACACTTTTTGCGTTAAACAAATGAGGAACATTTGAGGTGAAGTGTACTTGAAAGTTCAGTAAATACCTCAAGGGCACATCTCGCCCACAATTAATGAACACGAATGAACATTAAAATTAACTCCTCAAAACAGAGGTCCTCTCAGCTACAGTTGTGAAAATAATGATCGCACCATAAAGTATGTTAACGGTTTCCTAAGACAAAAAAATCATACAATAAAAACATGACTAACATCAGGGCTTCCTAGTTTTATTAGAGCCGCTTGAAAATAAATAGAAATGAAAAGAAAAAAAAAAGAGAACAAAAAGGACAGAATAAGGAGATAAAGCTTACATAGAAGGGATGAAGTTTTATTTTTACACAACGCAGAAAGATTTAAAGGTTCTGTACAAGAGATGGGATACACAACGTTGACAGATGGGTGAAAACATAGAGAGGGGGAGTAAAGGAAAGAAAAGACAGAAAAGGGGTGGGAAATGGAGAAAAGGCTGGAGAGAGCAGAGAGTTGGAGCTCAGCCGGCGGGAGGCGTCTTTGATGAGGTGTAAACAATTTATCTGTGCGGAAGAGAAGAGGTACAGTGAACCAGAGGGCCTAAAGGGGGCCTGAGGAAAACCGAGACGCTTAGAACACGACCAGAGCTATTGGAGTCACGGCACACAAGTTGGGCTGGAGCCCCAATGCATACCTATTGTAACGCATCGCTAGGGGAGGATACAAAAACACCTACTGCAACCATCTCAAAACACAAAACAAAGGTTGGACCAAACCTCTGATCACATGAAGACCTTTGTGATGAGTCATGAGGAGCAGCACATAACTCGACCACGCATCACTCAGTCATACGTGACGCTCCGACCTCTCTGAGAGTTCATCTGTTAGTTCATCTCGTCAAGGACAACAGGGGCACAGGACAAAACCCGACAAAAAAGACAACTTTGAAGTTAACCCCGAACAGTGATTATGACAGAACAAAAAGTAACTTCAATAAGCACACGAGGCCTTTCTTCTGTACAGAAGTAGACCGTGTCAGTAGTAGAAACAAGTGGATATGGAGTTACACTTGGAAAGGTACAGAGCAGAAACACACAGTGCTATACAGTGGCTCTGAAAAGACACCAGTAAGACTTAACATTGAAATGCTTCTTAAGTACCGTCTAATGCACTTCAACTGACCTGTCGCATGCTTGACTTGAGGGTTAATTTCAAATTAAGTACACTTAGAATTGTTAAATCAGAAAGCATAAATACTCTCAGAATGAACAACCATTACTTTTACCCTGCAGTAAGAAGTAATACAAAAGTGAAAGTCCACAGTGGTAAACAAAAGAACCTCCGTGCTGTATTCTGTTCGTACAAGCTCCAAGCTCAAACACTACACTGCTAAAGTGATTATAGGTCACTACAATGAAGAATGTCGTTGCGACCACACACATCTATAAGTGTGAGAGAGGAAACCACATTCTGACTACCAATTATGGTTAGGACTTCATTTCTTTGGCAAGTGCTTGCATAGGCACAATATACAGTCATCTTTATGACTACCGTTATGAATATATAAACTGCTTTGTCACAGAACCACTGAATCTTGTAGGAGCAGAAACAGCCGGAGGGTAGAGGAAACATGGTAGGTAAAAGAGAATATCAAGAGACAGATGGTTGGAAGTGGAACATGGGGAGGCGAAGTGCAGGGAGGAGGACAGAGACACAAGCAGGCATAGTAGATGAAGAATTACATGGAAGTCATGTCGTTGAGGGCGTGGTCCAGCTCCTCGCTGATGGCCTTGTACTTCAGTTTCTGGGCATACAACTCATCTATTATGGTCGAAGGGCCAGGGGAGGATAGGGGGATAGAAGTGGAGGGGTGTGTGGGAAGGGGGTAAAGGGTAGAGCATCCAGGGAGAGAGGTGATACACAGCCCATGGAGAGGGAGAGATGGACAGAGTGGAAAAAGGAAAAGGAAAAACGTTATACCAGAACAGGATAGAACAGAAATGTGATAGAGGCCATGACAAATTCCTCAGCATCAAGAAAAACTGACCAGCAAAGAATCCTGGCCCTTGAACATCTCATTTCATTACCATATGGCTGCTTCCCTAGCCCTCATAATTGCTATGACAGCCATACGACACATTCTTGTAGTTACAGATGGATGATTTACTGTAACCATCAGCTCAAAGGGCTACATTCCCCTCACACTGTGCATCAATATCTCATTACCAATGAACTAATTTGTTCATGTTGCAGATAAACGGGCACGATTTCCAAAATGATCATATCATACAAAAGGGCATAAATAACCCTTTGTAGATGCCTTTTGGAATCCTCTTTAGCGCAAAGATGATGGCCTGTATTATGTCCAATCAGCACACTACATTAATTGTATCAAAAACCAGAGCAAGTTGATTCTCAAAGTTAGTGGCGCAGAACTCCCTTATCAAACTGTTGAAATATTTCTCCATGAAATAAATAAATTATAACAAATGGGAATTGCAGGAGGTAGGGAAGATAAGCAGAGATAGATGGATTAGACTTGTGAAGCATAGAAAATAAGAGGCTGTCTTCTAGTCGGAGATGTGGAAGACTTTGAAAGAAGTACAGAGTACTTACCCTGTGGCCATGAATGAGACCAACTGACCAATCTATATAACAAAACAGACCAAAGTACTGTTTGAAAACAAACAGCAAGAAAATCATACCTTCCAAATCGTCAATGGTCTTCTCAAGCTTGGCTACTGATCTCTCAGCGAACTCAGCACGAGTCTCAGCCTGTGGTAGAGAGAGACAGGTTTGTATAAGTCAAGGTCTTTAAAAGGCCACACCGTGACACTGCAGCACTCAAACAGCTTGGCCTCTGGCCTACGTCTCCAGATAAGGGCTTGTGAAACTTGCCTCCTTCAGCTTGTCGGTGAGGACCTTGATCTCCTCCTCGTACTTGTCCTCCTTCTGTGAGTACTGTGGACCAAAAGCAGAAACAGGAGTCAAGCACCTACCCACAAATTTATCTGTTTCCCCTTGGTCAGTCAATAATAGAACAGCCTAATACAACACTCACACCTATACAGAGGGTATATGTATGTATGTAAATGTATGTAATGTATGTAAATGTAGGGGATATGAAACAAAGAGCTAAAAGCTAAGGATTCCTCTACCAAACAGTTCTAACAACCTTAATAAGCAATAAAGATTAGAATAGGGCCAAGTAACAGAGAACACTATCCAAAAGTCCTACTATCTACCGAAGTTAGACTAATCTTAGCCCAAGCAGATTTTGTATGCCATTAGTCATTAGACAGAAATGTTATCCAATGAAACAACTGTTGATGTACATGGTTCTCTGGGTTTCTTCCAGTCACTACCCAGCCTGGCTAGAGAAGAGCTGAGGATCTGACAGCATGCCTGGGGCTGAACAGAGTGAGACCTACCTTCTCAGCCTGGGCCTCCAGTGACTTCAGGTTGTTGGTCACAGTTTTCAACTCTTCCTCAAGCTCAGCGCATTTGCTGGTGTTTTAGACAAGGGAGAAGAAGGAGGAGGGTCCAGAAAGAAAAGGTACCAAAAAGGTGGGTTGGGGATGAAGAGACCGATGGACAGAGAGAGAGAGAAACATGGACAGAGAGAGGGAGGAGAGCAAGATGAACAAAATGTATGAGAACTAGGGGAATTAAAAAAGGAGGAGAGACCCAAAGTGCCCCAACAGAGCAGGAATGTGAGACATTAACTAAGAAATAGAGACTAAAGATTTAGAGTTTTTTGTAAATGCCATTTAGCATGCAGACTTTGTAAGATTTAAAAACGTTGTTACTGTTATGTGAAAGTCATGCTTGCACAATTCCTGCCAGGTTAGAGGTGTGGAAGGTTCTTACGATATCCCAGGTGGAAGAGCAGATAAAGGAAAAAGATAGGCAAACAGAGCAGGCAGGAAAGAGAAGCTACATTCAGCAGAGTGAACGAACGTGACAAGAGGAAGTGGCACTGTGAAGTCTGTAAAGATGCACCACTCCTTGGTGTTAGTTTTTAGTACCTTTGCCTCTGAAGCTGTAAGTGATTTTGTGCTTTGCTCCAAAACTCTTAGTTCGTCCTCCGCTCGTCGTATCCTTCTGTTAGTGGGTGTGGCGGGTGAAAGGCCATTCAAAACATGGAACAACATGCAAATTAACCGTACATGCACAAGGAAAGTGAGCATCAAAATGAAATAATGTTTGAGACCTTAAAGCTCGGTGTTAAGAGTTGAATTGGTTAAAACAACAGCATCCATGCGGGTTAATAAAGAGCAGCTTCACATTGCAGTGGAAGGTCTTACCCTTCTGAAAGCTCAGCGCGCTCCTCTGTACGCTCCAGATCGCTCTCAATGATGACTAGCTTACGTGCAACCTTTAGACACAACACACCAAGGTATTACACTCTACACTAAATGTTTCTGTGTGTACACACCCACACCCACACCCACACCCACACCCACACACCCACACACACACACACTCTCTCTCTCTCTCTCTCAATATGGATCAGCACATATGTATGTACATGTACTGTACATGGACTTGGGTATGTGTCAGGGAGATGTTTGCACAACAACCTTACAAAGGTGGACTCAATCACTGCAGTATGTGTGTGCCATTATGTTAGCGTCTGTAAGGCCGGGGCGTGCGGGCGGCTCCTCTCTTGTGACAGTTGGCCCGCCGCCAGCAGCTGAGAGACTCGCCTCCTCGTATTTGCGGTCAGCCTCCTCAGCGATGTGCTTGGCCTCCTTCAGCTGGATCTCCTGCAGCTCCATCTTCTCCTCATCCTTGGAGGCCCTGTTCTCAATGACCTTCATGCCTCTGTAGGGAGAAAGGGAGGGAGGGAGGGAGAGGTAGCAGACGTTAGAAGTCATTTCACCTCAGGGCACCGCTGTAACTCAATGCAGATCAATAACCCCAGACACAGCCTAGGTGGGCCCCACTGCAGGCAGACTGCAGTACGGCTCCCTGTGAGCACAGCACACTCTCGGTGCACATCGACACTGGCTGGTGAGTCTTTAATATGCCCTCTCAAAGTCAATGGCTGACTGCTTTTTTTTGTGCGACTGAGGGGGAAAATACTGCACTGCTTTAGCACTAGGGGGATGACAGGGAAGGCCTACGCAGGGACTGATCGAGAGTGTCAGAGGACATTAAAGGCATTGGGCTCTGCTGCACAGAGGGGCTGTTTATACACCAAACAAAGGAACCGAAACACAGCAACATGGGCTTATTTATTCAGGATCTCATAGCTTCGACTGAAACAGCTTGTGTTTGTTGGAATGGGTCAGTGGTACCACCAGGTCTGAACGCTGCTCTCTCACTAAAGCCCAGCTAACTCCAAATGCAGAGAGAGAGAGAGAGAGAGAGAGGGGGGGGGCAAGAGAAACCAATCACTGTTCTGCAGTCTAACTCCCTGCCACTGTTAGCAGCACCCACCTCTCGCTCTCATCAGCAGCCTTCTCAGCCTCCTCCAGCTTCGTCAGGGCAGTGGCCAGACGCTCCTGGGCGCGATCCAACTCCTCCTCAACCAGCTGGATGCGTCTGTTAAGGGAAGCGACATCAGCCTCAGCCTGTGGAGAGCAGAGAACAACAACTGTCAGAGTAGTTTGGAGGAAAACAATTGAAGATGTGCTTAACATATACAGTATGTATACTTTCACATATACACATACAAAAACGGACAACACAAAGGACACACACACACACACACGTAAAGAATGCTAGTGATTTTTCCGGATTATTGTTTCAACGTGTTCTAAATTGTGTCTAACGGTGCTGTCTGCATGCGCCAACCAGCCAGTGACACCTGTTGGGGACTGAAGAGGGCCCTCCCAGGAGGATTCCCCTGCGCTCCACACACTGTGTGTAATGGCAACAATGCCCCAGGCAGCCAGGGGGCTGAATACCTGGCCTCATTACGACACCCCTGAGAGAACATTAACAAGGAGCTGACTGAAGTCATGGAGGGCCAGAGAGGATTACACTGTCAAAGGCCACACACACACACAAAAGATTTATTTCCACTTTTACCTCTCAAAATATCCTACTTGTCTTTCATTGCTATCTTGCTGTCGACATGTGGTGTGAGTTATTAGCAAGTATTTACCCCTACTGTTCCAAATAGACCTGCAAGTCCAATATGCAAGAATACCACCAGAACACATTATGAAATGATGTCACACACTGACATTATGGGGAGATTTGTTACTAGGGAAGTGAGGTTGAAAAAGCATTCAACAATGCTGCAGGTGTGTTTCAGTGGTAATTGGTAATGAAATAAAACCTAGCATTTGAAAGTAGAAACAATGGATACACAACCACGTATTCTTGTTTCTGACCTTTTAAAATGCTTATGGTTTGGAAACGAAATGGGCTACACTAATTCACATTGTTTATGACTAGGTGCAATGACATTAACTGTCTGCACCTGGCTGGCTTCTCTGGTAACCCACTGACTCAGAGAACTCCAAGCGTACGGAAACTTCAAAGTGTGTTGCACAGGCCTGGGGCAAAGTGCATGTCATGGTGTGAATGGAGTTATGAGAACTAGCAAGTGAAATTAAGATTATTGTATAGGTTATCTCATGGTTTTTTAACCCCACCCTACGTTTGCTTTGAATAAACTTATGAGCTAATCATCATTTTGTAGTAGTAGTTTTGAAGTGACAGTGTGAGTGCATGCTTAATTTCCTGTTTCTTTGACTGCAGCTGTCACCCAGAGAACTAGGTTGGTCCCCTGCTCTTTTGAACAGGCGACAACACCCCTTTGTCCTTATAAGGGAAACTTAGTTTGCTAACATGAGCAAACAACTTGAATGCTTTTGGTATTCCACTCAGCAGCCATTGTTGTTATGCCATTGTTTTTCTTTTATGTTCACGCTTGAGTGAACTAATCACTTTCAATTAATTTCAAATAGTTTAAACGTGGTGCTAGAGTCTGTGCATCAGTCGCCACAGGATAGCAGCTATGTTAGCATAATGTGGATGATACACCCTACAGTTAAAACAAGTCAAATGAAATGCATAGGCTCTGCCTGTCATGGTCAATTAGGAGGCGAATTAATCACGGCCTAAACTGAGGATATCTGAGCAGCATGGTTAGAAACTATCATCAAATTAGATTAAAAAGGCCTCAAGAAAGTCCTCTCCCTATACAAACACAACTGTTTACGTTAGAGTGTGGCAGTCATCCAATTCGCCTTAAGGTTGTAATCTCTCAGAGTTGACAAATCGTAAGCAATGAGCATGGTAAATATAGCTGGTTAGCTACCCAACACAACACAGCGGGATGTCGGAGAAATTCCGCTAGCTCAGTGTTGCTGCGTGCATCACCAAGCATGCATTTTAACATTGACTGTAGTTTGTGGCCTACGTCTCTTGCCTTTAACCAACACATTAGAGTGAAACATTGCAAAGAGGTTGCATTTGATAATAACATGATGGAGCACAGTTACTATGCAGCTTATGATGATGCTTACTGATTCTCTGGCTTTCCTCTCCAAGCCCAATTCTCTCTGTAGTCTCTCAGCTCTCTCTTCAGCAACATCTGCCTGCTCTTGTAAGGATTTTATTTTCCTTTTAACTGCCTCCAGCGATGTTGCTGCCATTATTTCAGCTTATTAAAAAAACACAAAGCTTTCAAGACTTTCCTGGGAATGGACATAGGCTAACGCGCAGCGACGCCCTGGAATGTACGTGGAGAGTGGCTGTTCAGCGCGCGAGTCTCGGCTGAAGACGCATAAAAGCGATGCCGAACATAACACCGGAAGCAATGTTTTCATAGCCAAGCCCCAGGCTTTGATAAACATTTGATAAAATGTACAGTAAGTTATTTATTTGTGATTATCGTGGTTTCTTAAAATAATAATGTGAGCAATATTTGATTGATAAAAAGTAAATCTACTGTAATGACAAGGGCACGCCCCATTATTAACTTTCAACGTCCCTCAGGTACTTTGCATTGACCTACAGCACTCTCTGCTGGTACAACTTAGACATTACAAATTTTTTGGTACAAGAAGATTTTCAGAGGGGAACAAATGCAGTGTATCAGATTGCTATAGTCAAATGCATCGTTATCATTGACACAACAAATAGTAATTGAGTCAAAATTGTTTTCTTTGTAGTCTTATGGAGCTTAATTGTCGGCCTTTTAAAATATGCAGTTCCTAAAATGGCCCCAAGAGGAGGCCCTCATTTCTTCACAATGCTCTGAAGAGGCTCGTCTTCGAGATGAGGTAGAAGACCCTTTCACTGAATGAAAAACGATGTGCAAAAATAAAACAAAGTTGATAACTCATTGATGGGGACTGGTGGACGTTTATTATCCTCTATTTTTCTGTCTATTTTACAATGATCCAGCCATGTCAGTCATTTTATGCATATTTCCCTCAAACCCGTTACTACCCTTGGATGGATGCAGCTGGTCTCACGCATGAACCTACGTCGATACATTCTTTGAATACTTTTCCTTTTATGGGGCATTACCCTAAATTCTATTCAGTTCCCTCTGCATAAAGCCAATTACACTGTTGGTTAGGCAAAGGCCTATGATGGCATTTTACCAAAGTGATTTAGACCCACTCTTATTTCAAAACACTAAAACCGTAAAATTACTACAACCTAGATTGAGTTTGTCATTTAAAACGGCAGAGAGTGAAGACTAAATTGAATTGGCTAAATATGATAGTGTAGGCTAAGTGTTTATGAAGTAAATAAGCGAAACAATTATATGTGAATAGCCTATTATCAGAGAATCATATACATTGAATAGAATAAGAAGATACACTGACATTTTAATGGGAAATTCTTATTTACCCTGTTGCAAGAAACGGGCACAGCCCAAAGAAGTCAGCTACGTTCTAACTTGACCATATAAAGTAGTGGTCTATATTTATCCTGCTCTCCGCTCTAAGACAGCACATGTAGCAAGTTTAGTTTCCACTCATAAATGTCCCCTTTTAAGGACCTATGGGGAATATGTTTGATTATTTTATTGATGTATAGATGACAGCCGATTTGGGGACTCGTAGGTGAGATTATCTATGGGGAGTTTAAAGTACGAGAACCCCAGAGCACCTTCACATTATTTACGTTGATGAATACGTATTTCTGTGTATTGTGATCCTTGACAAACAAACAAACAGACACATACGGCTACACAAAATATATAAAACGACAGTTCGACAGGCATGACATTATGATTGTTTATGTAATTGGAATAGCCTGCTATAGCACAATATTTGTAGTCACTAAAAGGATAATACTTTGCACAATTAAGGAGACGGGTAGGCCTATGCCACACAGGTCATGCCATCCCAGGATGGAATCGAGTAATAGGATACCATTGATGCCCATAGGAAGTAGAATAATGTCATGTTACACTGTCATTTTATATATTTATAGTTGCCTACGACAGAAGAAATGTGGGGAAGCAGAAATGGTGATTGTGTGCCCTTTACTTACGTCGGTGGCTTTCTTCTCAGCCAGTTCAAGTTTCTCCTGGGCATCCTTAAGAGACTCAGAGTACTTGTCCAACTCATCCTCTGTACCCTTCAGCTTCTTCTGCAGAGCTACCAAATCATCCTCAAGCTGAGGTGTTTTTTTGTGTGGATAGTTTCACAGAGGTGATCAGCGGGAAACAGAGGGCGTGAGCGCGCACACGGCGCAAGAGCGCAGACAGACAGAGAAAAGGGAGAGAGAGGAGAGAAGTTAGGGAAAAATATGCGAGCACACAATATACCTTTGTGGCCACCTCTTCGGCGCTCAGCAACTTTTCCTCCGCGGCTTGGAACTCCTCAAGCACTTTATCTCTCTCATCTTCGGTAATACGCAATTTCTTTTCCAACTGACTTATATCATCCTCTAACTACATGCATATGAATGACAACATAAGAATTAACCAGAAAGACAATCAGAAACAAATGAATATTATTAAGAAGAACTATGACTATGCATCATTGTTTTACACTTACACCTACAACAATACCACATAAAGTTATTCAGATAATTTAACTTCACCAATTATCCTACCAGTTGAAGATTTATAGAATATCCCAAAATCAAGAAAGATATTTCGTTCTTAAATTTCACTTAATACTCCTTTTTTGAAATGATCCGTAAAAGCAATAAATCCACATTGAGGAGGTGATCCATTTAAATCGTTGTTTAGGGGAATCGGCACACAAACCACCGGTATATAAAATGCCGACCTGTTTGCTTTTGTCCTCAGCTGCCTTCTTGTCTCCCTCAGCCTGCTCAGCTCTGTCCAAGGCATTCTCCTTGTCGAGCTTGAGCATCTGCATCTTCTTCTTGATGGCGTCCATGGCTACTGGTTGTTTGTTTGGCTACACCAAATGTTCCAAAAGAAACCCAAGAGAGAGAGGCTATGAGCGTCTGTGCCTAACTGAACGCAAAGCTGGAGTGCGAAGCTCTTCCTGACTGTGCCCTGTCAAATATGTACTTCAGAGAGGGGGGGGCGAATGAATTCCTTTGGACATCCAATACTCTTTTGGAGACGGCAAGTGGGGGGCGCCTTCTCAGTGCCCTATCTTTTTTATGGATCTGCTCGGCGATTCGCTGTTCTCAGACATTTGACCATTGATATGACTATATATGGGTGGTGATGGGCCAGAGAGCAGCCCCCTCAAGACGTCTGGTCCTATTTCTAACGTAGCTAAGGCTGTTCAGGGAGGACACTGTCCCGGGAAGATGGAGAGAAATGGAGAGAGAAGAGAACACCACAGGATGGACTTTTCTATTAAATCTCCTATTGCAAAAGGGCATTCCATTTAGAATATAACTTGATTACAAATCACACGTTGAGAATGGGTTATACAACATGTAGAGTAGACTACAATTGATTGACTATTTTGTTCATTATCCTCCAATTGTCTGCCACTATATTATTTGTCTCTGCTGGTTTTGCATTTCAAGTCTGCAGGCCTCATCATCAGTTTGTTCCTGTTAAATGATTTTTCCTTTCCCCCCCACCAGTGGGCCAGACCGTAGACAACAGCCTGTGCCTGTGCTATCCATGTAGCTATGTGCAAGCATAGCCTTGACTCCGCTTCTGTCTCTCAGCATGGGTGGTGTGGCTGATCCACAGGGAGGTGTTGTATTAGGACAGGTCAAGTGTACAGTCAGTGAAGAGGTACTCTTGGTGAAAGACTGAGGTCAACCAACCCCTCGAGGCATTGTTCACAGTCTTAGAGGCGCAAGATAGGGAAGTGGGTGCCTGATAATGTATCAGATAGCCTCCCTGCTAACTCTTTAAGTGTCAGTTGGCTGTGGATAGACAGCCTCCATGGGATATCCAAGTGTGATGGTATTTCAGCAGCCCTCCCTAAGACAGTTTACAGCAGGCCATGGCGAAACAACTGTTGTGCTTGATGTTAGAGAACTGTCACTGCTGTCCAAACTGCCTGAAAAGACAGAAAAAGATTTAAGGAAGACCATAAAACGCAATCTCCAGGGTAAAAGCAACATGGAACGGGCCTGTATGACCCTAGCCGATGGTTTCTTGTGAGTTTGGAAATAAACCTTAAATATCGATTGATTCATTGAATTCAATTCATTAATCATTTTGATGGTTTCATATATATTAATGAAAGCTAACCAAATGAACAAAATAGACTTGGCACTAACTGAGAAAAGGTAAAGGAAAATCATTTGTAAAGCCCCCAAGGATAACCAAAGTTCATATTGGTTAAACAAAATTGGATTCAGTTTGGGAACCTTCCAATTATTAGTTATTATTAGTGTGTAGAAAATAAAATGTTATCATCATAATGTCTAAAGCTGAAAAGCTGAGTGAAATATAGGCTCTGCCTGAGGCCTTCTTGAGACTCCCCTTGTCCTCACGAAGATTCTTAAGAGGATATTTATAGGACTGCCTTCTCCTTCAAGCACCTGCCTTGGTCTGTAAAGTTAAAAGTAAGACACTATGCCAAGCATCCAGGCCAGGGCCAACCCTTATGAGAGTAAGTCCCCAAAATAATCTCCCTCATGCTTTTCACAGGCTTTCACAGGATTTTGCCTGTTTTATATTGTTATTACAGTAACTGACATACTGTAACTTTAACTATTGAAAGCCTTATACTGTAGGTTTATTACTCATATCAAGAACTTTAATTTATAGTAGAGTTACTAAGTGGTAGTAGAGGTCAATGTGTCTTAAGCTTTGAGTGTCAGGTGATATTGAAATCTTATGATGAACCCACAGACTGAGCCAGCCTGTGCTGTAGAAGGGAGGTCATAAGAATAATTTACAGTGAAAATAATAGCAGTCTTTTCTGATTTCTTCTTTTCACTCTGACTCTGAATACCAATCTTGGAAGACCCATATAGTTCAGGTCAGGATTCAGTTAAAGCTTCATCTTTTCAACATTTCATCATGCTGTGAATAATATGACACTATGTTTAGTTTTCATTAAATAAGTCCTGTGCAGAGATATATTGTACAGTGCAGCTGCCTGCATCATATTCAAGACTACATTAACCTCAACTATTACCAGACATTGCTAAGGCTGTCAGAGGAAGCTCTGTCTTACTTTATGTCTGCTTCTACTATGTCAATGATTTGATTTTGATATTGAATCATGTTTCAAAATGTTTATAGATTCAAGCAGTGCAAATTTCCAAAAAAAGTGTTTTGTTCATTGGAAACAACAGCTGAATTAAGAAGCAGACTGTAATTCAACAACCTATTGAAGTGTAAGAAAATATCCACAGAATGATTGTGTCTGCACAATGCGTCTATGTACAGTGGTATTGTAATATGATCTTCTGTCCCCCTAATTGCCTCTACACTATTTTCACTCTGTTGCAGCCGGAGGAGGTTTGTGGTGGTATGCTGGATTTGCCCTGGTATTCTGGGAATGAAAATAAGCTCTATTATAATGTTTTCTTTTAACATATTATAATAGTAAAAATAGCTGGAGGCACAATGAGTATTGCTTTGATGTGAATTATTGCAAACCCTTTTCTCAATCTAGACATTACTGTTTTGTCTCCTGGTACTTGCAACATTAGTAATTGTAGATAATCCATTTTGACCAATGGTGGAAATGGATATTTGAGGACAAATATTGATCACTTTTCATTAACAGGCTGAACAAATTGGAAACGTTCAGAAGGATCAGAGTTTTAAAATGTTTTATTGTATGAGATCAAATATGATCTCATATTCATTCAATCTTGCAACTTACCGCAGAATTTTGCGGGTAGTAAGATTTATTTTTGCTTTGTGTGTCAACCGTATTTCAGTCTTTGTAGCTTTTTGCAGCTGCAGAACTGTACTTTTCTGTTTCCCTGCCAATGAAGTTCTACAAAATCTAAAGTGGTATAATTATGCGTTTGCTTGAAATCCAAGATTTGAAATAACTCTTGATAATTACAGACGTCTGTGCTCAAAGCTTTAGTGAACTTTTGTGAGGTTTTAAGGGACATAAGTGCATCTTAAATATGAAGGTGTTCATGTGAACCTACCATACAGTACTAATTTTTTTCTTGTTTGCTTTTTTGCACACAAATGACAATCAATATGACATTTTGTTTAAAAAGATGATATTTCCATAGTTTCATGCATTTAAGAATATGCATTTAAAAGCACAAGCTACAGTATAAGTGGTAAAAACATTTCTGGTCCTTTGGGGAGAGCTGACACTGAGTTATTAGACTACAATTTAGAGTCCAGTACAACACACATGCCCAGCATACATGGAGATCACAACGGATCAGCCCAGAATGCTCACAATACCAGTGCTTTGAGGTGGCAGACGGCTGCAGAACTCTTGCCAAGTGTTACTGTATCTGATCAAGAATTCATTCCCTCCTTCATTCCCTCTGGTTTATATTGTGTCTGGCTCCAGTGAAGAGAAATCACACATTGGGACACAACATCACTTTTGAGAGATTGATTTATACCACTCTGTTAGTTTATCATTATAAACATGATTAGATCCAGACGGGTCTCCCGATCAAAGAATAATGATATTGAGAACAATTAAACACAAATGTCAAAATACATGAAAAGAGGGTAATTCCATCTAACAGACAATTTAATAATGAGAATAAAGTTGTTTTTTTCCATATTTTTTAATGAAGATGATAGTGAGGCTGTATCAGGTCTGCTGATCTGGAACAGTAAGGCCCCCCCCCTATGTGTATGGAATGTCCGGTTCCCTTCTGTGGCCACTCAGGGAGGAGCTGGGCTCTGTTCTGCTGCTGTGTGTGAACGCTTGTTTATCTAAGCTAGAGAGCCCTTGGGAGAGAAGCTTGGGGATTCTATCATGGCTGAAAATGCTCCTGCGTCGCACACACAAATCTCTCTGCGGAAGTGGTTTCTAATGCTTCTCCGGACTGCATATTTGTAGGATTATATCAATCCACAGACAGAAAGAAACATATCCCCCACAACTTCTTACTCCTTTCATGTCAAACCTGCAAACCATTTCAATGACCATTCACTCCAACCAACTGTTGATATGCTTCCAGTTTCTTCCAGTACTGTACATCTGGGAAGTTGAGGGTCAGTGGGAAATACACAGACCTAGCTACAGTATGACGCCACTGGAGATAAAAATTAGGCTACTGTACCAGCCAGTAGCTGATAAGGTCTGGAGGAGGACTTTCGTGAGTACACTAGGATTCATATACTCCCCAGTAGGTGTGGGCTTGGTTGTTTGAGTTTGTTTGTGTGAGTTTTTGCAAGACAGCTTGCAAGCTGCTCCTTGTACTATCGTGTTGTCTCTTCTATCTACCACCACAGACACAGCACAGGTGTCCCTGGTATAGATCTGTGCCATTTTGACTAGAGTCAGCAAGACAGTGTAACATGCCTGTGGAGGGACTGAGGGTCGAAGCCCCGTCTAGATGATACTCTCCACTCTGGCCAAGTCAGTGTGAATGTCTCTCAGGAGGGCAGTGTTGGAGGGCTCCTTGTCAAATGCCATCTGAAGATTTCTGCAGACATGGTCCAGATATATATATAGAGCCCCTTAGATCCCTGTGGCTGCACCCTAAGGATTAGATAGCGCCATGCACGGGCATATTCATTTAGCACAGCAAATAGGGAGAGAGAATGTTGGGGCCCTGCAACCCTAGCCTGCTGTAACCCGAGTGTGACTAGTGCCCTAGTGTCGTAGGGGGTCTTTCTACGTACACTTAAGTCCCATTGGCTTACAGCTCTGACACTAAACATTACGTAGAAACAGGCTGACACCTAGCCCCAGTCAATGCCTACCTTCTGTACTTAAGTATGTTGGGTATTCTTTTAATAAAATCTCAGAGGCACAGGCTGAAGTCAGCAGGAGGACAATCTTTAATGCTAAACTTGTCACAAGTACAAAAAACTGCTACATACATCCATGCATATGTGACACTTTCCTCTCACACGCAAATGGCATTGGACATGTGAAATCATTGGACATCTAAGTCACATCATTAGATATCTATATCTAATATTCATCACTGATTCATTTTCTGCCATGAAATGAGGTATCAGGATCCTGGGGTGGGGAGGTCACATATTTCAGTGAGAGGTGCCCCTCTAGCAAGTAAGGCCCCTGTGTAGAATTCCACCTGTGTCAGGTATTTCCTATAGGAGGCTGCTGTTGATGGAGCGGCCCTTTAATCATATCACTGCCTGGAAAGGTCCTGTATTGGCCTGGAATGTGGCCCACAGGGTCTCCTTTCTTTTTGCTCCCGGTCTCGGCCACTGATGCACATTACCAAGTACTGCAGCACAAACCATTCTGAAACTCCTCAAGGATCATCTAGTCCGTCTTAGGTTGATCTGTGTACATCCCTCAGTTGACATTATTCAGCTTGAAGTCCATATCCTGTCTTGAGATAGAGAGAGATAGGTCACAGTTGAATACTAAGAATAGCTTTTTATTTCCTGTTAATTTAATACAACTCATCTGTTGTAGAGAAATAAGTAATACACCTAAATCTAGCCTCAAGAACACTGTAAATAGAATATCTAAAGAAAACAAACAGGACTTTGGAGGCAAAGGAACCCTGTGGAGGAACTTGTTTTTTTATGCTCCAAAAAGGCGGCTGTGGGTGGTAGCCATGATGGTGGAATATTTGTGGGTGAGCAAGGACTCCTCCCAAAGCGTTCTGTTTGTGTTTGCCTTCCACAACTTGGGACACAGAGAGGGAAGAATGGAAGGCATATCTGAGGCTGCTCTGTCAACTTAGACAAAAAGAGGGAGATACAAACCGTCATGAATCATTTCTAATCATGGTGGATACCACGTCTTAATTCCAAATACAAGCTACAATTCTCAAAGCCTCATTGTTTGAACTTGAGGGGTGACTGTATCTTGCACTTTGACTGTGCTTGTTTGCACATACCGAGGGGAAAGCCAACACGGGGGAGGAGAGTAAATGAGTGTTTACTGGCAGCTTGAAGTTCTCTCAGTTTTAGATAAGAGATTCCTTACCAGCATCAGGGCCGTGTCCTGGCCAGGAATTCTCCTTCCATGGATCAGAGGCTGTTGAAAGCTACTGATATGCGGGGGAGATCTTCACAAGTAGTTGTGCTGAAAACCCACTGTTCTTTGAATGATCTAGTGTTGACGACATCCCGTTCTGAATGTCTTGACCCTCTTTTAAATATTGTCTTTTGGTCCACAACCAGTTTTGTTTCTTCACAGTATGTAGCCTTGCATCTTGTTGACCCGACTGTTTAAATATTTGCCTCAATTCTTTTGCCCCCCTAATGTCACAAGGTTAGAACTTTCCATGTCTATACACACACAGAGAGAATCCTCCATACGTGTGTCCATATATGGAGCCTCTGGTGCTGTAGCCAGTGTGTGAGGTGGAGAGAGTTAGGTTGGGGAGTCTTTTTGTGAGGTCTAAGTCCTACTTGATATTTTTTTCCATTCCACAGTGCTATAAAACTCCTTGGTATGCACTTACAACTGAGCCACTGTTCTTCCCCATTACTCTCCTGCTCGTATCACCTACTTGCATAGAGAGAGAGAGAGAGAGAGAGAGAGAGAGAGAGAGAGAGAGAGAGAGAGAGAGAGAAAACAAAACAACAAATGAATGGAATGGAACAGAAACAAGGGTGTACAAATAAAATAATTTTTGTGTGAAAATAAATTAGTGTTTCTAAAATTACATTTGAACGTGAGGGTTTAAAACTAAGTTATGGAAATGAAGCCCAAACCCCAAATTAACTGTAGCTTGGTTAAAGTAAAGCAGTAATTTGGAGCTTGCGTGGGAATCTATGGTGATGATACATTCCAGTGTGGTTTTGAATGAGTGTTACAAATCTGACAGACTATGACTGGGCCCAGCAGTCTCTCTACAGTGAGGAATGCTACAGGAACCCACAGCTCTGGAGTACCTGTCTGCTGCTCAGACCAAAGCATGGCTGTGACCCTGCTGCCTGTCTGTGTTTGTTCAGATGCTGTGACTGTTTTCCTGTTTCTCATCCTGAGACTCATACTCATTACATAGTCAGGTCAGGTAGAACAGTTGAGAAAAGTCATAAAACAACTGTCTGAAACACAACTGTCTGAGACCTGAGAATAAAGACACGTCCGTTGTGGTATGGCTGATCCAGGCCCAGAGGCCATGCTGTCAGAGATAACTATGATATGATGAGAGAATCATTATCTTCTGAGGCTGCTGAGGGAACTCTCATATAGAGAATCATGACTCACATCAAGAAGCTGGCCAAGGAAGGAGTTGGTGAAAGACAAAGTCCGGTGGAACTCTGGTAGCTATCCCAGGATCCCTCTTCTTTAATCAGCCTAGACTCTTGGTCAGCCTTAGCAGCCACGGCTGGATAAATACTACAGCAGGAGACTAGCAGACAGCCAAGCTCTCAATGTCATGGAGAGAGTAGAACTGTATTTAGTCATGTTGATTAATTACTCTGGCTGTATTCAGTCTAAATCCTCTCATGAAAAAAAATGGCGTCAGTCAAGGGAGAAAAATCTGCTGAGAATCCAAAGTGATTGTTTATTCAGCTTTTATACAGGGTGGGGAGACCATGGAATCGAGAGAAAGAAGTAGCCCTGGACGTTTATGTGCAGAAATGTGAGAAATGTGATCTACAGTGTACTGCAAAGTTTCCTTATTAAGACAGAGGGGATGGGACCGAGTGTTACATTTCACTCTAGACGGGGTATATCCCAGGGGACACTGCGGCTCAGTTCCAGTCTGCAGCACAGTCTGAGACAGACAGTTGGCCATCTCCCACAGCTCGCCATCGTGTTTCTGTCTCAGATATGTGCTTCTGTACACTCTCTCGCTTACAAAACCAGGGCAAATCCACTAGCAGGAAGACAGGGTATTTGTATGGGCTTTGGCATGGGTTGAGAGCTTGACGCTATTACTGTATATATTTGAGACTAGCAGCTACCTCCTCAGTTTTTAAAGGTGTCCAAAATTAGCCCCCAGGTTTGAGCCTTAGCTCTAGCCCAATATAGCTCAGCTCTCATTGCTGACTAAGACATTCAGTCCCTTCCTTACACTGCCCCTGTGAAGGAGCTGGGGTCAGAGCGACCGGCAGCCATTTCTGTCACCTAGAGGAGAATTGTGTGATCCTGAGGTGACACTACCAGTAACATAGACACACTACATCAGGGGCTTCACACCACTGATCTGATCTGACGAAGACCAGAAGAAGACCACTTTTGGAAAGGGGTGAATTTTGACTTGAAGCAGCAGTACATAAAGGGTAAAATGTGGGACACTTCCTGTAACCTGACACTTAAGATATAATGTTATGGTACAAGGCTGGGCAGTAGACGATTGTTGTTTTTTGGCCTGTAGTCTTTCCAAAATGCCCTTGTGGTCTGCGTGTAAAAATTAATAATAACATATAGTAGGCCCGATGTATTATTTGTTTTTCCAACCCAGTGTCTGCTGCTCCAGACGAGATTTCCTCCTTGGATTACATCATTCTTTCCTAATCCAGCCATTCTTTACACATTCTCCTGCTAAGAAGGTGTTCTGGTGCGGACCACTACATCAAAGGTTAAGCCCAAAGTCCTACAAATGGTACAAACAGTCTTGTATATGTAGCTGACCTGGATTGCACAGATGTAATGGCCTGTCAAATCAACCAACACCTCCTGCAGAGCAATGTTGTGTTAATCTGTGTTATTCTTCTCTGTAACTGGTCTGTAACTGTTCTGTACTTTGCCATGTGTTTTATGTTATGTGCGGACCCCAGGAAGAGTAGCTGCTGCATGGGCAATAGCTAATGGGGATCCTAATAAACTAAACTCAACTATGGTCTTTCTCATCTCAATCATCACTCTATAACTTTGGATGAACTGGAGAAAGGAGAGGAAGAGTGCATGTGAGCTGATAAGTGTCTGTGTTCTGAAACCACAGATGGCATCCCCTGAGGAACTGTGCAGTGTGTGTACTCTAGAGAGGGAGTGTGCAGTGTGTGTACTCTAGAGAGGGAGTGTGTTGCATTGTACGTAGGGTGAGTTGAAGCCAGTCTGCTGAGGGTGAGCGCTCCACTAATGGCCTAACATAGTCATGTGTACCAGAGCAGAGGACAAACCTTTCCCTAATACATTAGCTGCTGTCACCTGGGTTTATGTTAGGGAGCTATACCTCTCAAAGCAGATTCCATTTTGTCGACACAAGAGGACGCGACATGTCTTCAAAAGGCATCAATCCTCTGCAGGCTCATTCTAAAACAATGATCTCACTCATTGTGGTTTAGGTAAGACTTCAGCCAATTATTTTGGAGTATAGTATATCTATTCTACCATAAACATAGGCAGAGAGGGCACAATTATGAATGCAAATGGGATAATGGCATTGTAGTAAAGAGATAACACATAGCATTCTAACATAGCAGAGGTAGACCATTGCAAAGGTAGACCGTTGAAATTCCTAATGAAAAAAATCTACTAGAAATGTTGGCAAACCAGCTGTAAAAATACCATTGCAGAAGATGAAGACTCTCAAAGAAAATATTTTTTTTTCATAACCTGTCCGGGGCTTTCCCCTCAACACCTAAACCGGCAACTTGACTTTGGGGATTCAGTTCAAATAAACCATCACTTTCTTGTGCTCTAGGTTCTCTGCTGCGGTTAATGGAACATGCACACACAAAGGATGGTTCTATCTAAACATAGACTACATGGACCTTTACCCAACAACAATAATGGCTTCCCCTCCTTTGTCCGTCTGGTTAGGTTAGGACTTTCCATTTCATTTAACATTCAAGATGTAGCTGCAGCGTGTGACTCGTAACAATAAAAAGCCTTTACCTCACTTTCTCAGAGCTTCTACACTTTTTCACACTTTTAGCATCTATAGCGTCAGCAGGGCCCCAGGATGTTGAAAAAGGCACAGTCCAAACCAAAAAAGATTCCTTCCCTGGCTGACATGCAAACATTTTTCCAAACCCTGCTTCCTCCTCTCTCCAATTTCTGCTGGAGGAGTAGAACCAGATCCGTTTGGCTCGGAGCAGTTGCTCCTTCAATATGGATATACAGTAGATGAGAAAAAAGCATGGTGCTATGCTATCTGAACTCATTCCAGCCTTACTTATCTTGGACTGGTTTCCATGAGAAATACATTTCAGTAAACCAGACAGGGCCCATTCACAGACAATGGCTTTTTTCTATCCCAAGAATTCAGTCTGTTTGTCCTGTCTTACTTTATAAACGGCTCTCTGCTGTTTAGTCTGGTAATATAACTGTATGAGCAACACCCAAGAGAGCAATAGAACAAATGCATATCCAGAAAATTTCAGAGCACATAATTAACAACATCATGACAGACCACAGGCAACTTTCTGAAAAATGCTGTGGGATGTGACTATTAAAAACCCTTGGTACCAGCTCCTGTCAATAAGTCATCTGGGAATAAGACATGTTAACTTCCCTCACATTCCTCAGTATACTAATGATGAGTCCATATTCTCAATCACTTGATAGCCATTTCTGAAACATAAACAGTTTCAATTTATAAAACATAACAGAACAATTCTACTTAAACGGGTAAATAACAAGAAGTATTCTGAAAGTATGCAGTTAAATTATGGATATTTTATTTTAAACTAAGTGCATCTCTCTTTAAGTGCCACATCATTTTTCTGGTTAAGAACTTATGCAATACCAATCATTTATTTGTGAAGTCTAATTGCTTGCATATTGCTGAATATCACCTATGAGCAAAATTAAAGTCAAAAGTTGACCTTTCGTCAACGACCTTAGTCATAGCTCGGTCTATTTTATGAACTTGAGCATGGAACAAAGCAAGGAATAAATGGCTGCCAGGCTGTTGGGATTAGGCACGGCACAAGCCACAGTCTCTCTAATAAAAACACTCCACATTGTTAATATAACACCTTTGGGAGGTCACAGTTCCCTGGTGTGGGTGCCTGGATCACCGAATGCCCTGTGAGCCACTCAGAGCCCACAGGGGCCCTTCAGAAGTACTGCAGTTATTAATGACACATTCCCTCATGTAAGAGATCAGACAAAAAAAATACTGGCAGTCAAGGTGCAGCTGGTCTCCATACATGAATGAGCAGGACAGGGGTGAGTGGGTAAGAACTCTTTATGATGCCAACAGATGGCCTACGCTTCCATTCTTACCTTTGGATAGTTCTGATCCAGACTCCTTGTTTGTGTATAGAAAGAAAGAAAGGAAGAAAGAGAGAGGGAGAGGGAGAGAGAGAGAGAGAGAGAGAGAGAGAGAGAGAGAGAGAGAAACACACACACACACACACACACACACACACACACACACACACACAGAGGAAGATATTTGTGCATAAATATATAAACAAATCACTATTAGTACAATCATGTTGAAGCCATGACGGCATTCATTCTGGTGTGCCAAACTGCGATTTTGCAGAACAACTTCCTAAAGTCAAAGGCCGCATGGAAACTTGATTGCAGCAGCTCTAATACAGTGGTTTACTAAGTCAAACTACAATCATGAAGTTCATGACAATGAAAGGACGTACTCTGGGGTATGTGGGTTCTGCAAAACATTACAAATCCATTGAGGGTTTTGATAGCCCTATGTAAAGAGCCAGCGCTCACCCAGACAAACATCCTCCTGTTCCTCTGGTGTGTGTTGTGGTGGAATGGCACTCCCTGCTGAACACATGGCTTGAGTTTCCCCTCTCCACTGTGTGGCCGGGCCTCGCATGAGACCCAAACAGTCAAACGGCCAAATATGGAGTTCATTAGGCAGACTCTGTGTATTGTGTTGCTGGGCACCCCTGACCATCCTTTATACTGTACAGTCCCGTCTGTCTCCGTGAGCCCTGGGCATTGTAGCGACGGACACGTGAGTTCCACACCAGTTCTGTCACCTAAGGGGAATGTGCCAAGTTCAGGTTCAGTCACAGAACAGCTGATCTGAACTCACTGGTACTGTTACCATCACCATGAGAGAGCTTAGAATTCATTTGCAACGTACATATTGGCACATCTAGAATATTTTCATACTTTTGTTGAAAATCCCATCCATCATCATCACTTCCAAACATCCTCAATGGCACTCACTACATAGTTCAAGGTTTACTCTGTAAACCAGTGGAATAAAGCATATACGGTATGACCATATTTGGTCTTGCTGACTTTGAATTGGCAATGACTCGGCCATCCACTAAAACATAGTTCTCAAAACACCCAGTGACCCCAGCCACTAAACTAACAAGTGTAATAGTGACATCTACTGGGAAGAATGCTGGTGAGCAGAAATATTTGCTGCTCCTTAAATCAGGTTGGGTAAATATTTGAAAGCCACTAATTTGATATCAAATCCTTTAAAATTCTGTATTTTGGCCTTAAACAGCATCTTTGGTGAACTAGCACAAGAAAGTGGGCTCTTACTGGTGGGCTATAGCAAAGTGTGTCCAAGGTATTGGTCCACTACATTGGACCCAACATCTAATCCAGAAAGACTAATAGACTACAATAACCACAAACAAACTGGTCTATGATTGTTTCAAACTCTTTTATTTTCAGTGAATACAAAAAATACTTTTGTGACCAGATAAATATTATACATACAGCATCAAATCATGTTTATTTGAACTAAAGCAGTCTGTTAAAGTAAGCACAACACATATTTGAATAACAGAGCTACTGTGACCATTTTTCCTACTCCAGTTAATGCTTAGACAAATCGCTTAGACAACATATCTCCGGATACTCATTACATTTATAGATAAAAACTTCATTTATAGTGGTTAAACAATAAAACAAGGAGGTTATTCAGTCCCAGTTTTAAGTATTACTTATATCGTATGAATTTCAAGGCAGAGCAAATTCTCATCTTAAAGAGATCAATAACGACTTGCCACATGCTCATGGAATGCAGTGTAGTGTTTATAATCTACTCTAAATCCTAAACGTATCCATGGATGCCCTTTATATATACAGTATATACCAGCATGTAAATTAGATGGCAGTTCACTGGCAGGCGGATGGGCTACCAGCCAAGGCAATACATTATATGACGGCATAGGACTAGTTGGTTGTTTAAGACTCAGAGAGATAGCGGTTAGACTGGCGACATGTTCTGATCCAAAAGGACAAGGCTTTAACACAGCCTTTAGCTGTTCTCACAGCAGACTCAATTAAGGCACTAGCACACAATGCAGACCAGAGACTGACAAGGATAGATCGGGGTGTTGGAACGGACACCATAGAGGGACCTTATACCGTAGTATAGAAATAACAAATGAAGAATTTTCCCTAATCAGAACCCTATGTCATTTCATTATCGTTATCCTAAGCGGTTGAACAGGGAAGGGATTACTTTGCTCTCCTCAGTGCATAAAGATACCAGCAATCTCAGTGCATTCTATAGTTTCCTACATGTTTAAGAGAGGGTAAAGCGTTTACACAGTGGCATACACAATGTCAGTAAGCACTGTAATTGTATCAGTCAGATATATTGTATAAGTGTTAATGTACTGCTGTACAATAATAATAATAATACTGTACGAATGCATGACCAGAGCCTTTCATGAGAACGGGAACATGAACAGGAGAACAACTTCATTTTCCAAATCCAATGGAATTTACAGTACTGTAAGTGAAAACACAACTCCTGGCCCCACCCCCACCTGAACAGACCAACGAGAGACGGGGAAGGGCTGTACTGGGCATGTATGGTGGGGCTTCCAAGCTAAACCTGGCTACTGTCAATTAGACTGGAATTAAAACACAAAGACAAGAGAGAACAGACGTGGCAAAGAATGTAAACAAAGCCTCCTTGCACAGCCCAGAGTGTGTGAAGAGAGAGAGAGAGAGAGAGAGAGAGAGAGAGAGAGAGAGGAGGAGGGAGGGGGGAGGGTAGTGGAGAGAATACCAGGCTAACAAGTAAAAGAGAAGAGATTCGCAGATAGACCCCAAAATTCGACAACCCTCCTTTCACCTGAATCTTCCTGAAGCATGAGTGGTTTAGACAAACATTAGCTGAAGAGATGGGTGCCGGAGATCACTCTACTCACATGAGGGCATATTATTACTTAAATAACTGTTACACGCTGAACTACCCACTCAGAACAGACACACTCACTGACAAGTTTGAATTTGGTGTAAAAGCTGAACCTCTACTTCATGGTTTTGTCCAAAATACCTACGTTTACCTATGGTTTACCTATTCAGCAGCGAACCAAAAGCTCACATTCATACTTACACATTAAATTGCCTCCCGATTCTAAACTATACTATTGGTTAAGAGCTCAGTTGACGTGTGAAGTTATAATGGGTCATGCAGGCCAATGATACAGTAAAATGATGCATGGAAGTACTGCAATACTTAGGTGAATGCTAATAATGTCAGTAAGCTATGGATCCCTATGTCAGTTATACCAGTTTGAGTAAGCTACCGATTTGCCTTTGCTTTTACACGTTTAACACTGCTTTCAATACATTCAGTGATGTATCCATGAAGGCATTATGCATTCATAACATTTTCTCAGGGATTATTGGGTCTAGTAATGTTCAC
Source organism: Argentina silus (assembly GCF_951799395.1). Taxonomy (NCBI): domain Eukaryota; kingdom Metazoa; phylum Chordata; class Actinopteri; order Argentiniformes; family Argentinidae; genus Argentina; species Argentina silus. The sequence continues at coordinate 11,013,827 of NC_139657.1, forward strand.
TAAACTGTAATGTCCTTCAACCCCAAGTTGTAGGCCCTTACCCTGCTTATACAGTTACAACCAGCTGATCCTTATTGAAGTTATAATGTCAATCCTCTCCTCCGACAAAAACACAAATACACAAACACACACACACACACACACACACACACACACACACACACACACACACACACACACACACACACACACACACACACATACACACACACACACACACACACACACACACACACACACACATACGGTACAGGTGTACTATCTGAACACCGACACTAGTTTCTCTCATAAAACAGGCCTGGCTCAAGTACTGTATTAACCCTGCCCATACATGAGAGAAAAGCAGCCAATCACGGACGTGGGCCACAACTCTTGACATGACAATAGGTTCCAATAGTAGGTCCATTTCCTGCCCACTCGACCAATCAGCTCTCATCCTCCCTCAGTTCGCTGGGCAGGAACTTGTATTGCTGCTGTCTGATCTGAGCCAGCTTCTTCCTGGCCTCCTCCAGCTCCCTCTCCTTCCTCAACATCTCCTCCTGGGCTGCAATGATCTGAGGAGGAGAGGAAAGGGTTGAAGACAGGGTTCAGTCTACTGGGCTCTGACACACACACAGACACACAGACACAGACACACACACACACACACACAGACGCACATTTGCGTTGCACACGCACAGACAGACACACACACACGCACGCACACACACACACGCACGCACACACACACACACACACACACACACACACACACACACACACACACACACACACACACACACACGTACAGTATGTCTTCCATAAACCTGATTTTAACCAATTAGGCCACAGACCGTCCTGGTCATGCTGGTGGAAAACATACTGTATACAATGTATACACTATATACATTTTGAGGTATACTGTACAGATGAATACAGCAGGCAAGGTGAAAGGTCATACACACATTGATCCATTTCCTCCAGTGCCTTCACATGGGGATGTGACTGAAATATGGACTGCAACGCAAATGATCTTGAATTTGAAATGTGGACTGCAAAGTCAAGAATCCTTTCTTCATGACATTTGAAATACGGCTCATACTCCATTTCACCGGTTTCTCAGAAGGTTTCTTTCAAGCGGTTTATAGAAAACCTACAATCAACATAATTCGTCTGTGGTAACAAGTGGAATTTCTTAACTGTAAGTATGGAGTAAGTGCGTATTTATTTTCTTAGGCGAGGAGCTCTTGTGGATTTGGAAGATGGCAGCGGGAGGGTTATTACTGGCCCGCTGGAGAGAGTTGTCTCTGGAGGGGTGCTGGCGGGGCGCCCTTTAGCATAAACATGTGTATACACACACACACACACACACACACACACACACACACACACACACACACACACACACAAACACAAACACAAACACACACGCACGCACACAATGGTCTCTGGGAGAGATACGGAATCAACCTCTCTAGATGAAACAAAGCTTCCTGGAGGGAAACCGCCCCCAGGCTTTGAATAAGTAGACATTCACTCTTCAATTACTCTCAACTGGCAGTGGATGAAAAGGGAGCCGATAAGTCATTTGCTGGGACTGAAGAATGTGAAAACTTCAAGGGATTTGATGTTCGGGCAGCTGTGGATGCCTAGTTAACCACAGCTGCTGTGCTGTTTAGCCACGGTGGCCTACTTTAAATTTCAGAACCATTTAACTGGACAGGAAAAGTGTGCATGTGAAAGTAATACTAACAACGTCTTCATTGTTACTGTTACAGAGTTAGGGGGTGATAAACGCAGCGCTGATATTCCATTCATAAATCCCCAAAAATCCCTGAACTCTCACCTGAGCGATGCCTCCCACGAATTTGGTCTTCACCACCACGCTGTCGTCATCCGCCTTGTCGAAGGCTGCTTTTTGGGCCGCCTTCACCAGGTTGTCGGACGCCCGCTTCACCGCATTCCCAGCAGCCTTAGGGAAACAAGAGTCCCGGGTTAATGACATCACAGTGTGTCTAGGTCCACGGCCAAGCGGCTTGTGTACAAGTGGGGGGGGTTACCTGCAGTCTCCATTGACCTGACTAAGACCCTTTTAGGATCGAACATTGCCTGTGCATAAAGGTACGTGTTGGAGTGCTTGTGTGTGCAGGCTGTACTTGATTATTTCATTGTTACCTGCAGTCTCCTCATGGCCTCAGAGTCCTGGTCAGCCTTGACCTTGCAGGCCACCAGCAGCTGGGCGGTGGAGGCGGCCACCTGCTTGGCTGAGGAGATGAGCTTCTCCTCTGTGGCGTGGCCCTGGACCGAGGCGTTGGCCGACTCGCACAGGTTACTGGTCGCTGCCGCCACCATCCGCGCCTGCAGGGGAACAAGTAACCGCGCTTCTGAGTATCAGCCTCCAATACAACGCAGCAGACATGAGTCGTACATATGTAGAACCATGCACACAGCCTCAAGGGGGGAGGGGGGGGTTACGGGTTATTTGTGATCTTATCTAGGAATAAAGAATACTGGTGGAAACTCACAGCAGATATGAGCCCCTGTGACCATTGGCCATCATCCACAGCATTAGCCAGAATAGATCCCACCTGTAAAACACAGAGAGAGGACGGGGGGGGGGGGGGGGGGGGCGGGGGGAGACAGGGAGAGGCAGAGAGAGTGAGAGAGAGAGAGAGAGAGGTACTTTACTGAGTAACGTTTCACAGACATCATTGTTTTTTTTTTTTTTTTTTATATATCTGCTGTTATCTCAACAAGTCACTCAGAATGGGTTTGGACTGACCTTGCCCTGTGCCACCAGCTCTCTCTGTGCGGCGGAGGCAGACTTGACCAGGGCACTGGTAGCAGCAGCGATGGATTTAGCTGCCTCCAGGATCTGCTCCTCAAAGTCCAGTGACTCATCTGCTTGCTGAAAGTGAAACCACACATTTAACCATCAAACGACACCGTAAAGCGGCACATCAAGAGGATCTAATGTCATTTACGCGAGCTGAATGTCTAAACTATACCGCAATTACTCTATGTGGTATCTCTCAAACAATGGAACCGTTACGAATATAAACTTTCGGGAACATTTCCGACGTGGAAAAAGCAGAAAAGGGCGACATCTTGAGGCAACGGCGCCAAAAAACAACAAACTCCCGGTTTGCTCTGGGAAAACTCAAAACCGACGTTTACCGTACACAGAAAAACACTCACACTAGAAACTCTCAAATGCTAATACGAACGAAAACAACAAATGTCATCCCTGCCTCAGTCAACCACTCAGGTCAGTGAGCATAGATCATGCTACTACCGGCACCGACACACAAGGCACACGTGGCTGGAGACAGGGCGGGACACTGTAGGAATATGTTTGATATATAGTTGGACTGAATAACAACCTAATATATCAAACATATCAGACAGAGCCCTGCAGAGAAGGCTTCCAGGGCTACAACATCTTTAAGAGAATGGAGGGAAGACAGTGAGGCATGCTGGGACAGGAGAGGCCCCCTCTACGGGGTGGGAGCGAGGAGCAGGGATCAGGGCCGGGGGGGGGGGGGGGGGCACAGAGAGGAGAGGATGGAAGGAAGGAAGGAAGGAAGGAAGGAAGGAAGGAAGGAAGGAGGGAGGGAGAAGAAGGAGAACAGGAGGAGTTTTAGATGGTCAGTCAGTCACAGACAGTCTCTCATCATGTACGGTCATCATCATCATCATCATCTGGTTAAGACTGTTCTATATAATGTCCTTTTTGTCATAGCTTTCTAGTACTCATCAACAGGTCCTAGACTAGACATTGGCATGACATTGGTCATGTTATGACCTGCCTCTGTACTGAAGTCAGTAAGAAAACTACACTGTATTGTCCTGTGTTAGACAAAAGAACAAAAAAGAACAAACAAACAAAAAATCTCTGCTCTGCCTCTCTGGACACAGTATGCAGTGTTCTAACCGACCACTAGAGGGCAGACATGGATGTCTGAAAAGAGGCAGCAAACTACCTCCCACAGCCCTTTCACAAACCCTGAAACCTGTGTAGGTGTAGATCTGAGGCTACAGCCGCATGAGGAGGCCTTGTCCTGAAAACAGGACATTCCCCAGCAGCGATGTTTAGCTCTGTACCAGATCTGATCAACCAACAGAGAAAAAACAGGAAGACCACAGAGGGAGAGAGGGAAGAGAACTGGAAGAAACTCGCTATCCAATATTGTATATCATAGGCATTTTTGTACTTCTGTCACAGATGTGTGTGCTTTTAGAGCAGTTGAGTGGTTTTGTGCAATACCACTGCATTGGGCAGACGACGAATACTTTGGACTGAAGAAGGCCATGTGATTTGAGTTTAGACAGAAGAGAAGAATGCTGTAATAAAACAAAGGAAATAAGTTCAACAAGAGGGATGACCTTGCCTTCAAATAAGGCTGCAGACAGATCATCCCAAAGTTGAACTCATTCCAACATAAGCTTCTGGAGCCAAGAAAAGTAATTGCATCTCCGGGGCAACATAACTCAAAATAATCAACAAGAAAACACAGCAGATTACTCCCACGATGAACATTTCAAATGACCATAAAATACGTACATTCACATTCTCAAAAAAGGTCACGAAAAACCCTCCCAAGAAGTATGTCTGAAGTTGTGAATCAACAGTCAACATAGTCACCCCTCCTCCCCTCTCAATACATCTCTACAACTAAGAGCCCTGGTGGCTGGAACGGATGAGGCCTGGAGGTGAGTAAGGTTTGAGAGGGTGGAAGGGTTGATAAGGGGGGACCGGTACCTTGGGTTTGGCTCTGGGTTTGAGCTGCTCCAGTTTCTTGGCGGCGGCTTCAATGGACGCTGCAGCCCCCAGCAGCTCGGTCTCAGCAATGACAGTGGGATCCTCGGGGTCCACCCATTCTGATCCTAAAACAAACCAAAAGAGTGAGCGTCACAAAACCACAGCCCCATCCAAAACAAAGACTCCATACAGACAAGAGCAACCAGAACATACATTAGTCCACCAAGGCTAATCCCCTATTTAAACAAAGCCACTTCCCTTGACTCACAAAACAATGCTACTACAACAACTACAAATGCTACTTGTACAAGACACACAATACAATCCAAATCATATGTACCAAATCTGCTCATCGACACATCACATGTAGATCACACACGACACACACTCAACAGGCATGCAACGACAACAAGGACCCAGAACCACACCTCATACCGATCCTCAGAGCTGCTGAAACAAAGCCAAGCAGCTTCTACCGCAGAACCGTTCCCCTCCACCCTGGTCCTGTCTCTAGTGTGATTGTAATGTCTCAAAGTTAAATAAGGTTAAATAAGAGTTTCAAGAGAAATGTACTCTTCGATGGAGTCATTGTCACTCTTTATAGGTTTTAAAGTGGCCGTTAAAAAAAAACGGGACTCTCTTGGGGAACAGCTTGGAAAAGCAGATGGAATGATGTTTTTGCGGATCATGTTGAACCCTGGGGAAATCTGTTCCTGCCCTCTCCTCTCCTCCCCCTCCTGTCCCCCCCTACTCCTCTACCTCCCACATGTGTATATGAAAGGTGATCTGCGAGAATAAAACACACTATCCCCCCCCCCACACCCCCCCACCCCCCCACCCACACTTACCTCCATCTGAGGCAGGCGAGAGAGAAAACAAGGTTGCGTTAGAGAGGTGAACTGGATAGCCCTCGTGGGGCTTTAGCTATATGCTAATCCGATTCCCGTCAAAACACAATCTATTAGTGCTGTCAGAGCTACATTCCAGGCATAATAGGTGTGATAGAAAACCCCGCTGATCTCATAGCTTCACACTTTACATTGCACTTATTATTCTGACATGTTCAATAAGATGAGTGCGGGTGAAGTGACTTTCATTACCTGCGATTTGGGTCCCGAGTACGGACCCCTAAACGAATCTACATTGTTGTTCCTGAACAGGTTGAGTTGTGTGTATTAATGGATCGCGGCGGAAGCTGGTGGAGGTAGAAATCGGAGGATGGGCTCATTGGAAAGCCTGGAAGGGAATGAGGAATGGTGTTCCATTCTGTGTTGGACACCATTCCTCCTTCCGTGCGTTACAGTGAACCCGTCCTCTGATTTCTACCTCCACCAGCCTCCCCTGATGGATGATGATGTATAGGTGTGTGCTGCATGCAGTAGTGTGGTCCGGCGGTGAGGGTGTGTGTGTGTGTGTGTCAGCGCTGTGTGTGGCCTCACCCTTCATGGCCTCAGCTGTCTGGATGAGCTCTGTCACGCACCCGGCCACGCGCTTGGAGTGTACGGACAGCTGCTGCTTTTGCTCCGCCGTGGGCTTCTGGAGCACCTGGAGCACACACACACACACACGACACACACACACACACACACACACACACACACACACACACACGACACACGACACACACACACACACACACACACACACACACACACACACACGACACACACACACACACACACACACACACACACACACACACACACACACACACACGACACACACACATGGCACACACACACACACACACACACACACGACACACACACACACACACACCCACACACGACACACACACACACACACACACACACACACACGACACACACACACACACACACACACGACACACACACACACACACACACACACACACACACACACACACACACACACACGACACACACACACACACACACGACACACATGACACACACACACACACAACACATGACCTTCATTATGGACGTACACGTTGCGCAGGCCTATCTGACACGTTAATCCTCTCTTTCTCTTGCTTTCTCTCAGATGCACCTGAACACACACACACACACACACACACACACACACACACACACACACACACACACACACACACACACACACACACACACACACACACACACACACACACACACACACACACACACACACACACACACACAGTCTGTAGGGTGTTTCCTTGTGCTGTTACCTGCAGCACTTGCTCCAGCAGGTCGACGTATCGGGTGGTGCACTCTATCCCGTAGAGCAGAGCCTTGTTCTTCACCTCCTCTCCCACCTCCGGGTGGCAGGCCGCTTGCTAGAGGAACACACACAACAACAACAACAACAACAACATCATACATCAGAAAAACAGATAGTGAGACGTGGAATTCACACAGAAGAATGTTCACTGCCGAGCCAATTTCGAGCAAGGTCATTCTTAATGGCATATTGAAGAGATGACTATACCACACACATCTTTACTGTTAACGCTGTATAAAAAAAAAACGTTCTGCTCCTTCATTCCCTGCACGTAGACCAATGCCATTGGACGGTGTCGTTGAAGGACTTGATGACTAATGTTCCACGCGCTGAGACTGAACAGCGAGGGAGAGTGAGTCACCGGCAGCCTTAAAAATCAACCCTACTGGCCTACACTCACGTGTGCCCTGCTCAGGCAGTGAGGCATGATGGGACTGCTGTGGAGAGTGTGTGTGTGTGTGTGTGTGTGTGTGTGTGTGTGTGTGTGAGAGCCGTGTGCTGCGCTGGGGCTGCACCGGCAGGGCTGTGAGTGTGTGTGTGTGTGTGTGTGTGTGTGTGTGTGTGCGTGTGTGTGCGTGTGTGTGCGCGTGTGTGTGTGGATTAGCACCTTGCAGGTGGTCAGCATATCGGAGATGGCCTTGCGGCTCAGGTTGGCGGTGGCAATCACGTCCTCCTGCTGGGTGGAGTTGCCCGCGGCAACGGCTTTAGCCGTCGCCCTGGTGATGCCCTTTGTCATGCGGATGAACTCCTCCGGCGTGGTCGACTTCTCGGGGACGTCCTTGGACTGGAACACCTGCGCACACAAGGGTTTCAGCGTGACCGCGGTGACAAAACACCGAAAGCCGCGCTGGGATTGGAGCTGTCGGTGCTGCAGACTAAAGAGTCCTGAACGGAGGCTGCTCAGCCTGAGGTGTACACAACCATTGTACCGATTGTAAACAAGTGAGGGTGGACAAATTCCCCAGTGTTATTGACGCCACCGTAATTGTAAGTTAAGTGGGCCTCGTGTTTGATTTGGATTTCGCCTCAGCCCGGGTAAAGCCTTTGTGTGGTCCTGGGGGTACACTGATAAGGATTAGCAGTAAATCGCAAGGAAAACAAGCCGGTGAAAATTTCAGCCTCTCTCTTTCCCTCCCTGTTGTGTCTGCAACGCAATCCCCCCGATAAGAACGATGGGAGTGCAGGGGCTGTGGAGACGAAGGGAAGAGGAGAGGACGCCATGGGGTTGGATAAATATCGGGGGTTTACGATGGAGTGAAAAAAAACAACAACAACTTCAACAGCATTTTATCTCAATTTTACCGTCGACAGACACACCACAATGGCTTTAACCTGTAAGGGGAGCTCCTGTGTGTCTCCCCCCCTAAGAACTAACATCCCCGCTGGGCCAGAGTAGAGAGGTCAGCCTGTCACTGTCTCTTACCGTCAGTTCCTGTTTGATGCACTCGATGGTGGCCTCCAGTGCCCTCGTCCCGCGAGTGGCCTCGTCCTCCACCGCCTTCACCGTCTTCAACAGAGACGTCACGTTGGTGACCATGACCTGTCAGAGAGACGGAGAGGGAGAGAGAGAGAGAGAGAGAGGGGAGAGAGAGAGAGAGAGAGAGAGAGAGGGAGAGAGAGGGAGAGGGAGAGAGGGAGGGAGGGAGGGAGGGAGAGAGGGGGAGGGAGGGAGAGAGAGGTGGGGGGAGAGAGACAGAGAGAGGAGGGGGAGAGAGAGAGAGAGATGGACCAGTAAGGTAAGGGAATGACATTCAGATAAGAGAACAGAGAGGCAAACCAGCAGGTGGAGCTGTCTGTCTCCCTGAGGAGACAGACAGCTTTTACACACAAAAACGGATTATCTACAGTCAGATACAGTCAAATGCAACCCGTGTGGCAAGGAAATCGCCATTCAAGAGGGAAATTTTATTTTTTTATTGTCAAAGCGATTCTTTTTCTACGATCAAACGGGATTTCTGTTTGCAGATCTGTTACTAACTACCAACAGCTTTTTGGAGGGGGGGCAGATTGTGTCATGGAGCGCGGACCATATCTGAGCAACCCGAGCACTGAGGGGTTTGAGAGGGTCCCATTTGGAGGTCACCATATGGCGGAGGAATGGAAACAGCCTGTCAGCGTGAGCTGGGATGTAACACTAAGGGTGATATACATGCTGTATGGAATGAGGATAAGGGGATATGGATAAGAGTGACTGACGGGGAAGGAGGATAAGGCCTTTGAGAGGTTAAAGCTCTGGCTATGGAGGTTATCATCTCTATCGAGCTATACAGTACTATATACCTAGGAAGTGCTTTGAGCTCGTCACTGAAGTAGGTATACAGTACTTCATATTCACACCAGGATTAGAGCTAAGTGACCTGTGAGGTTTGCGATCCAAAAGATGGCTATCATAGATTTGTTTTTAGAGGTGAACTTTGTGGCTTCTGTGATGGTGGACATGAAGGGAGAGTGACAAGAAAGGACAGGAGAGGCAGGTTTGGCTGAGCTTTAGTAAAAGCCACTGTCCTCCCCCGTCTAGAGACTGTGAGAGATAAGGAGCCTCTCCAGTCATACAGTCACAGTGTTGTGATCACAGACAGCTCAGCTCTCACACCCACTGTGACAAGTCACACACACCCTGATACCCCATCTCACTGACACTGGGACACATACAGAGATGACAGACATACAGAGGACCATAAACACACACGCGTGGGCAGGCACGCACGCACGCACGCACGCACGCACGCACGCACGCACGCACGCACGCACGCACGCACGCACACACACACACACACACACACACACAGATAAGGACTGTCATATCCTGCTGGAAACAGGACCATACTTGGCGCTGTTAGATTATGGCAATGTGACAGACCCAGCATCTTCTAGATGTATATCTCTATGTTCCTTCACAGCATATCTCTATGAGACAATATAATAATATACACACAAAGAGTAACACAATAGACACAATGTGACACACACCTCTGTGTTCGAGGAGTCTCTGTCTTTAGCAAGGGGCAGCCACGCCCATTGAGCTATTCACTTCTTTTTTAGAATGAATTTTTGTTTGAAGGCAAAAAAAATAAATCTATGTTGACAGCACAAACCGCCGGACCGATTGCTCTCGAATAAAAAAAGAGGTGCCCACCACCTTTTCCTGGGTTGATTTACAGTACTCTCAAAACACATGCCGGTACCGCATGAAATCACATTGATGGAACACTCTGGGAAAAAACGCAACGCTGTTGTAGGAACAAGGATATAACGCACGCGTGTTGACAAGTATATTCAATAAAAGAAGAGAAAGTTCTTTCATTTTTTTGAATGAAACGACCTGAAATGGAGGCAACCTCTGAAAATGAACACTGGGATTAAAGTCATGTAAAGTAACGCTCATTGTGGAGTTGGCGAGTTGCCGACAACAGTCATGGATAATCAACGAGGTTGCGTAGGCAACTAAAGGGAGCGCAGTCTGTGAAAAAGACATCTGTGAACTTGTCAGTGCAAATGTTTTGGAACTGAATGCAGCCGATGCAAATGTCTTTATGGATGCAAATAAATTGGCTGTCTTTTATGTTTCTATTTGGCGTTTTTAAACAATGTAGATAAAAGTACATTGAGAGAAAACATATAATGAAATGGGATGCTGAATTTAGGACCTTGATGACCACCCACAGTGGCTAAATTCCATTGATTTTAGAAGTACCACAGTTTACGTACTATAATCCAGTAAAAATTCTATGGACTTTGAACATTCCCACAGCATTGTGTATTTTCACTATTGTCTAACGATTATAATGATCAGAACACAGTTTTTTCCTTTAAAAAATATATATATTGACGCCCCCCCCCCCCCCCCCCCCTCCCCCATGCTAATGTCTTACCTTGGCCGCACTTTTCAGCTGATACATGGACGGGTCGTCTGCTGGCTTGCCTGACGCACACTTGGTGGCGCCGATGAGCTCCGCTAACGCCTTCGCCACATCCCTCACCGCGTTTATCAGAACCACCTGGGGAGACGGGATCCAAATCAATACCGCACAATAGACGGGAGTACTGCTTTATCAGCACGACCCGAGGGCAGGATTTAACAGAGCCAACGCTTATCAGTTCCACCTGGAGGTATGATACTTATGACTGTGGAGGGGGAGAGATACCGAGGCTCGAGGAGACAGTACGTGTGTCAGACTCAGAGGGTGAAAACATAACCCCAGGTAGACAGAATGGGAGAGGGAGACAGAATAGGAGTCTCGTGGTTCAACCTTCGAATAATACAAGGACACACAGGTTGTTGGGGAGTGATGCAACTGAATAGAGACAGATTCAAAAATCTTCCGGACCTGTGTCTCCGGGTCGTCGGAGCCCATGCTGGTAGCTCCTAGCTTGACGACGTCAGTGAGCAGGGTGATGGTCTTGGCTGAGGACGCGGCAGCCTGGGCCAGCCTGTCCTGACTGGAGGCAGCGCCAGACACAAGCAGCTTGGTGTCCTCCACCAGGGCTTTGGCAGTCTTCAGGATGCTCTCCCTGCATGGGGGAACAACACATCAACTTAAACCTCTCTCTCTCTCTCTCTCGTCTAGTTCAACTTAACTTGTAGTCACACAGAACAAGAAGCTGTGTTGCGTGTGATCATTGTGTAGGCCTGGACAGAGTGGCATATTAGAATATATAAGAATAATTAAGAATATTCTAATATAGCACTCTGGGCATGGAGACATGTCTATTCTTTTGAAGTGCAGTTTCAGCATTAATCTGGGGTCACGGTCACCTCTACTCCTACGAACGTACGAGCGATGGAACTGAACACCTCCAGGTCACTTCACCTGGCTGTAAGACAACAGAGCAGCAGTTCAGACTGGTCCTCGTCGCCCTGCTCTGCCCTGGGTCTCACCTGTGGTCGGCGAAGGACTCGTCGTTCTCCGGGTTGAGCGTTCCGGCCGAGGCGAACATGATGGTGGTGTCCAGGTCGGCGATGATGCCGGAGACGGCGCAGGCCGCCGTGATGCAGGCCTGCGTGCCTTTGTTTCCTGCCTGCAGCGCCGACAGCACCATGGAAACCTTCACAGACAAGGGTGGGCAGTGGGGGGGGGGTTATAGTACGGTAGATGCGGCGCCTATCCCAACGTGACTCCGTATGGATGTCTAAACAGTGTCACGTAGACACATCTTTCCCTATGACTTTGTCTTTGCTGTTCAGAAAAGAGGGATTGAAGCAGATCATCTGGGAGTGACGGAATCACAGCTCTGGATGCATGGGTTTACTGCCCCCGATGAACGTGTTTGGTGAAATCATAGAGATAGAGATAGAATCTACTGGATCTGTGGGTGAAATCCTCATCGAATGAAAGCCTCTCATTCACCTGGAGAGTGGAGATGTGAATCAAGGGAGTGGGAGGACAGAGAGAGAGAGGCAATCTCTGAGAGCTGGCCTGCTGAGGAGGGAGCTGCCAGCAGGAGGGAGGACTAACCGTGCATTAGCCCGAGCTAATGCTGCACACACACACACACACACACACACACACACACACACACACACACACACACACACACACACACACACACATACACACACACACACACACACACACTGCCACTGCATCTCTGAGAGTTCCCAGACAGCCGTCTGCGGTACCTCACAAACAAATTGAGAGCCATGAGAGACGCATTCAAATAAGGCGTAAGGTTCAGTTCCCTATACGCATGAGGCCACAAATTATGCCAGTCTCATATGAGCGCAGAGTCAAATCATACGGTAGGCGCGGAGACAAATTCGAATGCCAACTCCCTGAGAAGCAGTGATATCTTCTGCTAAGGGGTCACAGAAAGGACATACAGTATTGGTCTAACTTCGAAGTTTGAGTTTAATCAAGAGGACATGCACTGCTGAATTGATATACTCTAACATGACAACCATATGACACATATAAACACATTCAATAAATAACCTTGTGTTTTGACACATGTATTCACTCTCTTGTGTCTACCAGCACCATGGCTCATTGGGGAATTAAGGTTTAAGGTTGGGGATTAAGGTTTTCCGACATCTCGTGAAGAATGCTACATCATAAGCCATTATCCTGAGAGGTGAATCAAAGCCATTCCCCTGGCACCAAAAATACATTCACACCTGGACGTTCTCTTCACAAAATCCCTCTGCTGTTAAGATCCAAAACACTGTGAGCAACTGCCAGTCAAGGGAATTAAGTCCTCCTTCCTCCCCTCTATTTCAAATGAGACAAAGCCTAACCTTGGTACAGTAATGTCAAATGCAGTGACAAATATGAGTACGTCGCACAGAAAGACTAAACTGAAACACATTTATTTATTTGCTTGTCAAATGATCACATTCAAGACTTCAGATGATAGATCACAATTCAGACTGAGGTTAAATCAAAGAACCGATAAGAAGCTAACATGCCAATAGAACGTGTAATTGAGAGTCAAACTCCCCAGACAGCTTTTACTCTCTGTACGGAATAATGACATGCTATCTATCTGTCCCTTTCCCCTCCCCAGCCCAGCCTACCTTCTCAGTGACGGCGCGGGCACACTCGATGAGCTCCCTCTTGGAGAAGCTGTCGGTCGGGCTGACCTGCAGGGCCCCAGCCTTCTGGACCAGGTAGATACAGCCATGGCCCAGGTCCTGCACCCGGGTCTTTATCTGGAAGCCGATCTGAAAGCGAAGCACAGCACAGTCCAGCCAAGCCAGTCCATCACGGATCAGAACCACCCACACTGCATACAGCTGCCACATCCACTCTCTCCCTCCCGACACCGCCAGACAATGCATCATTTCCTAGACGGACTGCCTCTTATCAGCCTGGGGGACAGAAAAAATGATTTCCAGTACCTCTGAGAGGGACTGATGGCACTGCACCTTTAATTTCCTGACACTGAGATTCATGGGTGGGTGGTACTTCATTACGAGCGGCACTATAGGCTTTTAGGCTTGTGGAGGGGGGGGAGGGGGGGGGGGTACCATGTCGCTATGGTAACCAGGATTTCCAGCAGCCAGTTATGTAAAGGGTATTGATAAGAGCTTGTGGTTATTAGGGCTATGTTTTCACACGTCGCTGTCTCCTCTCTCTCAGAGATGAGCTCTAAGCAGACGATGTGGGCGCTGAGAGAGACAAGAGGTTTGAGAGGTGAGAATATATCTCACGCTGCCGAGGACAGCCTCAAGGAAGATGCATCGTATCAAAGACCGCCATCCACCCTTTGTGTGTGTATTTCCGTGTAAACATAGCCGCGTACATTTTTCGAGGCATATGCAAATCTTTGAAGGTATTTTTTGCCATATGAACTTTGCATAAGCTCAATCTACACGTACGATATACTCTGTACTCTGAAGCGAGGAATTCGCCGTGTTTCAACGGTGACTTTCTCAAGACAGACTGAGACGGCGTGAGTTCTCACCTCCTCGGGATCAGCGGTGGCGGCCGCCAGGCGTCCCTGGTGGGCTAGCTGGCCGTAGTCCACTGTCACCTGAGAGGCCAGGCCACCCAGCTCCTCCGGACACGTCACTGACTTGGTCATCTAGGGACACGACACACACACGCACGCACACACAAACACACATGCACAACACAAACACAGCAAAACCATGTATAGGTCATTTTGTAGTAAAAAAAGTAAGTCGGACATCTAGAGCAAAGAGAGTAAGTCGGAAAGAGAGCATTTTCCATAGAGCATCGCGTAATGCCAACCAAGTGATATCTTAATCAACAATACAAGGCAAAGCTATTGTTAATGAGGATGTGAGAGGTTTTTTCAAGAGGCGCCCTGAAAAAGGGAAACGAGGATTTGTTCGGTCAGCTTGAACAGCAGAGAAAGATTCGGGTAAGACTCCTCCATTGTGACATATGCAGCGTAGACATAATGAATTATATTATAATTACAATGCACGGTCTGTAAAAAGGGACAAAACAGATATTTGACCAGGGGGTGGAGTGTGCAGCTCCATAGAGACCCTGGACACTCTAAAGCACGGCCCTGACTGCATTTCCATTCAGATCACTTTAACTTACACAAATCTCAATACAAATGCAGACAACAGACATCTCCAGTGAATCGTGCTTTGTTCCTGAAATAAAAACATTTAAACAAGGCCCCCATATCGTCTCATACTTATTTTGATCGGCCACATGTGGAGAGTTTACACTCTGAAATAGGACTAGTTTTATCGGGCGATATATATATATTTTTATGTCTGTAACCGATTTGTAGTGCGAGGAATCCTCATGATAATTTCTGGGCTAATTCATACTTAATGAGAATGAAAAGCACAGACATAACGTCTGACAACTGGGGTGCTGTAGCCTTGTCAGTACATTTCTACTCCCATAGGCGAGTGAGACAGTGCAGTGAATGTGGGAAAATGTGACATGCTAAACCAGTGTGTGTGTGTGTGTGTGTGTGTGTGAGAGTGTGTGTGTGTGTGTGTGTGTTTGTGTGAGTTAGCAGAAGTTGCTATTGACTACCAACCCTCTCGTTATATTCCTTGACCTTTCCGTACGTGCTGCTTCACTGTCTACTGGTAGGGATATGCGCTCCATTCATTCAAACTCATGTTTTTCCTCAACAGAAGGTTCAAACAACTTGAAAACTAGAAAACACATTTATTGTATGACATCATTAAGAAAATGAGGTGATTGTCGAGCTTTTTATTTACAAAAGTCGCTTGAAGGTGCATTTGCTGTGCATTTCTCATTCACTTTCCTTGGTCTCTATTTTGAACCTAGTCTCCTCATATACCACAATGCACTGATGATATTAGAAGGTAGCAGCGTTATCCCGAAATGCTAAAAGCACTGCCTCTTGGTTTCACCCTAATTGTCTAGAGTGACATGGAATATTTTGGGTAGATGTAATGCTCACCATCTCCTGTGTGGTGATGGCGATGGCCTTGGAGTACTTCACCATGGTGGTCTGGTAATCCACGAAGGAGCCCTCTGGTTCAGGGGGAGTCCCATCGTCCAGCTGCACAGAAAAAAACCACTGTCCTCATCCAACACGCTGGAATCAACCTTCTAACATTATCCACACAAAAGTACCAAACACTTTTGCTATCTTTATGCAAATGGTTCGGTTTATAACTGTATCCCAACTATTTGTGGTTGTCCACAAGGTCGGTAATGTGTTACGTCTTAAGTCTTATGTTGAAATAAAAACTGTATATTCCTCACATTAATTATTTAAAAAAAAAAATGCAAACGTCTGATAGAAACATCATCAAATATGTGCAGGCATCATCCATTATTAGTGCACTTCCATCAAGCCTGTCACAGATCAGGGAGAGCACTGGGGAGGGTGAGTGACAGCTGACATCACTTGACTCCTGGACCTGACACTTCTCATCCATCTCACTAATGAGTGTCAGTTAAAGGGCGATGATGCCCTGCTCACCCACCGTGCAGCGGCCATCTTAAAGCAGCAGGAGAGTCTTCTCAGCACAACTCCACGGCCTTCATCTGCCTGGGGGGCCATAACGGCACACTCATCTCACACACACGCAACCTTTCGTAGCAACACACACCCCGACACTCACCCTGCCCATGGCCTCTGCGATGGACTCCACCATGCCTCCCACCATGCCCCCCTCGCTCGCTGCCTCGTTCAAGGTCACCATGATATCATCCACAGCCTCCTTCATCAGCTGGGCTGCCTCGGCAATGGCGTCGTGGGTGTGGGCCGCCTGAGCGTAGCGTGAGAAACCCAAGACCGAGATGAAACTCAAAATCTCTGCGTGATAATGATATTTGAGTGTGATGTGCACTATAATAACGCACTATCATTTGTTATAAGCATGCTATTACATTCATTAGGATACGAAACAGAGTGCTGTCTTAATGTTCGCTGTTATATTCAGTCACCGACATAACGCTGTTTACTGTTACGGTGCTATGACTGCATTGCTCAAACATGGCCTCTGTGTTGTACAGCACCTTGGGGTTTCCTCCTCCCTCCTTGGCCGCATAGAGCATCTGCAAGGCCGACTCTGACAGGGTCTTTGTCTGGTCCAGGATGTTCATCTGCTGCTGGTGGTCCAGGACCTTCGACGCCAGACCGACCGACGCTACTATGAGGGGCTCAAAGTAGCTGGACAGCTGGGTCACCTACAAGCCAGTATCATAGTTGGATAAGGTTATAAAATGGTTATATGATGATCATATAATTAAATGGCTATCAGGATCTTCTCTGTAAGCCCAGTGAAAGGAGAGGACATAGGCAGTACCTTGTGTCCAAGTTGGGCGGCTTCACCCCTTGCAGAAGTAGAGACAGGATCAATGAGGTATCCAATCTCCTGTACGGAGGACGTCAGCTGCTCTTGCAAAGCCTAGAAGGACACAGTACCGCCGGTGAATAACGATGAGTTTGAGGCCTTTGATGAAACTAACAAGAAGAAGTCTTGGAACCTACTTCTGAAGAGATGTCATCCCTACTGGGCAGGCTCTGGCCCACTGCGGCGAGAGAAACTTGCTCAATGTCCCGGATACACTTGTTGATGCTGTCGATGGAGTGGTCACACTCTCTCTGCCCTGGTGCCTTGTCCCTGTAGGAAGACACGGCGTAACAGTACGTGGAACACACTCTATAACGAAGACAGTGAGTGTACCGTACACGGGCAGGTTATCAATGGAATTCTGCTGAAATCCAAGCAGGATTTGGTCTAAAGGGGGAGTCTAAGGGACAGTGTATGTGTGTATATGTGTACGGTATGTGTGATTGGAGAGTGATAACAATTAGTGGAGAGAAACTTCTATTCCAAACTGTAGGAGGGGGACGATACTTCAGTATGGGAAAGCGGTCTAAGCATCGGCAGCGTCAGAGAGCTCCATAGCATTCTAGACACATCGCTGCCCTAAAGCCTTCTCTTTCATATTACATGGGAGGTGGAACCTCAGCTACATAAATGACCGTGACAATTTACGGCTCAGTTGAACCAACGGTTACCCAGAGCACGCCTCCAGCTGCAATAATACAACCAGAGGATTATCCTTTGTATCGTTGTGTATGATTGGGGGGGGGGGGGGGGGGGGGGGGGCAGTGCAGTGCTGACCTGATGGAGGTAATGAGACTCTTGATGGAGTCTGACACGATGCGGGAGTGGCCGGCCAGTATGGACCAGGTGGGCGGGTCTTTGGGGTTGATGATGAGCGAGCGGGCGGTCTCCAGGAGCATGGAGGAGCTGTCCAGCATTGAGCACGCCGAACGCACAATGGGCACCTGGGAGGCTGAGCCCTGAGAAGGAGCGGTAGGTGGTGGGGAGAGGTGGTGGTGGGGGCAACAGTGGAAGTGATACAACAACAATAGATTGAGAAGCCTCTAACAGCTCAACACCAACACACTACACAGGTGTGTGTGACAGTTGCTTTATAACTCCGCGCTGACTGACTTTGTGCATATCAAAAGGTGGAATCAAAGCGGCGCGGAGGGTGGGGTGAGCTTAGAGATCAGGCTTTTACGCGGACACGCAGAGGCATACCTTTAGTCTTTATGATCGAAGCCAAAGCCTCTCTCGACAATTAGATTAACAAGCTCAAGATTAGAGCAGCTGTGGTGAGAGGAAGCGCCGTTAAACACTGCCCTCAAACAGATTACAGTCGTAAAGCTTATAGGAGGGAGTGTGAGGACCGTTCCTCTTAGATTTAAAATATGAAATCTATCCGGTTTCTCCTTGAGCCCTTTCCCCCCCCCCCCGACATTAAAAGAGAAATTACACATCAAACCATTTCCCCCGAGGCTTTCCTACAGACACCGCTCTGCATTGTACTACCGCGCTAGCTGGCTCAATACTATATTGGCTCTGTCTCAAGGGAATTGAGTACAAGCAGTAACCAATGTATTCATGGAATCTATGTAACTCGCTTTTGCAGTTTGTTTTGTACAGTATTACATATAGGAGGGTGAACAAAACAAATAGAACAATGTGACAAACACGATGCTGGAAAAAAAAGGTTAAGCAAGTACAGTATTGCTTTTTTCTCTTTCATACAAAAATGCACCTTGTCATTCAATAACATACAATACAAAAGGCATGAGAAAGCAACACATATATACCTCATTGCTGATCTGTGCGGGAATACTAGCAAACTCTGGGTTGGAAGCAAACGTGGATAAGTTGTCTACAGCCTCGATGAGTGGCGACGTCGCCACACGGCACCTGTCTCTGTTCTCCTCGGAGAAGTCCCCGTCCAAGGCCTGCAACGACAATAACAAGACAGCTCCTTTAAAGCCAACACCATCGAACACCGCTAAAAACATGGCCCCGGTATCTATCAACAATGTTTTTTTTTAATTGAAAGAGAAACATTTGGTCTATAGATCGACATTTTGCTGAAGGCACGGCGGACAAACAATCTCATTGACGACCGGAGCTGGCCCGGGCGCCTCACCTTGATGGTTTTGACGAGGTTGGCTGTGGTGTTGGCAACCTCTTTGGCTGCCTGAACAAAGTGTCTCCTGGCCACGGGGTTGGACGTTTTGGACGAGGCCAGGCGGCAGGCGTTGCAGAGGGCTGAGGTATGCTTGGCTACAATCGTTGCTGCGGACAAAACCTGACAAAACAAACAAACCAAACAAAAAACTTGAAAAAAAAGCGTTGATGTTCAGGTTCATGGTAAAATTGAAATCAAGTCACAACATAGTTTTCAAGTCTTCCTAACCGTCTCCAATGCCAACGGCCATGTATTTTTTTTTAGCAGTAAGTCATACATGGGTATTCTCACCTGAGAGGGACTGCTGGCTGGGTCCACCAGGTTCTGACAGGCCATCTGAATAGCCTGGTTGGCCCGGGCAAACTGTATGGGGTCCACCAGCCCCTCATGACCCGACTGACTGTTTGGATCAGACACACCCACCAGGTAGGAGGCCTGAGAAGAGAGAGGAGGAAAGCCCATTGCTTTAGTTTCAGAGACGTTCTCCTTTAAAGAGAGAGGTGCTGTAATTCAGCGTGAGGTGAGGGGGAGAGAGCTGAGAAGAAGGCTTGGTGGTGCGCCAGGCCTAAGCAGTGAACATGGGGGAGGAGGAGGAGTGGGAGCTCCAGTGAGTCTGTACCAGGCAGAGAGGTCTCACCTGTCCTGCTGCCTCCGTCAACCCACACAGGGCCTTGGAGGCCACGCTCACACAATCCCCGAACGCTGGCACGTCGCATGTCTTACAGTGCTGAGAGATCCCCGCCATAGATTCGCCAAGGACCTGCACATGGGGAGATGGAAAACAACTGGAGAACATTAGCTCTTCAGCTGTCTATTCCATTACAGTATATATATATATATATATATATATATATGTCAGTTTATATGTCTGACATTTAAAATATATGGCGCATGTGATTGTTTTTGAAAGACTCTACCTTTGAGTTCTCCATGACGCTCTCGATGCAGTCAAAGTAGGAGAGCTCACTGACGGGCTCGCTGGGGTTGTCCAGCAGTCCTCTGACAGCCTGTGTGGAGAGGGAGAGGGGCTTCATAACAGGGAGAACACTCAGTACTAAACACAATCTGACCTCCTTACAGATTGATATGTGTTCTGTATATGTATCAGCCATAAAGTCATGTAAACACAGATAAAAAGCCACATGAAAAATAAGTCTGTTTTGATCCATGTTAGCACTTGAAATCACGTTAATCTTTAACTTCTAAGATAGAAATAATGTTGTTCAGCATTATGTTTTACTTAGGAGAGTAACTGCAAATGTGTTAGTTACATACAGTAATAGCATCATTAGAGGGACTGACGGAGCTTAAATGAGTGGTGACTATCATTATGTCTTGAGCAGGGTCTCTTGATGGCGAAAGCAGAAGACAGGTAATAAATTTCAGTCTGTGTGAGGAGAAGGGGATGTGGGCTGAAGTGACTCCAGCCACAGTGGAAGTAAATGGCTGGGTAATTATTTCCCATGGAGACAGAGCACGGCTGTGCATAAACCATGTCAATATCAAAAGCCAAAGCAACATGCGTTGAATTGAGTCGTTAAAAATGCCCCACTCTCACCTCTAACCTCTAAGATATTAATGGCAATGTTGCTTTTTCTCAGGATTCAAAATCAATCGAACCTTCTTCATCAAATAGAATAAGAAACCGCTCGTTCCGAGTCGACCGATCTCGGTGAGAACGTTAACAAGCATAAACAAAGGAAGAGCCGTGTCGTGTAAAAACGGCTACCTCCAGCTCCCTCAGTGCGTTGTCACACTCCTTCTGCCCCGGTGCCTGCTGGGTACACAGTGTGATCAGCTGGTTAATGCTCTCCGTCACCGCTCTGAAACACAAGGACATCGGCACAGGGCTTTTTATCTCTCACATCTCTCTCCACATGTACACACACACAGGCAGGCTCCTATCACACACACAGTCCCACAGTCGCACAGTCACACACGGGCTCTTAGCTCCGCTTTCTGCACGCATGGCAGCGCCCCTCTTCTTCCTGTGACAATCTTAACACACACAGCACAGGAGTGTTGATGCAGCCTGCGTTCAGCCTCAGCGAGCAGAGCACAGCCATGGCTTCCATCTCCGCTAATTAGAGAGAGGGAAGTAAGTCAGGCCCAAAGCCCAGCAGGGCCAGCTGCCTGCAATCTCTCCACCGGGGGAGGGGAGGGGGGGGGGGGAGTTCTACTCTGCAGCTCTGAGCCTAGCAATGCCATCAACAGGGAGGCAGCAGCCACAGCAGTGGGATGCGCCATTATATCAAAAAAAATAAAACCGTGTTAGTCTACTTGAGTGGCTGGTGACTTGGAAACTGGGTCAGAATTCAAATGAATATTGAAAAACCTTTTGTTCTAACTGACTACTACAATACACATACTTCTTCTCTGCTCGTTTTATAAAGAGAGATCACATCATGTCATACTGGTCCATTACGGCTCCTCTCACCTGGCTGCGGCGGCAAGCAGATTCTTGGCGTTGGCTGCTCCTGGATCCACAGAGAGGGATTTGGCAGCCAGGAGCAGCTTGCTAGACGCCATGGAGATGTTCTTCAGATTGCCAATGACTTGGATTTGGTCCTCCTGGAACTGCAAACGGCAAAGTCAGACAAGACTCATCCACTGTTTCTAAAGTGATCGTTAAAGCGTGTTGATGAGTGAGTCAACATGTTATTCAAATCAGTGCTGTGTAACCCTTCCAGCACAATAGACTGTAGCTTGACTTATGGGCAACATTTTGTATGACTGTTTACTGTTACTATTACTGTTTACTGTACGCAGCAGAGCGGCTCTATGAAATTCAACGTGGGCACATCTGAACCGTTTTCCGTTCGCCGTCTCATCCGACCAAATCCTCTTTTACTGCCTCACCAGGCCTCTTTAAACCTGATTAAGAACCGTGTGTCATGCTACATCAACCCTAGATCAACCTTTATCCCAGACGATCCAAATTAATGAGCAAAATAACCAGAACAAGAACATCATCAAAAGATCTCATTACGTCTGACTGTGTCTGCGCTCTCGGGGACAATCATGTGCCTAAGTGAATTAGAGGAAAAGGTCTAATTAACAAATGAATCAAAATTGCTTAAGTGCTAAAAAGTGAGAGAGAAAAAAATGTAAACCACTCAACGTTTGACTACCTCTGAGGCATTTCCCGATTTACCCTATTAGGGCTGAAGTGCTCTCCTCTCTAACCGGCAGAAAAATACAT
Source organism: Argentina silus (assembly GCF_951799395.1). Classification (NCBI taxonomy): domain Eukaryota; kingdom Metazoa; phylum Chordata; class Actinopteri; order Argentiniformes; family Argentinidae; genus Argentina; species Argentina silus. The sequence goes on from NC_139657.1 coordinate 11,036,442, forward strand.
TCAGGCATCATAACATTTACCCGAAACCCATTTCACAAGAGAACAAATCGAGCGTTTCCTCGTTTTTGTTCGAACGGTACCATCCTGGTATGGTTAAAGAACACCTACTTGAGTGTGTCCTGCCATCTCGATGCCGGCGTCCAGGAACTCGTCAAAGTCCTCGCTGAACTTCCCCGAGGCCACGGCCAGCTGGCTGCTAGTGCCTCGGGAGGAGTGGACCACTTCGCCAGCCGAGTGGTTGAGCTCCGCAGCTGTGTGGTTCAGATCGGTCTGAGCCTCCTGGAAGGACCTGCTGCAGGGAGGAAGCTGGAGAAGAGAAGAGATAAAGAAATATAACTCTCAAGTCCTCGAAAACATCATTATCAAAATCCTTTTCAACATTACAATCACAATCAATTTGATATTTAGTTTCTATAACGATGTTAGAATATGCCCCGCAGGTGTGTAAAAAACCTGTGATTGGGGATTTATGAGTCATGAATGCTTAATGTTTTCTTAAGAGAGTATTAGCGTGGCCCCAGTAGTGCATGTTAAATACAAATGCCTCAGGTGTGTATTAACACGACAACCCTCAAGGCCTCCGGCCTACAGTAGCCAGACTAGCAGCAGGACTCACAGCGTCCACCAGGAGCTTCTTACTGGCCTCCCCGATGCTCCTCAGAGCCATGTCCACGTCCTTCTGGCCGGGCAGGCAGTTCACGCAGTTATTCAACGAGTGGGACACCGCCTTGGCCACCTGAAACAGAGCACAAGCACAGCACCCATCAGCCAGGTTTTAGTGGGCGACCCATTAACTTGCTGTTACGACGCGCCGTAGAAAAGCACGGCTCACAGACATCAAAAACACAAATCTCAAACGCGATGAGCTCCGAGCGCAGCACAACAGTCCGTGTCACTAATTTATGCTACTGTCACAGACATATGCCAACCAATGTGTTTATCTCCCGGAGGGCAGACGGCGCTGCAAATAAGGTGTTTTAACTGCAGCGCTCCTGAGAGACGACCGCTAAGCAGGAGGCAGAGGAGAGAAAAAGAGAAACACTTAAGGCTGATGATTGTTATGGAGAGGAGCACTGTTTACAAAACGGTTATCAGCCGAAAAACAGAAGGAGAGGGATAGGGGGCCAGACAGAAAACGGCGGTGTTTTGAACATGAATACAGCTGCCTGCAGGGGGGGTTGAGGACGTCAATAGAGGAGAGGTCCTGACAGAGACTTCCTCACCTGTGCCAGCCTCTGCTGACTCTCCGTGTCACCGGGGGATACCAGGGCCTGGTGAGCCTCGTGGATCAGCATGGCCGAGCCCTCCATGACATACTGGGCAGAGTCCAGCATGGCGGCGGCAGACTGGAGCTCCATGGTGCTGGCCGCCACGCCCCGGGCTGCTTGGGCCAACGTCTTCAAGGCTTGGGCGGTCTCCCTGGCAGCCACACCTGTGTACAGACGGATACACGCGCGTATAGACAGACAGACAGACAGACAGGCAGACAGACAGACAGACAAAGTGAAGGGGATTACATACAGTATAGTATCTGGAAATAGTGATGGAAGACATAGTGTCTAGGTCCCATTGTTGCCCTTATCATTGTTCTTTAGAATATCCATCATCTAAACAGTTACTCTGCCTCTAGACACACCATGATTCATTCACTACCCTGGCTCCAAGCTGAGTCCTATTTAAATGTCATTGTATGTTCTCTTAATAATTGCTCCGTTAAGTGACACACTCATAAAGAGAGAAATGTCTGTAACTCAACAGTAGGTATATCACACAGTGAAGCCAATCTAAAACTCCCCTATTGTTAAAACAAATGAGTTAGACAATAAAATACAGCCCCATGTGGGATGTGGCCTTTACTTATTATACACAAAGCTGAGAGGGAAATGCAGAAAATTGCATCAAATTGCATTATCCAGCCAAGTGAAGCTGATTGCTGATGGAATGTTAAATCTAGTGAAAATAAGATTAATGAGGAGAGAATGCTGTAGCACCCTGGGCCCTAACGTGAGCGTAGCCTGGGAGCGGCTCATTGTTAGAACACACTATTCAAATCTGTCTTCATCGACTCCCCTGAGAGGCTAAATTGGGGGCAAAGAAAACGCCTGGCTGTGCAGGACCCATACGTTTTTTCATCTTCTTTCTATTCGGCAATAATGACAACACCACCGCTAAATATCTAATATGGAGTGCCTGTCAGGGGTTCTGCAAACACTCTCTGCACTCTTGGTGGAGAATATATCTTTACTGGGGCCCTAATCTACTAATCATGACACTCTGGAAATTATTCCTAATACCATGTAATATAATACAACCAGAAGGAGCGTAATAATTAACTTTGTTTAACCTTGTTTATCAAGCAAAACAGTCCTAACTGTACAATACTCCTCCAGTTCAGAAACATGACATCTGAATACACCATTCAAGTACAGTAAACCAGTTTCCTTGATCAGTCATGCTTGGAGCTCGGAGTGGTCCAGTGCCTGAAGAGTTCCTACCTGTGTAGTGTTCATTGCCCTGGGCAGCGCAGGTCAGCAGCTGAGCCATGGAGGAGCCAACGGCCTTGGAGGTACTGCCCAGGTCCTGGGCACACTTCTCTAGCTGTGTGGAGCACACAGGAGCACCACGTTAGCTCTTTTCACACATCTACTGTACTGTACATCCTCAAGCTGTGTGATTTAAGCACGTCTATGGTTCCAAATAGCTTTTGAATTGCATTGTGAAATGCTGATGAACTGACCGATTCCCCAGGAAGTGGTTTGAGCTGGCAGTTGATGGCAGCCATCTTGGCATCCTGAAGCTCACACCTGAGCGTTTGGATGGTGTTGAGGGCAGAGTCTATCTCCAGAGGACCACAGGCGTCATGGGCCTGCAGCAGCACAAAGACAAGCAGACTATATGTTGTGCTCTATAGGTGTCTGTTTTTTGTCATTTCAAAATATCATAAGTGATTGGTACAATATCTACATTTAAGGGAAGCTAGCTGTGTGTGAAGCTAATGACTTGCAGAAGATGCTAGTCCCTGAACAAACTATTGTACCTTCTGGGTAGCAGTCCTGAGCTCTGCCAAGCAGGTAGCCAGGTTCTTGACACACTGGCCAAGTTGCATAGCCGCAGCCTGGTCCGCCACTGTAGGAACTGCTGACTTGGCAGACGTCACCATCTTACTGCCAGGCTAGGGGAAGGAAGGAACAACAACAGCACAAAAACAACAGGGGAGATGAGACCATGAACACCGCAAACAAAAAGCATATCCATGAAAATGTATCAGAAAGGTTAAAGGTTAAAGAAGATGAAGTTATGATAACATGTTCTGCACTTTTCCAGGGACTAGATAAACCTCTTATGATCAAAAACTACTTTTAATCAATATCATATGAGGTGGTAGTGTACAGCAAAGGGTACAGCCGACTGTAGTAGTAGTAGTAGTAGTAGTAGTAGTAGTAGTAGTGTGTAGCAGGGTG
>NC_139657.1:11042402-11049902 GCF_951799395.1 Argentina silus
CCTGATTTCCATCAAATGAGTTCTAGTTTTCGGTCCAAAAAAAAGCCCCAAACTGACACTAATGACATACACTAACGATATACAGTAATTTCCTCTCAAACTGAAAAAGAGACGCAGTGCGCTGCTTCTCTCCGGCACCTTAGCGGCCTCGACCATCCTGGCTGTGGCGTCGGCCAGGAGCTTCGCTGCGGCGAGCAGCTTCTTAGAGTTGTCCACGTCAACCTCCGCCTCAGCGTCCGACCTCATTGCGTTGACCAGGTCAGAGGTGGCCTGGGCGAGGACCCGGGCCTGTCTCACCATCTCGCCTACATAGAGAGAGAGAGAGAGAGAAAGAGAGAGAGAGAGAGAGATCCATCAATACTGTACCACCTACTGTGCCAACAACCCAGAAACATGGCCTAGATTACTCATTTCTTCATTCTCATCTGACCACGCTGCAGTTCACGGTTTCCGTGTCACCTCCTGGTGTTATACCTCTTCTGTATTCTACACGCTGGCAAGGAGCCACATCAGCTCAAGTTTTTGGGAGACTCATTATTCTTTAACTCTCTCCCAAACCAACTCTCTACCAAAACACCCACCAACAGCTCGAAATACCTCTGGTGAAAAGACGATCAAAGGCATGACATTCAGGCTATTTTACAGCCTACAAGCCTTGAGAAACAGAGAAAAAAGTGGATCAGTGAAATAGGAATTGAAAAGATAGATTACATTGTAAATGATTCTCGAATGATCTACTACGTTTTTTTCCCCCCTCCGGATGCTGATATACAGGTTAGAGCGTTCACCCCTGCAAAAAATGCCCAGGTCATGTGTTTTCTTTTAAGTTTCAAAGCTTTGCTGAACGAGATTGAGACCAGATTTGAAGCTCTGTAGTGGTTTTAGATGACATGTAGATGTTTTCTACAAGCCCTTGAGGATTGGCTGGGGTTGAAAATTCTTTAGATTCACGGCCAAGCCATAACAAATACTTCAGGCTTTGAAAATGTTTCAACAACAGAGTTTTGAAGGTCCGGTAATACAAACCATAAACCTGACAACTTAGCATCCCTCTTAGCATCCCACTCAGTCAAAATACATACATATGCCATTTAGCTGATGCTTTTATCCTAAGCAACTTACGTTACATTTTTCAGTATATATGGTCCCAGCAGGAATCGAACCCACCACCTAAGCATTGTTAGCACCATGCTCTACCAACTGAGCCCCAGAGGACCACAATACATGGGAACAAACCCCCGCCGAAAGCCTCAAAGTGAATCAAGAAACGGAGTCTGTATCTCCTGCCGACTTGAGCAATAACTCTTTGCTTCCTAAGTCCTCGGATAATAAAAAGGTTTATGACTCAAACTGAGGGATACCAAAACCGGCCGGCGGTCATGAAAACACAGACGACATCAATCTAACCAGGAGAGCACAACCGCTCCCTTCCCTTCTATCCTCCCCTCCTCCCCTCCCCTCCCCTCCCTTCTCACCGGCGTCGCCCATGGAGGTGAAGATGCTCTCCGTGACCGTCATGATGGTGTCGGTGGCCTGGTCGTAGCGTCCGATGGGCTCTCCGCAGCTGGCATAGTGTCGGACGTGCTGCAGCAGGTCGCTGAGGGCCTGGCTCACCGTGCTGGCTGCCGTGCTCACCTGCTTCAGCAGCTCCCCCTCGTCTGTGGCCGACAGGCAGGCCTTCACGCAGCACTCCACCGAGCGCTCCACCAGCTTCCCGGCCTCCACCAGCTGCTCCTGGCACACCGGGGAGCTGATGGTGGGGCTCACCACCTGTAAGACGACATGAGGGTAAACCGCCACGCTGGGTCACACATGGCGCGCTCGACGACGCAACCTGTTTTACAGTTTGCTGTGGGACCGGGGGGGGGGGGCGGCTGGAGGTTCAATCATAAAGATATATCTAATCACCTACTGTTTCTTCAAATTAGGCTAAACATGTCGAGTCTGTGTTAGACAGTTGGAGGTCGGGGAAACACAGAGGCATTAACGATAAGCAAGTTGTTTTTCTTTATCAGCTCTTATCAGCCTCCGCCTCACATCTGCGGGATCGGAGGAGCGGTCCGTTACCTTGGTGCAGGCCACCAGCTGGGAGGTGGACAGGGCGCACTGGGTGGCGGCGGCGATCACTCGGTTCTGCAGCACCGTGTCCTCGGCCACCTGGGCCACGTTCTTGGCCTTCAGGACCAGCATGGCAGCTGCGTTGGCCACCGCTTTGGCCAGGCTCATCAGAATGTCCTATAAACAGAGTCATCACAGTCCTTTCACTGAGAGACAGAGAGTGGCACCGGGACAGTCATGACTGGGAGGAATGAAATAACCGGCATGCTTTACTATAGTGTGTGATTTCAACTGTATAGCTCAAGTGTAGCTATATAGTATGTGTGGGAGTAGAGTAGGTTGACAATAACAATGGGTAGTGAAAATGAACCCAGATAGTGTTACATAAGTGTTGTGCTGCTTTTTTTAATAAAAAGCAGGGGGGGGGGGGGGGGGGGGCTGAGAACATGTGTGTGTCTTCCTGTTTGGCAGCGGTATCGTTGGTAACAGTGATTAAGCGACTCCGACCTGGAACCTCTGGTCGGTCTCGCCCTCCCCCATGTGACGCAGCAGGTCCCCGCTGGCCTGCCCTATGCATCCTGCTGCAGTCAGCACCGTCTGTCGGGGCTGTGGGAATGACATCATCACAGTCACAACAGGCACTACACGCCACAGGCCAATCACAGCACTGGGCTGGACTGGTCTGGATAGCAGAAAAACAGCTCTGAGGGATTGTGTGTTGTCAGTACGGGGTCTCCTTCATCCACAAGTTCGCCGAACACACACTGCTACACACTACCGTTACAGAGCTACAACGTGACACAATCAATAGGAAGAATACTGAACATTTTATCGATTTATCGGTCGCTCTGTGATTATTGTACAGAGAACGGAACAGATGTGAGATACAGCGGTGCAGGTAGACAATGGGACCCGGCCTCTCTCACCTCTCCAGCCGCCGGCTCCACGGACGTCAGCAGGTCGGAGACGGCCCCCGCCAGGGTCCTGGCCGCGCCCATCAGGTTCTGCCCACTGCCCACCTCGTCCTCCATCAGCGCTGCCAGCAGCTTCACGCCCCGGGACATCTCCGTCAGGTTGGAGGAGATGGTGGTGATGGCGCAGCCCACCGCTGTGTAGTCTGTGTCTGTGGGATCGCCTGGAGGAGAAGGTTGACACACACAGAGAGAGAGACAGAGAGAGACAGAGAGAGAGAGAGAGAGAGAGAGAGAGAGAGAGAGAAACAGAAACCCATTGTTAAACCATTGTTAAAAGAGACTACAGCATTGTCTATCGTCAGTCCACCCCCATAGACCTGTCTTCCACAATAGACACATCGGTGTCTTCATCATAACGGAAACCCATTAGACTCGGTGCTGTAGAGACGTGCATGGAGAAGGAGAGGGGGATACTCATTTGAGGACCGGTAAAAGTTTCTCCTGGATGGATGGTAAGAGGGAATCTCAGTGCCATCCAACAGATGGCTGGCCGAGATTAAAACCCAGGGAAAGGGCTGGCAGGGGACCGCATGGCATCACTCCAGCCAGCAGGGAGAGCAGGGAGCTGCCGCCAGCCAGTTCAACTGCAGGACAACATGCTCAGGATTTCTTCATCAATGGAAATATTTATTAGGATAATGGGAAATGCTCTATTATTTAAAGGGAACCCCCCCACCCCACCCCCCCCGCCGCCCTGCCCCATTTCTGAGGGTTTGGAAAAAGTGTGCATTGACTCTACTTTTGCTCTGGAAGGTAATCATGTTTTTCTTTTCACTAAGGCAATTTCCTTTAGAGCTTGAGTTTAGATAGTGAGCAGCAGCTTCTTATGAACATGGATTTGAGTAGCAAAAACAAAAACGGTTGATGAGAATATGGTTGAGAATCTGATCTCCTGGGCACTCACCTGCAGTGAGATTGACTACAGATGCCGTTCCAGCGGTGATGGCATCGACTTGAGAGTGGATTTCGTGTTTGGATTCATCCACTTTGTTCTGAACCCAAACCCTGGACGCCTTTCAGAGGGGGAAGAAGGATGGGTAGTTGCTTTCATCACAGTGGGAGATTTTCAGCTCATATAAACTTGATTGTCAGGGATTAAAGGACTACTGCCTTCACAACCCCCACAGCTCTGGAAGCACCAGTCGTTAGCTTCCATTTGAATTGTACAGTCAATTTCCACCACCTACGGTAATTACATGTGAAACAGTTCAGACGGACTCCAAGCTAAAATCAGCGCTTCTCAGTCCCCTTCACTAAGCTAAGCATATCGCTTCGGAAGAAGAAATGCCGTACGTGCATCTTTTTAGGAGGTTACATTCAAACAGATTTGTGTAAAAAAAAACAACCACAAAACGTTTTTTTTTGGGTGGCGAATTAATCTTGACTGACCAGGAGGGATTACTATGGAGACTATAAAAGAGCAGATTGTTGGGCATGTGCTGAGTGGGTTTATACATTCTATCATTTGGCGTGTGTGTGTGGTGTGTGTGTGTGTGTGTGTGTGTGTGTGTGTGTGTGTGTGTGTGTGTGTGTGTGGTGTGTGAAGAGGGATTAAAAGAGTGAGAACTCACCATGTCGTGGCCCAGGGGTGGCAGGTTATCTACCTCTCCCAGATCAGCCTGGGCCTGCTGCACCGCATGCATACTGGTGTTGATGGTCCCCATCAGGGCCTGCTGGGCCAAGCTCTGACAACACACGCAGACAGCTTTAACACACTACCCTACGTACGTTTGGTAGACTTTGTAGGACAAACACCGTACTACAGAGAAACTGCATCAACATGTGTAGTTTCTCTGATACAGTATTCTGTATGTAGATGTGTGTCTATGATAATGTCATTGATATCCCAGACGAGAGGCCAGTCAGTAAGAGAGTAACCTTAGCGATGGTGTATAAGACATTAGCATTGTGGCAGTAGCACAAAGCCCTGCTTTCCCTGTGTGACATTGGCGATGGATGCCAGCGGGCACGCTCACCAGCGGGGGCATGTGTCCTCTGTGCATCTGCCCTGTGGTGATCTGCTGCTGGGCGGAGGGCATGGTGCCCATATTGAAGGTGTCCGGGCCGCCGATGGACCCTGAGCGGATGATACCTGGCAGCGCCACCGAGCCGTGCTCCACACGGCCCACGCGGTTGAACTGCTGCTGCAGAATGGTGGACCTGGCGAGAGATTGGCAGACGGAGGTCAGGGGTCAACGTTTTCTCGCGAACAATCACAAGAATTGGGGCAGTATTTACAGTCGGAACAATTTCTTCTTTGAGCTAGTCTTGATGAACATGTCATGCTAGCTAGTTTTCTATCCCTGTAAAAACAGATGCCACAGTCACTATTGGTTAATTACTGTTTATTTTGAGAGGTAGCAATTATGTTTTGTGTTGAGAACAATTTGCAGTCAATTAGCACACAGACATCTGGGATATGATGCCCTGTCATTGGCTATCACAGGGGGGGCTTTGTTACGAGAGACACCCAGGTTTCCAGTGACATGCAGTCTCAGAGCTCTGCATGACAGGATAAGAGTCCATCTGTATCAGAGTGGCGCTAGGATTCAAGCTGCAAGGCCAAGCCAAGAGAAACAGCAGGCAACAGAGATGAAATACGCCAAACAGGGCTTCTAAGAACACAATATCTTACAGTAGTTCATGTCTTCCTGGTGAGTAAGGGGTATTTTCTTTAGCAGGGTTAGCAGGGTTATAAAGAAATGTGAGTGAATATTCATGCAGGACAGCACTTCAACAGTAATTCATCTGGAATATACTGTAGTTTCAGAGAGTAAGCAGGCTCATATAGATACTGCACATTTTCAAGAAATGCATGATGTTGTTTTGTCCTTGAGTGCCTAACTCCTTTTGTTTAATTTTTCTCAGGGGAATTATGCAGTGCAGGCAAATATGTGATTATGCTGTATGCACAATTAAACCTAGGTTTACTCTCACATCAGTAATAACTAGGCAGTCGTGCCGTAATAGTCCCATATGGTCAGTGGAGGCTGGTGGAGGTAGATCTCGGAGGACGGGCTCATTGTAATACATGGAACGGAATAGGAAATTCCTCATTCCGTTCCGTGCATTACAATGAGGCCGTCCTCCGATTTCGATTTCTACCTCTACTGCATACAGTATAGTACATGATATGAGCCATCCTTACTTCTTAGGAGAGACTGATTCCTCCAGCATGGTGGACTCCTCATCCCCCTCTAAGCCAAAACGATCCTTACTTTGCTTCTGTGGAGAGGAGACAAAAGAAGTCACAAAGGAGCCAAGTCAATAAAGTATCATTGCATTGGCTATGCAAGTTGTCATTTCTGGTTTGGTCATTTCTGATTGGCCTTTAACTTGCCTTCTTGAGGATGATGTCTATATATCCTGCAATGAGCTGAGAGATCTGCTCGCCCTCTGTTGTCTGAACAGAATAGTAGCTCTCTTGGTACTCCCCAAAATCCTGCAGGAGATGGAAAACAGCAGAGGTGAACCACATATCAACATCATCAACACGTGCTGTCACAAGTGCCTCTGTAGAAGTGTGTGTGTGTGTGTGTGTGTGTGTGTGTGTGTTTGTGTGTGTGTGTGTGTGTGTGTGTGTGTGTGTGTGTGTGTGTGTAGGGAAGGGAGCTTTCTCAAAGCTTGAGGTAGAACCATGGCCCAATGTTTCTTTCCATCCTCACACACAGGAAAATAGTGAGATGAGGATATTGAGAGAGAAGCTTTGAATGAACAACCCCGACAACACCTTAAACCAACCATTCCTACTTTCATAATGAAAAGGAAAACTACTTCCTTCCACTGCACGTTCACATTCTTCAAAGAGCTGATTAAATATGAGGCTTGCTCTTTTTCTATAACCTGCACTTCAAAGGCTTCCGAAGGGAGAGACAGGAGTGTAATATTTCATTCAAATCAATGTTGGCAAATGTACCATTGAGTATCTTTAAAATGTGCACTTCTGATTAATCTTTAAACGGTGGTATTCATTCCAACTGAACGTAGTCTTGGTTAATAAGGAAAGATAAGAAGAAAATGAACGCCAGTGTTGACAACAACCTAGACACAAAATTGAGAAGGCACTCGAATGAATAAAACATCTCAAAATGCTTCACATTCTTTCCCTGAAATCTATTACAAACATATTCTGAGACATGCAACAACAGAGCCGCAGACTGAAAAAGGAGACACCAGATATTGGGGATTGGGATAAAACCACATTAACACCTCAAAATAATTGATATACAGTAGCTGGTAACGGGAGATGTTAAAGACAGGATTAAGTAGATGCGGTCTGAAATTAAGACAAAACATAAAAGTATGGATCATGATTATGATTATCTGTTGTATGTGGGATTAGCGTGGTCTTTTTCTGGCGGGTCGTACCAGGGTGAAGCTCTTGGGTGAAGCGGCCCATCTCTTCACGGTGGTCAGGGGCCACTCCTGGACCACGTCCTTAGTCTTCTCCTCCACCCGCATCACCGAC